>NC_136073.1:13707739-14030239 GCF_964261635.1 Lissotriton helveticus | reverse complement strand
CGGTATAAAAACAATACCATACAAAGTGCATAAAAAGGACGTTTCTATCATAAAAAGTTACATAGAAGTTAAAAATCAATTATAAAAACCAATACATTAAAAAGTCTTCCAGGCCTTATCAAAGTCATATTTATAAATAATTTATGCAGTGCAAACAAAAATCCTGAGGAGTGTTGGAGGCCCCTTTCAATTTGATTGCTTATTGAAATGTTATAGCGGAGACTGAGATAGGCGCACACATCTCAAGTTATACAGATTTCAATCACAGGATGCGGCCAGCACAGCTGTACAGATGTTACAGGTTCAAATAGGTCACACATTCGGACAGCAATGGGACCAAACATCATCACATCCCGTTCACCGTGTACCCACACACACTAGTTCAGATTCTGCCTTTCTTGTCCATTCTCCATCCAATACTAGGCGCAGTGTTGGGTAAATATTCTCACTCTTCTTGTGAAAGGGGCAGCCAGAGGCGCGTCATGAAGGGAGTCGGTGATTCTAGGAGGGAGAGCGTGGAAACCCAGGTCACCTTTATAAGGTGGGCCAAAGGTCAAGTGGCCCCTACTGTTTCTGCCCAACAACACTGAACCAGCCATCGTTCCCACCCACAGCAGAGACGCAGAGCCGAGCCCCGTCCTGATGAATGCGTTCCCACGAGTGAATTTCAGTGTGATACATCTCCAACCAAAAGATATGCAGCCTTGTTACCCTCTCGATCCGCGAAGCCCAGACAGGATGACGTGGCGTGAAGGCACGGAGATTGAAATGTTACTGCCCCCACGCACTAGCATTCGGGCCACTGCAGCTTCTAAGCGCTCTAAATGGGAGCGTCATTGCTGTTCACGCTAATGGTTCATTTTGATCTCCCTCGGAAGACTGACAGGACAAGACGATTTTGCCCACATACACCCACTGAGGTCTCCTCCAACATTATATCCTTTCATGACCCTGTATCATCGAAGACTTTATACCTTTTGGGAGACTATTCCCTGCTTGTAAATAAAGCCGTCAGGATCTGATGATGGGATTCGTGCCTTCCTTGAGGGGCCCACAGAGCTGACCCAGGGGCCCGGCTTGGCTCTAAGAGCCTCAGCAGGAGCCGAGTCAACAACATATTTAGCATGTACACTGAGCAAAAAATGTCGAGTGTGATAGGGACTTCTCAAAATTCTAAAACTTGCCACTTTACATCATTAGATTGTAAAACTGCATAGACTGCTATTTAGTAAAAGTGATGGTTTCTTTTAATTTCAACATATTTTATTTGTTTTTATGCAAGAACACACTAGCAATTCTGTTACAGGGTTTCTAAACATGGGCTTAGAAGCATTCATACCCACCCACACGGCTCTGTTACAATGCCGTTAGTAGACCAATGGGCAGATTCGTTTTCAGGTGTCCCCTATATGTGACATAAATTGTTATTATAAATGGAGCAATGTAAAGTCCAGTAAAACAGAGGGTCTTCTCGGCACACGCCCTCAACTGATGTATTTCAAGGCGCTCAAATTCTATTGGTGATTTGTTAATGGCACATATTTTGAAAGGCGATATCCTTCAACAAGTTTTCCTTTCTAGCATACATACTGATGCAGTCTCCGGTGCATATGGTGTTGGGTGGGGCCTCTGGTGCATATGGTGTTGGGTGGGTCCTCTGGTGCATATGTTGTTGGTTGAGGCCTCTGGTGCATATATTGTTGGGTGGGGCCTCTGGTACATATGGTGTTGGGTGGGGCCTCTGTTTCATATGTTCTTGGGTGGGGCCTCTGGTACATATGGTGTTGGGTGGGGCCTCTGGTGCATATGTTGTTGGGTGCCGCCTCTGGTGCATATGTTGTTGGGTGGGGCCTCTGTTTCATATGTTGTTGGGTGGGGCCTCTGTTTCATATGTTGTTGGGTGGGCCTCTGGTGCATATGGTGTTGGGTGGGGCCTCTGGTACATATGGTGTTGGGTGGGGCCTCTGTTTCATATGTTGTTGGGTGAAGCCTCTAGTGCATATGTTGTTGGGTGGGGCCTCTGGTGCATATGTTGTTGGGTGGGGCCTCTGGTGCATATGTTGTTGGGTGAGCCTCTGGTGCATATGTTGTTGGTTGATGCCTCTGGTGCATATGTTGTTGGGTGGGGCCTCTGGTGCATATGTTGTTGGGTGGGGCCTCTGTTTCATATGTTGTTGGGTGAGCCCTCTGGTGCATATGTTCTTGGGTGTGGCCTCTGTTTCATATGTTGTTGGGTGGGGCCTCTGTTTCATATGTTGTTGGGTGGGGCCTCTGGTGCATATGTTGTTGGGTGGGGCCTATGGTACATATGTTGTTGGGTGAGGCCTCTGTTTCATATGTTGTTGGGTGGGGCCTCCGGTGCATATGTTGTTGGGTGGGGCCTCTGTTTCATATGTTGTTGGGTGGGGCCTCTGTTTCATATGTTGTTGGGTGGGGCCTCTGGTACATATGTTGTTGGGTGGGGCCTCCGGTGCATATGTTGTTGGGTGGGCCTCTGTTTCATATGTTGTTGGGTGGGGCCTCCGGTGCATATGTTGTTGGGTGGGGCCTCTGTTTCATATGTTGTTGGGTGGGGCCTCTGGTACATATGTTGTTGGTTGAGGCCTCTGTTTCATATGTTGTTGGGTGGGGCCTCTGTTTCATATGGTGTTGGGTGGGGCCTCCGGTGCATATGTTGCTGGGTGGGGCCTCTGTTTCATATGCTGTTGGGTGGGGCCTATGGTGCATATGGTGTTGGGTGGGGCCTCCGGTGCATATGTTGCTGGGTGAGGCCTCTGGTGCATATGTTGTTGGGTGGGGCCTCTGGTGCATATGTTGTTGGGTGAAGCCTCTGGTGCATATGTTGTTGGGTGGGGCCTCCGGTGCATATGTTGCTGGGTGAGGCCTCTGGTGCATATGTTGTTGGGTGGGGCCTATGGTGCATATGGTGTTGGGTGGGGCCTCTGGTGCATATGTTGTTGGGTGGGGCCTCTGGTACATATGTTGTTGGTTGAGGCCTCTGGTGCATATGTTGTTGGGTGGGGCCTCTGGTACATATGTTGTTGGGTGGGGCCTCTGTTTCATATGGTGTTGGGTGGGGCCTCTGGTGCATATGTTCTTGGGTGGGGCCTCTGGTACATATGTTGTTGGGTGGGGCCTCTGGTGCATATGTTGTTGGGTGGGGCCTCTGGTGCATATGTTATTGGGTGGGGCCTCTGGTGCATATGTTGTTGGGTGGGGCCTCTGTTTCATATGTTGTTGGGTGAGCCCTCTGGTGCATATGTTGTTGGGTGGGGCCTCTGTTTCATATGCTGTTGGGTGAGCCCTCTGGTGCATATGTTGTTGGGTGGGGCCTCTGTTTCATATGTTGTTGGGTGAGCCCTCTGGTGCATATGTTCTTGGGTGGGGCCTATGGTACATATGTTGTTGGTTGAGGCCTCTGTTTCATATGTTGTTGGGTGGGGCCTCTGTTTCATATGCTGTTGGGTGGGGCCTATGGTGCATATGGTGTTGGGTGGGGCCTCCGGTGCATATGTTGCTGGGTGAGGCCTCTGGTGCATATGTTGTTGGGTGGGGCCTCTGGTGCATATGTTGTTGGGTGAAGCCTCTGGTGCATATGTTGTTGGGTGGGACCTCCGGTGCATATGTTGCTGGGTGAGGCCTCTGGTGCATATGTTGTTGGGTGGGGCCTATGGTGCATATGGTGTTGGGTGGGGCCTCTGGTGCATATGTTGTTGGGTGGGGCCTCTGGTACATATGTTGTTGGTTGAGGCCTCTGGTGCATATGTTGTTGGGTGGGGCCTCTGGTACATATGTTGTTGGGTGGGGCCTCTGTTTCATATGGTGTTGGGTGGGGCCTCTGGTGCATATGTTCTTGGGTGGGGCCTCTGGTACATATGTTGTTGGTTGAGGCCTCTGGTGCATATGTTGTTGGGTGGGGCCTATGGTGCACATTTTGTTGGGTGGGGCCTCTGGTACATATGTTGTTGGGTGGGGCCTCTGTTTTATATGGTGTTGGGTGGGGCCTCTGGTGCATATGGTGTTGGGTGGGGCCTCTGGTGCATATGGTGTTGGGTGGGGCCTCTGGTGCATATGTACTTGGGTGGGGCCTATGGTGCATATTTTGTTGGGTAGGGCCTCTGGTACATATGCTGTTGGGTGGGGCCTCTGGTGCATATGGTGTTGGGTGGGGCCTCTGGTGCATATGTTCTTGGGTGGGGCCTATGGTACATATGTTGTTGGTTGAGGCCTCTGGTGCATATGTTGTTGGGTGGGGCCTCTGGTGCATATGGTGTTGGGTGGGGCCTCTGGTGCATATGTTCTTGGGTGGGGCCTATGGTACATATGTTGTTGGGTGGGGCCTCTGGTACATATGTTGTTGGGTGGGGCCTCTGGTACATATGTTGTTGGTTGAGGCCTCTGGTGCATATGGTGTTGGGTGGGGCCTCTGGTGCATATGGTGTTGGGTGGGGCCTCTGGTGCATATGGTGTTGGGTGGGGCCTCTGGTGCATGTTCTTGGGTGGGGCCTATGGTACATATGTTGTTGGGTGGGCCTCTGGTGCATATGGTGGTGGGTGGGGCCTCTGGTGCATATGGTGTTGGGTGGGGCCTCTGGTGCATATGGTGTTGGGTGGGGCCTCTGGTGCATATGGTGTTGGGTGGGGCCTATGGTACATATGTTGTTGGGTGGGCCTCTGGTGCATATGGTGTTGGGTGGGGCCTCTGGTGCATATGTTGTTCGGTGGGGCCTCTGTTTCATATTTTGTTGGGTGGGGCCTCTGTTTCATATTTTGTTGGGTGGGCCTCTGTTTCATATTTTGTTGGCTGGGGCCTCTGGTGCATATGTTGTTGGGTGAGCCTCTGGTGCATATTTTGTTGGGGGGGCCTCTGGTGCATATGTTGTTGGGTGGGGCCTCTGGTACATATGTTGTTGGGTGGGGCCTCTGGTGCATATGTTGTTGGGTGAGGCCTCTGTTTCATATTTTGTTGGGAGGGGCCTCTGGTACATAGGTTGTTGGGTGGGCCTCTGGTGCATATTTTGTTGGGTGGGGCTTCTGGTGCATATGTTGTTGGGTGGGGCCTCTGTTTCATATTTTGTTGGGTGGGGCCTCTGGTGCATATGTTGTTGGGTGGGGCCTCTGTTTCATATTTTGTTGGGTGGGGCCTCTGGTGCATATGGTGTTGGGTGGGGCCTCTGGTGCATATGTTGTTGGGTGGGGCCTCTGTTTCATATTGTGTTGGGTGGGGCCTCTGTTTCATATTTTGTTGGGTGGGGCCTCTGGTGCATATGTTGTTGGGTGAAGCCTCTGGTGCATATGTTGTTGGGTGGGGCCTCTGTTTCATATGGTGTTGGGTGGGGCCTCTGGTGCATATGTTCTTGGGTGGGGCCTCTGGTACATATGTTGTTGGTTGAGGCCTCTGGTGCATATGTTGTTGGGTGGGGCCTCTGTTTCATATTGTGTTGGGTGGGGCCTCTGTTTCATATTGTGTTGGGTGGGGCCTCTGGTGCATATGCTGTTGGGTGAAGCCTCTGGTGCATATGTTATTGGGTGGGGCCTCTGTTTCATATGGTGTTGGGTGGGGCCTCTGGTGCATATGTTCTTGGGTGGGGCCTCTGGTACATATGTTGTTGGTTGAGGCCTCTGGTGCATATGTTGTTGGGTGGGGCCTCTGGTGCATATGGTGTTGGGTGGGGCCTCTGGTGCATATGTACTTGGGTGGGGCCTATGGTGCATATTTTTTTGGGTGGGGCCTCTGGTGCATATGGTGTTGGGTGGGGCCTCTGGTGCATATGTTCTTGGGTGGGGCCTATGGTACATATGTTGTTGGTTGAGGCCTCTGGTGCATATGCTGTTGGGTGGGGCCTCTGGTGCATATGGTGTTGGGTGGGCCTCTGGTGCATATGTTCTTGGGTGGGGCCTATGGTACATATGTTGTTGGTTGAGGCCTCTGGTGCATATTTTGTTGGGTGGGGCCTCTGGTACATATGCTGTTGGGTGGGGCCTCTGGTGCATATGGTGTTGGGTGGGGCCTCTGGTGCATATGTTCTTGGGTGGGGCCTATGGTACATATGTTGTTGGTTGAGGCCTCTGGTGCATATGCTGTTGGGTGGGGCCTCTGGTGCATATGGTGTTGGGTGGGGCCTCTGGTGCATATGTTCTTGGGTGGGGCCTATGGTACGTATGTTGTTGGGTGGGGCCTCTGGTGCATATGGTGTTGGGTGGGGCCCCTGGTGCATATGTTCTTGGGTGGGGCCTATGGTACATATGTTGTTGGGTGGGGCCTCTGGTACATATGCTGTTGGGTGGGGCCTCTGGTGCATATGGTGTTGGGTGGGGCCTCTGGTGCATATGTTCTTGGGTGGGGCCTATGGTACATATGTTGTTTGGTTGAGGCCTCTGGTGCATATGCTGTTGGGTGGGGCCTCTGGTGCATATGCTGTTGGGTGGGGCCTCTGGTGCATATGGTGTTGGGTGGGGCCTCTGGTGCATATGTTCTTGGGTGGGGCCTATGGTACATATGTTGTTGGTTGAGGCCTCTGATGCATATGTTGTTGGGTGGGGCCTCTGGTGCATATGGTGTTGGGTGGGGCCTCTGGTGCATATGTTCTTGGGTGGGGCCACTGGGGCATATGTTGTTGGGTGGGGCCTCTGGGGCATATGTTGTTGGGTGGGGCCTCTGGGGCATATGTTGTTGGGTGGGGCCTCTGGTGCATATGGTGTTGGGTGGGGCCTCTGGTGCATATGTTCTTGGGTGGGGCCTATGGTACATATTTTGTTGGGTGTGGCCTCTGGGGCATATGTTGTTGGGTGAGGCCTCTGGTGCATATGTTGTTGGGTGGGGCCTCTGGTGCATATGGTGTTGGGTGGGGCCTCTGGTGCATATGTTCTTGGGTGGGGCCTCTGGTACATATGTTCTTGGGTGGGGCCTCTGGTGCATATGTTGTTGGGTGGGGCCTCTGGTACATATGTTGTTGGGTGGGGCCTCTGGTGCATATGTTGTTGGGTGGGGCCTATGGTACATATGTTGTTGGGTGGGGCCTCTGGTACATATGTTGTTGGGTGGGGCCTCTGGTACATATGTTGATGGTTGAGGCCTCTGGTGCATATGGTGTTGGGTGGGGCCTCTGGTGCATATGGTGTTGGGTGGGGCCTCTGTTTCATATGTTGTTGGGTGGGGCCTCTGGTGCATATGGTGTTGGGTGGGGCCTCTGGTGCATATGTTCTTGGGTGGGGCCTCTGGTGCATATGTTGTTGGGTGGGGCCTCTGGTGCATATGGTGTTGGGTGGGGCCTCTGGTGCATATGTTCTTGGGTGGGGCCTATGGTACATATGTTGTTGGTTGAGGCCTCTGGTGCATATGTTGTTGGGTGGGGCCTCTGGTGCATATGGTGTTGGGTGGGGCCTCTGGTGCATATGTTCTTGGGTGGGGCCTATGGTACATATGTTGTTGGGTGGGGCCTCTGGTACATATGTTGTTGGGTGGGGCCTCTGGTACATATGTTGTTGGTTGAGGCCTCTGGTGCATATGGTGTTGGGTGGGGCCTCTGGTGCATATGGTGTTGGGTGGGGCCTCTGGTGCAAGTTCTTGGGTGGGGCCTCTGGTGCATATGTTGTTGGGTGGGGCCTCTGGTGCATATGTTGTTGGGTGGGGCCTCTGGTGCACATGGTGTTGGGTGGGGCCTCTGGTGCATATGGTGTTGGGTGGGGCCTCTGGTGCATATGTTGTCGGGTTCGGCCTCTGGTACATATGTTGTTGGGTGGGGCCTCAGGTACATATGTTGTTGGGTGGGGCCTCTGGTGCATATGTTGTTGGGTGGGGCCTCTGGTGCACATGGTGTTGGGTGGGGCCTCTGGTGCATATGGTGTTGGGTGGGGCCTCTGGTGCATATGTTGTTGGGTGAAGCCTCTGGTGCATATGTTATTGGGTGGGGCCTCTGGTGCATATGGAGAAGTGGAGAAGTGCGGCTCAGTGGTTAGAGGCGGCAGACCCGGAAGCTGAGATCGACCGTGGACCAGGGTTCGATTCCCCGCCTCGGCGGGTCTCGGGCTCAAAAATTCCACGGACTCGACAATTCTCGCTCTGGTGCCTACTCAACTCATGGGGTCACACTCTGCGACTCTGGGCAATAGCTTGCTTAATCTCCACTACGGCCCCTCGTGGCGGGATGCCTGGCTTTCACCTTGTGGACACCCTGCCGGGGTTTCTCACAGGGGAATACCAGGACGGGTTCCCTAAGCAAGCGCCGGGACGCTCACGGGCAGCTGTGCGCTTTACAAATCCAGCACATTTACATTACATTATGTTGTTGGGTGGGGCCTCTGGTACATATGTTGTTGGTTGAGGCCTCTGGTGCATATGTTGTTGGGTGGGGCCTCTGGTGCATATGGTGTTGGGTGGGGCCTCTGGTGCATATGTACTTGGGTGGGGCCTATGGTGCATATTTTGTTGGGTGGGCCTCTGGTGCATATGGTGTTGGGTGGGGCCTCTGGTGCATATGTTCTTGGGTGGGGCCTATGGTACATATGTTGTTGGTTGAGGCCTCTGGTACATATGCTGTTGGGTGGGGCCTCTGGTGCATATGGTGTTGGGTGGGGCCTCTGGTGCATATGTTCTTGGGTGGGGCCTATGGTACATATGTTGTTGGTTGAGGCCTCTGGTGCATATGCTGTTGGGTGGGGCCTCTGGTGCATATGGTGTTGGGTGGGGCCTCTGGTGCATATGTTCTTGGGTGGGGCCTATGGTACATATGTTGTTGGTTGAGGCCTCTGGTGCATATGTTGTTGGGTGGGGCCTCTGGTGCATATGGTGTTGGGTGGGGCCTCTGGTGCATATGTTCTTGGGTGGGGCCACTGGGGCATATGTTGTTGGGTGGGGCCTATGGTACATATTTTGTTGGGTGTGGCCTCTGGGGCATATGTTGTTGGGTGAGGCCTCTGGTGCATATGTTGTTGGGTGGGGCCTATGGTACATATTTTGTTGGGTGTGGCCTCTGGGGCATATGTTGTTGGGTGAGGCCTCTGGTACATATGTTGTTGGTTGAGGCCTCTGGTGCATATGGTGTTGGGTGGGGCCTCTGGTGCATATGTTCTTGGGTGGGGCCTCTGGTACATATGTTCTTGGGTGGGGCCACTGGTGCATATGTTGTTGGGTGGGGCCTCTGGTACATATGTTGTTGGGTGGGGCCTCTGGTGCATATGTTGTTGGGTGGGGCCTATGGTACATATGTTGTTGGGTGGGGCCTCTGGTACATATGTTTTTGGGTGGGGACTCTGGTACATATGTTGATGGTTGAGGCCTCTGGTGCATATGGTGTTGGGTGGGGCCTCTGGTGCATATCGTGTTGGGTGGGGCCTCTGGTACATATGTTGTTGGGTGGGGCCTATGGTACATATGTTGTTGGGTGGGGCCTCTGTTTCATATGTTGTTGGGTGGGGCCTCTGGTGCATATGGTGTTGGGTGGGGCCTCTGGTGCATATGTTCTTGGGTGGGGCCTCTGGTGCATATGTTGTTGGGTGGGGCCTCTGGTGCATATGGTGTTGGGTGGGGCCTCTGGTGCATATGTTCTTGGGTGGGGCCTATGGTACATATGTTGTTGGTTGAGGCCTCTGGTGCATATGTTGTTGGGTGGGGCCTCTGGTGCATATGGTGTTGGGTGGGGCCTCTGGTGCATATGTTCTTGGGTGGGGCCTATGGTACATATGTTGTTGGGTGGGGCCTCTGGTACATATGTTGTTGGGTGGGGCCTATGGTACATATGTTGTTGGGTGGGCCTCTGGTGCATATGGTGTTGGGTGGGGCCTCTGGTGCATATGTTGTTGGGTGGGGCCTCTGTTTCATATTTTGTTGGGTGGGGCCTCTGTTTCATATTTTGTTGGCTGGGGCCTCTGGTGCATATTTTGTTGGGGGGGGCCTCTGGTGCATATGTTGTTGGGTGGAGCCTCTGGTGCATATTTTGTTGGGTCCAGCCTCTGGTGAATATTTTGTTGAGTGGGGCCTCTGGTGCATATGTTGTTGGGTGAGGCCTCTGTTTCATATTTTGTTGGGAGGGGCCTCTGGTACATAGGTTGTTGGGTGGGCCTCTGGTGCATATTTTGTTGGGTGGGGCTTCTGGTGCATATGTTGTTGGGTGGGGCCTCTGTTTCATATTTTGTTGGGTGGGGCCTCTGGTGCATATGTTGTTGGGTGGGGCCTCTGTTTCATATTTTGTTGGGTGGGGCCTCTGGTGCATATGGTGTGGGATGGGGCCTCTGTTTCATATTGTGTTGGGTGGGGCCTCTGGTGCATATGTTGTTGGGTGAAGCCTCTGGTGCATATGTTGTTGGGTGGGGCCTCTGGTGCATATGTTGTTGGGTGGAGCCTCTGTTTCATATTGTGTTGGGTGGGGCCTCTGGTGCATATGTTGTTGGGTGAAGCCTCTGGTGCATATGTTGTTGGGTGGGGCCTCTGTTTCATATGGTGTTGGGTGGGGCCTCTGGTGCATATGTTGTTGGGTGAAGCCTCTGGTGCATATGTTGTTGGGTGGGGCCTCTGTTTCATATGGTGTTGGGTGGGGCCTCTGGTGCATATGTTCTTGGGTGGGGCCTCTGGTACATATGTTGTTGGTTGAGGCCTCTGGTGCATATGTTGTTGGGTGGGGCCTCTGTTTCATATTGTGTTGGGTGGGGCCTCTGTTTCATATTGTGTTGGGTGGGGCCTCTGGTCCATATGTTGTTGGGTGAAGCCTCTGGTGCATATGTTATTGGGTGGGGCCTCTGTTTCAAATGGTGTTGGGTGGGGCCTCTGGTGCATATGTTCTTGGGTGGGGCCTCTGGTACATATGTTGTTGGTTGAGGCCTCTGGTGCATATGTTGTTGGGTGGGGCCTCTGGTGCATATGGTGTTGGGCGGGGCCTCTGGTGCATATGTACTTGGGTGGGGCCTATAGTGCATATTTTGTTGGGTGGGGCCTCTGGTACATATGCTGTTGGGTGGGGCCTCTGGTTCATATGGTGTTGGGTGGGGCCTCTGGTGCATATGTTCTTGGGTGAGGCCTATGGTACATATGTTGTTGGTTGAGGCCTCTGTTGCATATGTTGTTAGGTGGGGCCTCTGGTGCATATGGTGTTGGGTGGGGCCTCTGGTGCATATGTTCTTGGGTGGGGCCTATGGTACATATGTTGTTGGGTGGGGCCTCTGGTACATATGTTGTTGGGTGGGGCCTCTGGTACATATGTTGATGGTTGAGGCCTCTGGTGCATATGTTCTTGGGTAGGGCCTCTGGTGCATATGGTGTTGGGTGGGGCCTCTGGTGCATATGGTGTTGGGTGGGGCCTCTGGTGCATATGTTCTTGGGTGGGGCCTATGGTACATATGTTGTTGGGTGGGGCCTCTGGTACATATGTTGTTGGGTGGGGCCTCTGGTGCATATGGTGTTGGGTGGGGCCTCTGGTGCATATGGTGTTGGGTGGGGCCTCTGGTGCATATGTTGTTGGTGGGGTCTATGGTACATATGTTGTTGGGTGGGCCTCTGGTGCATATGGTGTTGGGTGGGGCCTCTGGTGAATATGTTGTTGGGTGGGGCCTCTGTTTCATATTTTGTTGGGTGGGGCCTCTGTTTCATATTTTGTTGGCTGGGGCCTCTGGTGCATATGTTGTTGGGTGAGCCTCTGGTGCATATTTTGTTGGGGGGGGCCTCTGGTGCATATGTTGTTGGGTCCAGCCTCTGGTGCATATTTTGTTGAGTGGGGCCTCTGGTGCATATGTTGTTGGGTGAGGCATCTGTTTCATATTTTGTTGGGAGGGGCCTCTGGTGCATATGGTGTTGGGTGGGGCCTCTGGTGCATATGTTCTTGGGTGGGGCCTATGGTACATATGTTGTTGGGTGGGGCCTCTGGTACATATGTTGTTGGGTGGGGCCTATGGTACATATGTTGTTGGGTGGGCCTCTGGTGCATATGGTGTTGGGTGGGGCCTCTGGTGCATATGTTGTTGGGTGGGGCCTCTGTTTCATATTTTGTTGGGTGGGGCCTCTGTTTCATATTTTGTTGGCTGGGGCCTCTGGTGCATATTTTGTTGGGGGGGGCCTCTGGTGCATATGTTGTTGGGTGGAGCCTCTGGTGCATATTTTGTTGGGTCCAGCCTCTGGTGAATATTTTGTTGAGTGGGGCCTCTGGTGCATATGTTGTTGGGTGAGGCCTCTGTTTCATATTTTGTTGGGAGGGGCCTCTGGTACATAGGTTGTTGGGTGGGCCTCTGGTGCATATTTTGTTGGGTGGGGCTTCTGGTGCATATGTTGTTGGGTGGGGCCTCTGTTTCATATTTTGTTGGGTGGGGCCTCTGGTGCATATGTTGTTGGGTGGGGCCTCTGTTTCATATTTTGTTGGGTGGGGCCTCTGGTGCATATGGTGTGGGATGGGGCCTCTGTTTCATATTGTGTTGGGTGGGGCCTCTGGTGCATATGTTGTTGGGTGAAGCCTCTGGTGCATATGTTGTTGGGTGGGGCCTCTGGTGCATATGTTGTTGGGTGGAGCCTCTGTTTCATATTGTGTTGGGTGGGGCCTCTGGTGCATATGTTGTTGGGTGAAGCCTCTGGTGCATATGTTGTTGGGTGGGGCCTCTGTTTCATATGGTGTTGGGTGGGGCCTCTGGTGCATATGTTGTTGGGTGAAGCCTCTGGTGCATATGTTGTTGGGTGGGGCCTCTGTTTCATATGGTGTTGGGTGGGGCCTCTGGTGCATATGTTCTTGGGTGGGGCCTCTGGTACATATGTTGTTGGTTGAGGCCTCTGGTGCATATGTTGTTGGGTGGGGCCTCTGTTTCATATTGTGTTGGGTGGGGCCTCTGTTTCATATTGTGTTGGGTGGGGCCTCTGGTCCATATGTTGTTGGGTGAAGCCTCTGGTGCATATGTTATTGGGTGGGGCCTCTGTTTCAAATGGTGTTGGGTGGGGCCTCTGGTGCATATGTTCTTGGGTGGGGCCTCTGGTACATATGTTGTTGGTTGAGGCCTCTGGTGCATATGTTGTTGGGTGGGGCCTCTGGTGCATATGGTGTTGGGCGGGGCCTCTGGTGCATATGTACTTGGGTGGGGCCTATAGTGCATATTTTGTTGGGTGGGGCCTCTGGTACATATGCTGTTGGGTGGGGCCTCTGGTTCATATGGTGTTGGGTGGGGCCTCTGGTGCATATGTTCTTGGGTGAGGCCTATGGTACATATGTTGTTGGTTGAGGCCTCTGTTGCATATGTTGTTAGGTGGGGCCTCTGGTGCATATGGTGTTGGGTGGGGCCTCTGGTGCATATGTTCTTGGGTGGGGCCTATGGTACATATGTTGTTGGGTGGGGCCTCTGGTACATATGTTGTTGGGTGGGGCCTCTGGTACATATGTTGATGGTTGAGGCCTCTGGTGCATATGTTCTTGGGTAGGGCCTCTGGTGCATATGGTGTTGGGTGGGGCCTCTGGTGCATATGGTGTTGGGTGGGGCCTCTGGTGCATATGTTCTTGGGTGGGGCCTATGGTACATATGTTGTTGGGTGGGGCCTCTGGTACATATGTTGTTGGGTGGGGCCTCTGGTGCATATGGTGTTGGGTGGGGCCTCTGGTGCATATGGTGTTGGGTGGGGCCTCTGGTGCATATGTTGTTGGTGGGGTCTATGGTACATATGTTGTTGGGTGGGCCTCTGGTGCATATGGTGTTGGGTGGGGCCTCTGGTGAATATGTTGTTGGGTGGGGCCTCTGTTTCATATTTTGTTGGGTGGGGCCTCTGTTTCATATTTTGTTGGCTGGGGCCTCTGGTGCATATGTTGTTGGGTGAGCCTCTGGTGCATATTTTGTTGGGGGGGGCCTCTGGTGCATATGTTGTTGGGTCCAGCCTCTGGTGCATATTTTGTTGAGTGGGGCCTCTGGTGCATATGTTGTTGGGTGAGGCATCTGTTTCATATTTTGTTGGGAGGGGCCTCTGGTACATAGGTTGTTGGGTGGGCCTCTGGTGCATATTTTGTTGGGTGGGGCTTCTGGTGCATATGTTGTTGGGTGGGGCCTCTGTTTCATATTTTGTTGGGTTTGGCCTCTGGTGCATATGTTGTTGGGTGGGGCCTCTGTTTCATATTTTGTTGGGTGGGGCCTCTGGTGCATATGGTGTTGGGTGGGGCCTCTGGTGCTTATGTTGTTGGGTGGGGCCTATGGTACATATGTTGTTGGGTGAGACCTCTGTTGCATATGTTGTTGGCTGGGGCCTCTGGTACATATGTTGTTGGGTGGGGCCTCTGGTGCATATTTTCTTGGGTCCAGCCTCTGGTACATATGTTGTTGGGTGGGGCCTCTGGTACATTTGTTGTTGGGTGGGGCCTCTGGTGCATATGTTTTTGGGTGGGGCCTATGGTACATATGTTGTTGGGTGGGCCTCTGGTGCATATGGTGTTGGGTGGGGCCTCTGGTGCATATGTTGTTGGGTGGGGCCTCTGTTTCATATTTTGTTGGGTGGGGCCTCTGTTTCATATTTTGTTGGCTGGGGCCTCTGGTACATATGTTGTTGGGTGAGCCTCTGGTGCATATGTTGTTGGGTGGGGCCTCTGGTGCATATGTTGTTGGGTGGGGCCTCTGGTGCATATTTTGTTGGGTCCAGCCTCTGGTGCATATTTTGTTGAGTGGGGCCTCTGGTGCATATGCTGTTGGGTGAGGCCTCTGTTTCATATTTTGTTGGGAGGGGCCTCTGGTACATAGGTTGTTGGGTGTGTGGAAAATGACTAAAGTCGGTATACATAAGCGGCGTTCATTTCTGTTCACCATAGCTACTGTTGAGCGTCAAGTAAAATTCATGAAACATTGGCCACACCATCTTGTCCCTTTTGAGGCACCTTCGTGCGCGTAAGTGGCAGCCATTTTGAAAAACCATGGTTTCCCTGCCCAGCGCCGCTAGCTAGCGCGTCTCTCCCTCTGACCTCACAAGCATCCCCCGCGCGCTGATAGCCCCCGCTCTCCCATACCTGAACTATAAAACTCTCATTCAGCGCGACTCTGCCTCGGAAATGCATTCCGCTCGCGGCCAACACCTCCCCATCCTTTGATGAACCCCCTTTTTCCTCTGTGCCCAACCGTCCTGCCCGTTCCCAGGGCGCCACCTGGCCCTGCGGATACCGTTTATTGGCCCCCTTACAGTAAGCAGCTGCCCCGATTCAAAGGATCTCTGACTGATCAAAGCCCCCTCCACCCCATGAGATCCGATCAGACACACATTCCGGGAATCGACGGAATGTCCTGGTGTGCGATAGCCATCACCTACTGTGACCGGGGTGGGGACTTCTACTGTAAATGTGTGTGAGAACAGGCCCAAAGTGAGGATTCCGAGGATGTCTTTCCGTACATCAAAGTATTGACAAGAATGTGTTTCATGTAATAAAGCAATAAACCCGTGTATAAGAGGCCAGGCCTCAAGGATGCATTTAGAGCACCTCAAGAAGATACCCTGTTGTCTGATTTGCCGTGTTCTGCTCCGTCGGAATAAACTCCTGTTTCCTGCCTTCCAGTCTCCAGCGCCTGCCTCTTTATTTGGTAACCGTGAGTTGGGTGAGAGGCGGCTAACGCCGGGCAAACCTTGAAAAAGGGGAAATCGACCTGATCTGCCTAACCCTTTTTCTACAGGTGGGCCTCTGGTGCATATTTTGTTGGGTGGGGCTTCTGGTGCATATGTTGTTGGGTGGGGCCTATGGTGCATATTTTGTCGGGTTCGGCCTCTGCTGCATATTTTGTTGGGTGGGGCTCTGGTACATATGTTGTTGGGTGGGGCCTCTGTTTCATATGTTGTTGGGTGGGGCCTCTGGTGCATATTGTGTTGGGTGGAGCATCCGGTACATATGTTTTTGAGTGGGGCCTCTGTTGCATATTTTCTTGGGTCCAGCCTCTGGTGCATATGTTGTTGGGTGGGGCCTCTGTTTCATATTTTGTTGGGTGGGGCCTCTGGTACATATGCTGTTGGGTGGGGCCTCTGGTACATATTGTGTTGGGTGGGGCCTCTGGTACATATGTTTTTGGGTGGGGCCTCTGTTGCATATTTTCTAGGGTCCAGCCTCTGGTGCATATGTTGTTGGGTGGGGTCTCTGTTTCATATTTTGTTGGGTGGGGCCTCTGGTGCATATGTTGTTGGGTGGGGCCTATGGTACATATGTTGTTGGGTGAGACCTCTGTTGCATATGCTGTTGGGTGGGGCCTCTGGTGCATATGTTGTTGGGTGGGGCCTCTAGTGCATATTGTGTTGGGTGGGGCCTCTGGTGCATATTTTGTTGGGCGGGGCCTCTGGTACATATGTTGTTGGGTGGGGCCTCTGGTGCATATTTTCTTGGGTTCAGCCTCTGGTGATTATGTTGTTGGGTGGGGCCTCTGGTGCATATGTTGTTGGGTGGGGCCTCTGGTGCATATGTTGTTGGGTGGGGCCTCTGTTTCATATTGTGTTGGGTGGGGCCTCTGTTTCATATTGTGTTGGGTGGGGCCTCTGTTTCATAGTGTGTTGGGTGGGGCCTCTGGTGCATATGTTGTTGGGTGACGCCTCTGGTGCATATGTTATTGGGTGGGGCCTCTGTTTCATATGGTGTTGGGTGTGGCCTCTGGTGCATATGTTCTTGGGTGGGGCCTCTGGTACATATGTTGTTGGTTGAGGCCTCTGGTGCATATGTTGTTGGGTGGGGCCTCTGGTGCATATGGTGTTGGGTGTGGCCTCTGGTGCATATGTACTTGGGTGGGGCCTATGGTGCGTATTTTGTTGGGTGGGGCCTCTGGTGCATATGGTGTTGGGTGGGGCCTCTGGTGCCTATGTTCTTGGGTGGGGCCTATGGTACATATGTTGTTGGTTGAGGCCTCTGGTACATATGCTGTTGGGTGGGGCCTCTGGTGCATATGGTGTTGGGTGGGGCCTCTGGTGCATATGTTCTTGGGTGGGGCCTATGGTACATATGTTGTTGGTTGAGGCCTCTGGTGCATATGCTGTTGGGTGGGGCCTCTGGTGCATATGGTGTTGGGTGGGGCCTCTGGTGCATATGTTCTTGGGTGGGGCCACTGGGGCATATGTTGTTGGGTGGGGCCTCTGGGGCATATGTTCTTGGGTGGGGCCTCTGGGGCATATGTTGTTGGGTGGGGCCTCTGGTGCATATGGTGTTGGGTGGGGCCTCTGGTGCATATGTTCTTGGGTGGGGCCTATGGTACATATTTTGTTGGGTGTGGCCTCTGGGGCATATGTTGTTGGGTGAGGCCTCTGGTGCATATGTTGTTGGGTGGGGCCTCTGGTGCATATGGTGTTGGGTGGGGCCTCTGGTGCATATGTTCTTGGGTGGGGCCTCTGGTACATATGTTCTTGGGTGGGGCCTCTGGTGCATATGTTGTTGGGTGGGGCCTCTGGTACATATGTTGTTGGGTGGGGCCTCTGGTGCATATGTTGTTGGGTGGGGCCTATGGTACATATGTTGTTGGGTGGGGCCTCTGGTACATATGTTGTTGGGTGGGGCCTCTGGTACATATGTTGATGGTTGAGGCCTCTGGTGCATATGGTGTTGGGTGGGGCCTCTGGTGCATATGGTGTTGGGTGGGGCCTCTGTTTCATATGTTGTTGGGTGGGGCCTCTGGTGCATATGGTGTTGGGTGGGGCCTCTGGTGCATATGTTCTTGGGTGGGGCCTCTGGTGCATATGTTGTTGGGTGGGGCCTCTGGTGCATATGGTGTTGGGTGGGGCCTCTGGTGCATATGTTCTTGGGTGGGGCCTATGGTACATATGTTGTTGGTTGAGGCCTCTGGTGCATATGTTGTTGGGTGGGGCCTCTGGTGCATATGGTGTTGGGTGGGGCCTCTGGTGCATATGTTCTTGGGTGGGGCCTATGGTACATATGTTGTTGAGTGGGGCCTCTGGTACATATGTTGTTGGGTGGGGCCTCTGGTACATATGTTGTTGGTTGAGGCCTCTGGTGCATATGGTGTTGGGTGGGGCCTCTGGTGCATATGGTGTTGGGTGGGGCCTCTGGTGCATGTTCTTGGGTGGGGCCTCTGGTACATATGTTGTTGGGCGGGGCCTCTGGTACATATGTTGTTGGGTGGGGCCTCAGGTACATATGTTGTTGGGTGGGGCCTCTGGTGCATATGTTGTTGGGTGGGGCCTCTGGTGCATATGTTGTTGGGTGGGGCCTCTGGTGCATATGGTGTTGGGTGGGGCCTCTGGTGCATATGTTGTTGGGTGGGGCCTATGGTACATATGTTGTTGGGTGGGCCTCTGGTGCATATGGTGTTGGGTGGGGCCTCTGGTGCATATGTTGTTGGGTGGGGCCTCTGTTTCATATTTTGTTGGGTGGGGCCTCTGTTTCATATTTTGTTGGCTGGGGCCTCTGGTGCATATGTTGTTGGGTGGGGCCTCTGTTTCATATTTTGTTGGGTGGGGCCTCTGTTTCATATTTTGTTGGCTGGGGCCTCTGGTGCATATTTTGTTGGGGGGGGCCTCTGGTGCATATGTTGTTGGGTGGAGCCTCTGGTGCATATTTTGTTGGGTCCAGCCTCTGGTGCATATTTTGTTGAGTGGGGCCTCTGGTGCATATGTTGTTGGGTGAGGCCTCTGTTTCATATTTTGTTGGGAGGGGCCTCTGGTACATAGGTTGTTGGGTGGGCCTCTGGTGCATATTTTGTTGGGTGGGGCTTCTGGTGCATATGTTGTTGGGTGGGGCCTCTGTTTCATATTTTGTTGGGTGGGGCCTCTGGTGCATATGTTGTTGGGTGGGGCCTCTGTTTCATATTTTGTTGGGTGGGGCCTCTGGTGCATATGGTGTTGGGTGGGGCCTCTGTTTCATATTGTGTTGGGTGGGGCCTCTGGTGCATATGTTGTTGGGTGAAGCCTCTGGTGCATATGTTGTTGGGTGGGGCCTCTGTTTCATATGGTGTTGGATGGGGCCTCTGGTGCATATGTTCTTGGGTGGGGCCTCTGGTACATATGTTGTTGGTTGAGGCCTCTGGTGCATATGTTGTTGGGTGGGGCCTCCGTTTCATATTGTGTTGGGTGGGGCCTCTGTTTCATATTGTGTTGGGTGGGGCCTCTGGTGCATATGTTGTTGGGTGAAGCCTCTGGTGCATATGTTATTGGGTGGGGCCTCTGTTTCAAATGGTGTTGGGTGGGGCCTCTGGTGCATATGTTCTTGGGTGGGGCCTCTGGTACATATGTTGTTGGTTGAGGCCTCTGGTGCATATGTTGTTGGGTGGGGCCTCTGGTGCATATGGTGTTGGGTGGGGCCTCTGGTGCATATGTACTTGGGTGGGGCCTATAGTGCATATTTTGTTGGGTGGGGCCTCTGGTACATATGCTGTTGGGTGGGGCCTCTGGTGCATATGGTGTTGGGTGGGGCCTCTGGTGCATATGTTCTTGGGTGGGGCCTATGGTACATATGTTGTTGGTTGAGGCCTCTGGTGCATATGTTGTTGGGTGGGGCCTCTGGTGCATATGGTGTTGGGTGGGGCCTCTGGTGCATATGTTCTTGGGTGGGGCCTATGGTACATATGTTGTTGGGTGGGGCCTCTGGTACATATGTTGTTGAGTGGGGCCTCTGGTACATATGTTGTTGGTTGAGGCCTCTGGTGCATATGGTGTTGGGTGGGGCCTCTGGTGCATATGGTGTTGGGTGGGGCCTCTGGTGCATGTTCTTGGGTGGGGCCTATGGTACATATGTTGTTGGGTGGGGCCTCAGGTACATATGTTGTTGGGTGGGGCCTCTGGTGCATATGTTGTTGGGTGGGGCCTCTGGTGCACATGGTGTTGGGTGGGGCCTCTGGTGCATATGGTGTTGGGTGGGGCCTATGGTACATATGTTGTTGGGTGGGCCTCTGGTGCATATGGTGTTGGGTGGGGCCTCTGGTGCATATGTTGTTGGGTGGGGCCTCTGTTTCATATTTTGTTGGGTGGGGCCTCTGTTTCATATTTTGTTGGCTGGGGCCTCTGGTGCATATGTTGTTGGGTGGGGCCTCTGTTTCATATTTTGTTGGGTGGGGCCTCTGTTTCATATTTTGTTGGCTGGGGCCTCTGGTGCATATTTTGTTGGGGGGGGGGCCTCTGGTGCATATGTTGTTGGGTGGAGCCTCTGGTGCATATTTTGTTGGGTCCAGCCTCTGGTGCATATTTTGTTGAGTGGGGCCTCTGGTGCATATGTTGTTGGGTGAGGCCTCTGTTTCATATTTTGTTGGGAGGGGCCTCTGGTACATAGGTTGTTGGGTGGGGCTTCTGGTGCATATGTTGTTGGGTGGGGCCTCTGTTTCATATTTTGTTGGGTGGGGCCTCTGGTGCATATGTTGTTGGGTGGGGCCTCTGTTTCATATTTTGTTGGGTGGGGCCTCTGGTGCATATTTTGTTGGGTGGGGCTTCTGGTGCATATGTTGTTGGGTGGGGCCTCTGTTTCATATTTTGTTGGGTGGGGCCTCTGGTGCATATGTTGTTGGGTGGGGCCTCTGTTTCATATTTTGTTGGGTGGGGCCTCTGGTGCATATGGTGTTGGGTGGGGCCTCTGTTTCATATTGTGTTGGGTGGGGCCTCTGGTGCATATGTTGTTGGGTGAAGCCTCTGGTGCATATGTTGTTGGGTGGGGCCTCTGTTTCATATGGTGTTGGGTGGGGCCTCTGGTGCATATGTTCTTGGGTGGGGCCTCTGGTACATATGTTGTTGGTTGAGGCCTCTGGTGCATATGTTGTTGGGTGGGGCCTCTGTTTCATATTGTGTTGGGTGGGGCCTCTGTTTCATATTGTGTTGGGTGGGGCCTCTGGTGCATATGTTGTTGGGTGAAGCCTCTGGTGCATATGTTATTGGGTGGGGCCTCTGTTTCAAATGGTGTTGGGTGGGGCCTCTGGTGCATATGTTCTTGGGTGGGGCCTCTGGTACATATGTTGTTGGTTGAGGCCTCTGGTGCATATGTTGTTGGGTGGGGCCTCTGGTGCATATGGTGTTGGGTGGGGCCTCTGGTGCATATGTACTTGGGTGGGGCCTATAGTGCATATTTTGTTGGGTGGGGCCTCTGGTACATATGCTGTTGGGTGGGGCCTCTGGTGCATATGGTGTTGGGTGGGGCCTCTGGTGCATATGTTCTTGGGTGGGGCCTATGGTACATATGTTGTTGGTTGAGGCCTCTGGTGCATATGTTGTTGGGTGGGGCCTCTGGTGCATATGGTGTTGGGTGGGGCCTCTGGTGCATATGTTCTTGGGTGGGGCCTATGGTACATATGTTGTTGGGTGGGGCCTCTGGTACATATGTTGTTGGGTGGGGCCTCTGGTACATATGTTGATGGTTGAGGCCTCTGGTGCATATGGTGTTGGGTGGGGCCTCTGGTGCATATGGTGTTGGGTGGGGCCTCTGGTGCACATGTTCTTGGGTGGGGCCTATGGTACATATGTTGTTGGGTGGGGCCTCTGGTACATATGTTGTTGGGTGGGGCCTCTGGTGCATATGGTGTTGGGTGGGGCCTCTGGTGCATATGGTGTTGGGTGGGGCCTCTGGTGCATATGTTGTTGGGTGGGGCCTATGGTACATATGTTGTTGGGTGGGCCTCTGGTGCATATGGTGTTGG
Organism: Lissotriton helveticus; assembly: GCF_964261635.1. NCBI lineage: Eukaryota > Metazoa > Chordata > Amphibia > Caudata > Salamandridae > Lissotriton > Lissotriton helveticus. The sequence continues at coordinate 14,008,711 of NC_136073.1, read as the reverse complement.
GTGGGGCCTCTGGTGAATATGTTGTTGGGTGGGGCCTCTGTTTCATATTTTGTTGGGTGGGGCCTCTGTTTCATATTTTGTTGGCTGGGGCCTCTGGTGCATATGTTGTTGGGTGAGCCTCTGGTGCATATTTTGTTGGGGGGGGCCTCTGGTGCATATGTTGTTGGGTCCAGCCTCTGGTGCATATTTTGTTGAGTGGGGCCTCTGGTGCATATGTTGTTGGGTGAGGCCTCTGTTTCATATTTTGTTGGGAGGGGCCTCTGGTACATAGGTTGTTGGGTGGGCCTCTGGTGCATATTTTGTTGGGTGGGGCTTCTGGTGCATATGTTGTTGGGTGGGTCCTCTGTTTCATATTTTGTTGGGTGGGGCCTCTGGTGCATATGTTGTTGGGTGGGGCCTCTGTTTCATATTTTGTTGGGTGGGGCCTCTGGTGCATATGGTGTTGGGTGGGGCCTCTGGTGCATATGTTGTTGGGTGGGGCCTATGGTACATATGTTGTTGGGTGAGACCTCTGTTGCATATGTTGTTGGCTGGGGCCTCTGGTACATATGTTGTTGGGTGGGGCCTCTGTGCATATTTTCTTGGGTCCAGCCTCTGGTACATATGTTGTTGGGTGGGGCCTCTGGTACATTTGTTGTTGGGTGGGGCCTCTGGTGCATATGTTTTTGGGTGGGGCCTATGGTACATATGTTGTTGGGTGGGCCTCTGGTGCATATGGTGTTGGGTGGGGCCTCTGGTGCATATGTTGTTGGGTGGGGCCTCTGTTTCATATTTTGTTGGGTGGGGCCTCTGTTTCATATTTTGTTGGCTGGGGCCTCTGGTACATATGTTGTTGGGTGAGCCTCTGGTGCATATGTTGTTGGGTGGGGCCTCTGGTGCATATGTTGTTGGGTGGGGCCTCTGGTGCATATTTTGTTGGGTCCAGCCTCTGGTGCATATTTTGTTGAGTGGGGCCTCTGGTGCATATGCTGTTGGGTGAGGCCTCTGTTTCATATTTTGTTGGGAGGGGCCTCTGGTACATAGGTTGTTGGGTGTGTGGAAAATGACTAAAGTCGGTATACATAAGCGGCGTTCATTTCTGTTCACCATAGCTACTGTTGAGCGTCAAGTAAAATTCATGAAACATTGGCCACACCATCTTGTCCCTTTTGAGGCACCTTCGTGCGCGTAAGTGGCAGCCATTTTGAAAAACCATGGTTTCCCTGCCCAGCGCCGCTAGCTAGCGCGTCTCTCCCTCTGACCTCACAAGCATCCCCCGCGCGCTGATAGCCCCCGCTCTCCCATACCTGAACTATAAAACTCTCATTCAGCGCGACTCTGCCTCGGAAATGCATTCCGCTCGCGGCCAACACCTCCCCATCCTTTGATGAACCCCCTTTTTCCTCTGTGCCCAACCGTCCTGCCCGTTCCCAGGGCGCCACCTGGCCCTGCGGATACCGTTTATTGGCCCCCTTACAGTAAGCAGCTGCCCCGATTCAAAGGATCTCTGACTGATCAAAGCCCCCTCCACCCCATGAGATCCGATCAGACACACATTCCGGGAATCGACGGAATGTCCTGGTGTGCGATAGCCATCACCTACTGTGACCGGGGTGGGGACTTCTACTGTAAATGTGTGTGAGAACAGGCCCAAAGTGAGGATTCCGAGGATGTCTTTCCGTACATCAAAGTATTGACAAGAATGTGTTTTTCATGTAATAAAGCAATAAACCCGTGTATAAGAGGCCAGGCCTCAAGGATGCATTTAGAGCACCTCAAGAAGATACCCTGTTGTCTGATTTGCCGTGTTCTGCTCCGTCGGAATAAACTCCTGTTTCCTGCCTTCCAGTCTCCAGCGCCTGCCTCTTTATTTGGTAACCGTGAGTTGGGTGAGAGGCGGCTAACGCCGGGCAAACCTTGAAAAAGGGGAAATCGACCTGATCTGCCTAACCCTTTTTCTACAGGTGGGCCTCTGGTGCATATTTTGTTGGGTGGGGCTTCTGGTGCATATGTTGTTGGGTGGGGCCTCTGTTTCATATTTTGTTGGCTGGGGCCTCTGGTGCATATTTTGTTGGGTGGGGCTTCTGGTGCATATGTTGTTGGGTGGGGCCTATGGTGCATATTTTGTCGGGTTCGGCCTCTGCTGCATATTTTGTTGGGTGGGGCTCTGGTACATATGTTGTTGGGTGGGGCCTCTGTTTCATATGTTGTTGGGTGGGGCCTCTGGTGCATATTGTGTTGGGTGGAGCATCCGGTACATATGTTTTTGAGTGGGGCCTCTGTTGCATATTTTCTTGGGTCCAGCCTCTGGTGCATATGTTGTTGGGTGGGGCCTCTGTTTCATATTTTGTTGGGTGGGGCCTCTGGTACATATGCTGTTGGGTGGGGCCTCTGGTACATATTGTGTTGGGTGGGGCCTCTGGTACATATGTTTTTGGGTGGGGCCTCTGTTGCATATTTTCTAGGGTCCAGCCTCTGGTGCATATGTTGTTGGGTGGGGTCTCTGTTTCATATTTTGTTGGGTGGGGCCTCTGGTGCATATGTTGTTGGGTGGGGCCTATGGTACATATGTTGTTGGGTGAGACCTCTGTTGCATATGCTGTTGGGTGGGGCCTCTGGTGCATATGTTGTTGGGTGGGGCCTCTAGTGCATATTGTGTTGGGTGGGGCCTCTGGTGCATATTTTGTTGGGCGGGGCCTCTGGTACATATGTTGTTGGGTGGGGCCTCTGGTGCATATTTTCTTGGGTTCAGCCTCTGGTGATTATGTTGTTGGGTGGGGCCTCTGGTGCATATGTTGTTGGGTGAGTCCTCTGGTGCATATGTTGTTGGGTGGGGCCTCTGGTGCATATGTTGTTGGGTGAGGCCTCTGGTACATATGTTGCTGGGTGAGGCTTCTGGTACATATGTTGCTGGGTGGGCCTCTGGTGCATATTTTGTTGGGTCCGCCCTCTGGTGCATATGTTGTTGGGTGAGGCCTCTGTTTCATATTTTGTTGGCTGGGGCCTCTGGTGCATATTTTGTTGGGTGGGGCCTCTGGTGAATATGTTGTTGGGTGGAGCATCTGGTGCATATTTTGTTGGGTGGGGCCTCTGTTTCATATTTTGTTGGGTGGAGCCTCTGGTGCATATGTTGTTGGGTGGGCATCTGGTGCATATTTTGTTGGGTGGGGCCTCTGGTACATATTTTTTTGGGTGGGGCCTCTGGTACATATGTTGTTGGGTGGGGCCTCTGGTGCATATTTTCTTAGGTCCAGCCTCTGGTGCATATTTTGTTGGCTGGGGCCTCTGGTACATATATTGTTGGGTGGAGCCTCTGGTACATATGTTGTTGGGTGAGCCCTCTGGTGCATATTTTGTTGGCTGGGTCCAGCCTCTGGTGATTATGTTGTTGGGTGGGGCCTATGGTACATATGTTGTTGAGTGAGGCCTCTGGTGCATATGGTGTTGGGTGGGGCCTCCGGTGCATATGTTGTTGGGTGGGGCCTCTGGTGCATATGGTGTTGGGTGGGGCCTCTGGTGCATATGGTGTTGGGTGGGGCCTCTGGTGCATATGTTGTTGGGTGGGGCCTATGGTACATATGTTGTTGGGTGGGCCTCTGGTGCATATGGTGTTGGGTGGGGCCTCTGGTGAATATGTTGTTGGGTGGGGCCTCTGTTTCATATTTTGTTGGGTGGGGCCTCTGTTTCATATTTTGTTGGCTGGGGCCTCTGGTGCATATGTTGTTGGGTGAGCCTCTGGTGCATATTTTGTTGGGGGGGGGCTCTGGTGCATATGTTGTTGGGTCCAGCCTCTGGTGCATATTTTGTTGAGTGGGGCCTCTGGTGCATATGTTGTTGGGTGAGGCCTCTGTTTCATATTTTGTTGGGAGGGGCCTCTGGTACATAGGTTGTTGGGTGGGCCTCTGGTGCATATTTTGTTGGGTGGGGCTTCTGGTGCATATGTTGTTGGGTGGGGCCTCTGTTTCATATTTTGTTGGGTGGGGCCTCTGGTGCATATGTTGTTGGGTGGGGCCTCTGGTGCATATGTTGTTGGGTGGGGCCTCTGTTTCATATTTTGTTGGGTGGGGCCTCTGGTGCATATGGTGTTGGGTGGGGCCTCTGGTGCATATGTTGTTGGGTGGGGCCTCTGGTACATATGTTGTTGGGTGAGACCTCTGTTGCATATGTTGTTGGCTGGGGCCTCTGGTACATATGTTGTTGGGTGGGGCCTCTGGTGCATATTTTCTTGGGTCCAGCCTCTGGTACATATGTTGTTGGGTGGGGCCTCTGGTACATTTGTTGTTGGGTGGGGCCTCTGGTGCATATGTTTTTGGGTGGGGCCTATGGTACATATGTTGTTGGGTGGGCCTCTGGTGCATATGGTGTTGGGTGGGGCCTCTGGTGCATATGTTGTTGGGTGGGGCCTCTGTTTCATATTTTGTTGGGTGGGGCCTCTGTTTCATATTTTGTTGGCTGGAGCCTCTGGTACATATGTTGTTGGGTGAGCCTCTGGTGCATATGTTGTTGGGTGGGGCCTCTGGTGCATATGTTGTTGGGTGGGGCCTCTGGTGCATATTTTGTTGGGTCCAGCCTCTGGTGCATATTTTGTTGAGTGGGGCCTCTGGTGCATATGCTGTTGAGTGAGGCCTCTGTTTCATATTTTGTTGGGAGGGGCCTCTGGTACATAGGTTGTTGGGTGTGTGGAAAATGACTAAAGTCGGTATACATAAGCGGCGTTCATTTCTGTTCACCATAGCTACTGTTGAGCGTCAAGTAAAATTCATGAAACATTGGCCACACCATCTTGTCCCTTTTGAGGCACCTTCGTGCGCGTAAGTGGCAGCCATTTTGAAAAACCATGGTTTCCCTGCCCAGCGCCGCTAGCTAGCGCGTCTCTCCCTCTGACCTCACAAGCATCCCCCGCGCGCTGATAGCCCCCGCTCTCCCATACCTGAACTATAAAACTCTCATTCAGCGCGACTCTGCCTCGGAAATGCATTCCGCTCGCGGCCAACACCTCCCCATCCTTTGATGAACCCCCTTTTTCCTCTGTGCCCAACCGTCCTGCCCGTTCCCAGGGCGCCACCTGGCCCTGCGGATACCGTTTATTGGCCCCCTTACAGTAAGCAGCTGCCCCGATTCAAAGGATCTCTGACTGATCAAAGCCCCCTCCACCCCATGAGATCCGATCAGACACACATTCCGGGAATCGACGGAATGTCCTGGTGTGCGATAGCCATCACCTACTGTGACCGGGGTGGGGACTTCTACTGTAAATGTGTGTGAGAACAGGCCCAAAGTGAGGATTCCGAGGATGTCTTTCCGTACATCAAAGTATTGACAAGAATGTGTTTCATGTAATAAAGCAATAAACCCGTGTATAAGAGGCCAGGCCTCAAGGATGCATTTAGAGCACCTCAAGAAGATACCCTGTTGTCTGATTTGCCGTGTTCTGCTCCGTCGGAATAAACTCCTGTTTCCTGCCTTCCAGTCTCCAGCGCCTGCCTCTTTATTTGGTAACCGTGAGTTGGGTGAGAGGCAGCTAACGCCGGGCAAACCTTGAAAAAGGGGAAATCGACATGATCTGCCTAACCCTTTTTCTACAGGTGGGCCTCTGGTGCATATTTTGTTGGGTGGGGCTTCTGGTGCATATGTTGTTGGGTGGGGCCTCTGTTTCATATTTTGTTGGCTGGGGCCTCTGGTGCATATTTTGTTGGGTGGGGCTTCTGGTGCATATGTTGTTGGGTGGGGCCTATGGTGCATATTTTGTCGGGTTCGGCCTCTGCTGCATATTTTGTTGGGTGGGGCTCTGGTACATATGTTGTTGGGTGGGGCCTCTGTTTCATATGTTGTTGGGTGGGGCCTCTGGTGCATATTGTGTTGGGTGGAGCATCCGGTACATATGTTTTTGAGTGGGGCCTCTGTTGCATATTTTCTTGGGTCCAGCCTCTGGTGCATATGTTGTTGGGTGGGGCCTCTGTTTCATATTTTGTTGGGTGGGGCCTCTGGTACATATGCTGTTGGGTGGGGCCTCTGGTACATATTGTGTTGGGTGGGGCCTCTGGTACATATGTTTTTGGGTGGGGCCTCTGTTGCATATTTTCTAGGGTCCAGCCTCTGGTGCATATGTTGTTGGGTGGGGTCTCTGTTTCATATTTTGTTGGGTGGGGCCTCTGGTGCATATGTTGTTGGGTGGGGCCTATGGTACATATGTTGTTGGGTGAGACCGCTGTTGCATATGCTGTTGGGTGGGGCCTCTGGTGCATATGTTGTTGGGTGGGGCCTCTAGTGCATATTGTGTTGGGTGGGGCCTCTGGTGCATATTTTGTTGGGCGGGGCCTATGGTACATATGTTGTTGGGTGAGACCTCTGTTGCATATGCTGTTGGGTGGGGCCTCTGGTGCATATGTTGTTGGGTGGGGCCTCTAGTGCATATTGTGTTGGGTGGGGCCTCTGGTGCATATTTTCTTGGGTTCAGCCTCTGGTGATTATGTTGTTGGGTGGGGCCTCTGGTGCATATGTTGTTGGGTGAGTCCTCTGGTGCATATGTTGTTGGGTGGGGCCTCTGGTGCATATGTTGTTGGGTGAGGCCTCTGGTACATATGTTGCTGGGTGAGGCTTCTGGTACATATGTTGCTGGGTGGGCCTCTGGTGCATATTTTGTTGGGTCCGCCCTCTGGTGCATATGTTGTTGGGTGAGGCCTCTGTTTCATATTTTGTTGGCTGGGGCCTCTGGTGCATATTTTGTTGGGTGGGGCCTCTGGTGAATATGTTGTTGGGTGGAGCATCTGGTGCATATTTTGTTGGGTGGGGCCTCTGTTTCATATTTTGTTGGCTGGGGCCTCTGGTGCATATTTTGTTGGGTGGAGCCTCTGGTGCATATGTTGTTGGGTGGGCATCTGGTGCATATTTTGTTGGGTGGGGCCTCTGGTACATATTTTTTTGGGTGGGGCCTCTGGTACATATGTTGTTGGGTGGGGCCTCTGGTGCATATTTTCTTGGGTCCAGCCTCTGGTGCATATTTTGTTGGCTGGGGCCTCTGGTACATATGTTGTTGGGTGAGCCCTCTGGTGCATATTTTGTTGGCTGGGTCCAGCCTCTGGTGATTATGTTGTTGGGTGGGGCCTATGGTACATATGTTGTTGAGTGAGGCCTCTGGTGCATATGGTGTTGGGTGGGGCCTCCGGTGCATATGTTGTTGGGTGGGGCCTCTGGTGCATATGTTGTTGGGTGGGCCTCTGGTGCATATTTTGTTGGGTGGGGCCTCTGGTGCATATGTTGCTGGGAGGGGCCTCTGGTGCATATGTTGTTGGGTGGGGCCTCTGTTTCATATTTTGTTGGCTGGGGCCTCTGGTGCATATTTTGTTGGGTGGAGCCTCTGGTGAATATGTTGTTGGGTGGAGCATCTGGTGCATATTTTGTTGGGTGGGGCCTCTGGTACATATTTTGTTGGGTGGGGCCTCTGGTACATATGTTGTTGGGTGGGGCCTCTGGTACATATGTTGTTGGGTGAGCCCTCTGGTGCATATTTTGATGGCTAGGTCCAGCCTCTGGTGATTATGTTGTTGGGTGGGGCCTATGGTACATATGTTGTTTGGTGAGGCCTCTGGTGCATATGTTGTTGGATGGGGCCTCTGGTGCATATGTTGTTGGGTGGGGCCTCTGGTGCATATTGTGTTGGGTCCAGCCTCTGGTGCATATTTTGTTGAGTGGGGCCTCTGGTGCATATGTTGTTGGGTGAGGCCTCTGGTGCATATTTTGTTGGGTGGAGCCTCTGGTGAATATTTTGTTGGGTGAGGCCTCTGGGGCATATGTTGTTGGGTGGGGCCTCTGGTGCATATTTTGTTGGGTCCAGCCTCTGGTGCATATTTTGTTGAGTGGGGCCTCTGGTGCATATGTTGTTGGGCGGGGCCTCTGGTGCATATTTTGTTGGGTCCAGCCTCTGGTGTATATTTTGTTGAGTGGGGCCTCTGGTGCATATGTTTTTGGGTGAGGCCTCTGTTTCATATTTTGTTGGGTGGAGCCTCTGGTGAATATGTTGTTGGGTGGAGCATCTGGTGCATATTTTGTTGGGTGGGGCCTCTGGTGCATATTTTGTTGGGTGGAGCCTCTGGTACATATGTTGTTGTGTGGGGCGTCTGTTTCGTATTTTGTTGGGTGGGGCCTCTGGTTCATATGTTTTTGGGTGGGGCCTATGGTGCATATTTTGTTGGGTGGGGCCTCTGGTACATATGTTGTTGGGTGAGACCTCTGTTGCATATGCTGTTGGGTGGGGCCTCTGGTGCATATGTTGTTGGGTTGGGCCTCTAGTGCATATGTTGTTGGGTGAGGCCTCTGGTGCATATTTTCTTGGGTCCAGCCTCTGGTGATTATGTTGTTGGGTGAGGCCTCTGGTGCATATGTTGTTTGGTGAGGCCTCTGGTGCATATGTTGTTGAGTGGGGCTTCTGGTACATATGTTGTTGAGTGAAGCCTTTCGTGCATATGTTGTTGGGTGGGGCCTATGGTGTATATTTTGTCGGGTTCGGCCTCTGGTGCATATTTTGTTGGGTGGGGCTCTGGTACATATGTTGTTGGGTGGGGCCTCTGTTGCATATTTTCTTGGGTCCAGCCTCTGGTGCATATGTTGTTGGGTGGGGCCTCTGGTGCATATGTTGTTGGGTGGGGCCTATGGTACATATGTTGTTGGGTGAGACCTCTGTTGCATATGCTGTTGGGTGGGGCCTCTGGTGCATATGTTGTTGGGTTGGGCCTCTAGTGCATATTTTGTTGGCTGGGGCCTCTGGTGAATATGTTGTTGGGTGGAGCATCTGGTGCATATTTTGTTGGGTGGGGCCTCTGGTACATATGTTGTTGGGTGGGGCCTCTGGTGAATATGTTGTTGGGTGGAGCATCTGGTGCATATTTTGTTGGGTGGGGCCTCTGGTGCATATGTTGTTGGGTGGGGCCTCTGGTACATATGTTGTTGGGTGGGGCCTCTGGTGCATATTTTCTTGGGTCCAGCCTCTGGTGATTATGTTGTTGGGTGGGGCCTATGGTACATATGTTGTTGGGTGGGGCCTCTGGTGATTATGTTGTTGGGTGGGGCCTCTGGTGCATATGTTGTTGGGTGGGCCTCTGGTGCATATTTTGTTGGTCCAGCCTCTGGTGCATATTTTGTTGAGTGGGGCCTCTGGTGCATATGTTGTTGGGTGAGGCCTCTGTTTCATATTTTGTTGGGAGGGGCCTCTGGTACATATGTTGTTGGGTGGGCTTCTGGTGCATATTTTGTTGGGTGGGGCCTCTGGTGCATATGTTGTTGGGTGGGGCCTCTGGTGCATATGTTGTTGAGTGGGGCCTCTGGTGCATATGTTGTTGGGTGGGGCCTCTGTTTCATATTTTGTTCGCTGGGGCCTCTGGTGCATATTTTGTTGGGTGGAGCCTCTGGTGAATATGTTGTTGGGTGGAGCATCTGGTGCATATTTTGTTGGGTGGGGCATCTGCTGCATATTTTGTTGGGTGGGGCCTCTGGTGCATATTTTGTTGAGTGGAGCCTCTGGTGCATATGTTGTTGTGTGGGGCCTCTCTTTCATATTTTGTTGGGTGGGGCCTCTGGTGCATATGTTGTTGGGTGAGGCCTCTGGTGCATATGTTGTTGGGTGGGGCCTATGGTGCATATTTTGTCGGGTTCGGCCTCTGGTGCATATTTTGTTGGGTGGGGCTCTGGTACATATGTTGTTGGGTGGGGCCTCTGGTACATATGTTGTTGGGAGGGGCTTCTGGTGCATATTTTGTTGGGTCCAGCCTCTGGTGCATATTTTGTTGGGTGGGCCTCTGGTACATATGTTGTTCGGTGAAGCCTCTGGTGCATATGTTGTTGGGTGGGGCCTCTGGTGCATATTTTGTTGGGTCCAGCATCTGGTGCTCATTTTGTTGGGTGGGGCTTCTGGTACATATGTTGTTGAGTGAAGCCTTTCGTGCATATGTTGTTCGGTGGGGCCTATGGTGTATATTTTGTCGGGTTCGGCCTCTGGTGCATATTTTGTTGGGTGGGGCTCTGGTACATATGTTGTTGGGTGGGGCCTCTGGTGCATATTGTGTTGGGTGGGGCCTCTGTTACATATGTTGTTGGGTGGGGCCTCGGTTGCATATTTTCTTGGGTCCAGCCTCTGGTGCAAATGTTGTTGGGTGGGGCCTATGGTACATATGTTGTTGGGTGAGGCCTCTGTTGCATATGCTGTTGGGTGGGGCCCTCTGGTGCATATGTTGTTGGGTTGGGCCTCTGGTGCATATTGTGTTGGGTGGGGCCTCTGGTGCATATTTTGTTGGGTGGGGCCTCTGGTACATATGTTGTTGGGTGGGGCCTCTGGTGCATATTTTCTTGGGTCCAGCCTCTGGTGCTCATGTTGCTGTGTGGGGCCTATGGTACATATGTTGTTGGGTGAGGCCTCTGTTGCATATGCTGTTGGGTGGGGCCCTCTGGTGCATATGTTGTTGGGTTGGGCCTCTGGTGCATATTGTGTTGGGTGGGGCCTCTGGTGCATATTTTGTTGGGTGAAGCCTCTGGTGCATATGTTGTTGGGTGGGGCCTCTGGTGCATATTTTGTTGGGTCCAGCCTCTGGTGCATATTTTGTTGGGTGTGGCCTCTGGGGCATATGTTGTTGGGTGAGGCCTCTGGTGCATATGTTGTTGGGTGGGGCCTCTGGTGCATATGTTGTTGGGTGGGGCCTATGGTGCATATTTTGTCGGGTTGGGCCTCTGGTGTATATTTTGTTGGGTGGGGGCTCTGGTACATATGTTGTTGGGTAGGGCCTCTGTTTCATATTTGTTGGGTGGGGCCTCTGGTGCATATGTTGTTGGGTTGGGCCTCTAGTGCATATTGTGTTGGGTGGGGCCTCTGGTGCATATTTTGTTGGGTGGGGCCTCTGTTGTATATTTTCTTGGGTCCAACCTCTGGTGCATATGTTGTTGGGTGGGGCCTATGGTACATATGTTGTTGGGTGAGGCCTCTGTTGCATATGCTGTTGGGTGGGGGCTCTGTTGCATATGCTGTTGGGTGGGGCCTCTGGTACATATGTTGTTGGGTGAGGCCTCTGTTGCATATGCTGTTGGGTGGGGCCTCTGGTGCATATGTTGTTGGGTTGGGCCTCTGGTGCATATTGTGTTGGGTGGGGCCTCTGGTGCATATTTTGTTGGGTGGGGCCTCTGGTACATATGTTGTTGGGTGGGGCCTCTGGTGCATATTTTGTTGGGTGGGGCCTCTGGTGCATATTGTGTTGGGTGGGGCCTCTGGTGCATATTTTGTTGGGTGGGGCCTCTGGTGCATATTTTCTTGGGTCCAGCCTCTGGTGCATATGTTGTTGGGTGGGGCCTATGGTACATATGTTGTTGGGTGAGGCCTCTGGTGCATATGTTGTTGGGTGAGGCCTCTGGTGCATATGTTGTTTGGTGGGGCCTATGGTACATATGTTGTTGGGTGAGGCTTCTGGTGCATATGTTGTTGGGTGAGGCCTCTGGTGCATATGTTGTTGGGTGGGGCTTGTGGTGCATATTGTGTTGGGTGGTGCCTATTGTGCATATTTTGTCGGGTCCGGCCTCCGGTGCATATGTTGTTGGGTGGTGCCTCTGGTGCATATGTTGTTGGGTGAAGCCTCTGGTGCTTATGTTGTTGGGTGGGGCCTCTGGTGCATATTTTGTTGGGTCCAGCCTCTGGTGCATATTTTGTTGGGTGGGGCCTCTGGGGCATATGTTGTTGGGTGAGGCCTCTGGTGCATATGTTGTTGGGTGGGGCCTTTGGTGCATATGTTGTTGGGTGGGGCCTATGGTGCATATTTTGTCGGGTTCGGCCTCTGGTGCATATTTTGTTGGGTGGGGGCTCTGGTACATATGTTGTTGGGTGGGGCCTCTGTTCCATATTTGTTGGGTGGGGCCTCTGGTACATATGCTGTTGGGTGGGGCCTCTGGTGCATATTTTGTTGGGTGGGGCCTCTGGTACATATGTTGTTGGGTGGGGCCTCTGTTGTATATTTTCTTGGGTCCAACCTCTGGTGCATATGTTGTTGGGTGAGGCCTCTGGTGCATATGTTGTTGGGTGGGGCCTCTGGTGCATATGTTGTTGGGGGAGGCCTCTGGTGCATATGTTGTTGGGTGAGGCCTCTGGTGCATATGTTGTTGGGTGGGGCCTTTGGTGCATATGTTGTTGGGTGGGGCCTATGGTGCATATTTTGTCGGGTTCGGCCTCTGGTGCATATTTTGTTGGGTGGGGCCCCTGGTGCATATGTTGTTGGGTGGGGCCTCTGGTGCATATGTTGTTGGGTGGGGCCTCTGGTGCATATGTTGTTGGGTGGGGCCTCTGGTGCATATGTTGTTGGGTGGGGCTTCTGGTGCATATGTTGTTGGGTGGGGCTTCTGGTGCATATGTTGTTGGGTGGGACTTCTGGTGCATATTGTGTTGGGTGGTGCCTATTGTGCATATTTTGTTGGGTCCAGCCTCTGGTACATATGTTGTTGGGTGCGGCCTCTGTTTCATATTTTGTTGGGCGGGCCTCTGTTTCATATTTTGTTGGGCGGGCCTCTGTTTCATATTTTGTTGGGTGAAGCCTCTGCTGCATATGTTATTGCGTGAGGCCTCTGCTGCATATGTTGTTGGGTGGGGTCTCTGGTGCATATGTTGTTGGGTGGGGCCTCTGGTGCATATGTTGTTGGGTGGGGCCTCTGCTGCATATGTTGTTGGGTGGGGCCTCCGGTGCATATTTTGTTGGATGGTGTTACACTGTTCAGTCCTCAGGATCGGTCTGTTGCTTATAGGGGTCCACCTCTTGATATACCCAAACCTAATTGCCGTAATGGCCACAGGTCTGTGGGAGGATCAAGTGAGGGAAGGAAAGGAAGGGGACAGCAGGGAGGGAGATCTGAAAATACAAAAGGACAATATAAGTAAACTCCTTTACTACCACTAACCTACGAACCTGTAAGGACAGCGCTAGCTCTTTCAATATGTATACCTGTAAAGTAAAAGAATGGCACTCGTAGATTAAGGCTCATCTGTCACCTAGATAGGTTGGTAGAGGGTTCCTTTCGGTGTTATCTTTTGGCTGTAAGGTTGGATACATGTAAGAAACGTAAACATTCATGAAATACAGCACAGCATATCAGAATCTGCACATTAATCTCACTAGTTCATTATACAGTGAACGCATGTCTACCAAACGCCTACCCTTATTTCACTCCAATATGCCTCACAGGGATCGAGGGTAGTCCTATACCACTCCAACGCACCCCTGTTGAAATCGAGCCATAAGAACACAAACAAAATCAATAAATCTTGTCCCTTGAAAGGTAATTTTCAAAAGTATAAGCCAAATGAAATCTTGTCTTTTAACATCCAGGTTAATTCACCAGGACTTCCGATTGATGCAAACAAGTAAATCAATAGTATCCGACAGTCTGAGTAATCCAGCAAAAGCACACAGAAAATCCACTCTTATTGGCAATGGCAAACACAGAACAAATAGCACTGCATGCAGACTTTGCTAGGGCACGATAAATAGTGCAGACCCAGAGAGTTCCAGCATAACTGCGCACAGCAGCACCATACAAAAGTCTCAATAGTTCCTTTGTTTGTGAGAAACCTCAGGAGGGAAAGTAACAAGGATCCAGGAAATAGAACACAGGAAAAAATGCGGTCGGGATAGACAGAATGCTTCCCAGACCTCCCTCACTCCGCATGAGCACAGGCTGTGCTCTCCAACGGAAGAGGGGAGTAAGGCGACGCAAGGATCAATGGGTACAACCGGTGCTTAGCACCCTTACCGGACCTTTCGGACTGCACCAAACACAATCAACTCCACCAAACAAGCCGAGGAGAATTACCGATGCGTTGAATTGACTCAGTTCTGCTTTTACGGAGTCTCAGCAACGCGTCGTACATGCCGGGGATTTTGGGAATTGTAGTTCGGGAATGGTCTGAGGCGCCGTGCGGCGGTAAACAGACCAGCTGTCAAGTGCTCTCGAGCCGGGACCTGTAACAGTACATCCCTCTCCTAGCGAGAGCGCGCATGGGGACCTGGCTTCTGGGAGTATCTTTTGTGAAAGGAGGCCACCAACCAGGCCGCATGAACATCAGACGCTGGTACCCAGGAATCCTCTTCCGAACTGTACCCTTTCCAGGCCGCCAAGTACCAAAGTCTGCGGCCTTGGATCTTAGAATCCAGGATACTCTTCACCTCATATTCCGGAATGTCATTAACCAAGATAGGTGGAGGATGCCTGGCAAGGGGCGAGTCGGCTGGCTTCAGCAGAGAAACATGAAAGACAGGGTGAATACGGAGATTTGATGGCAGCAACAACTTTATTGCCACCGGACTGATACATTTCTAAATCTTATATGGACCGAAATACCGAGGACTAAACACGCTGTGTTTCTTGAATCGTCTGTTGTGGGTCGACAGCCATACCTTATCTCCTTCTTGATATAACGGACCAGGTCTTCTGTGTTTATCTGCTGTGGCCTTGTATTTGTCTTTAGTGGCCTTCAGGTGGCGTTGCGTATTGACCAGAGTATCTCGGATATTAGCCACCCTTCTTGATACTTCAGGTAAATAGTTTTCTTCGGTTTGATGGATAAATGGAAGGAACCTTGGATGTTGTCCAAAGGTAAAATAGAACGGGGAAACTTGCGTGGAGCTATGTGTGGCATTGTTGTAGGCGATCTCTGCTAGCCATAGGTATTCCACCCACTCTTCAGTGCATTTGTCCACATAGCAACGCAAGTACTGCTTGAGAGTCTGGTTGAGGCGTTCTGTTTTCCCATCCGTTTGTGGATGGTAACTTGTGGACAGAGCCGTGGTTATATGGAGCGAAGAGCACTATACCTTCCAAAACTGAGCTGTGAACTGAGAATGTCAGACACAATGATTCTAGGCAGTCCATGCAAACGAACCACATGTTTAATCAACAGGTGAGCTGACCTGCAGTAGGGATAGTTTTGCAAGCCACAAAGTGCCCCATCTTCGTCAAGTAGTCCACCACAACCATGATGACAGTGCATCCTTTATCTACCGTTAACCCCATGATGAAATCCAAAGATATGTTTTCCCATGGTCGTGCGGGAGTCGGAAGAGGCTGCAGCAGCCCTTGAGGGCGTTGATGGTTAGAGTTCATCCTGGCACAAGTTTCGCAACTCTGGGTCCACCTCCTTACATCTACTCTAATAGATGGCCACCAAAACTGTCTGTTAATTAGGTCTAAAGTCTTTTCCACCCCATGATGTCCCGCACTGGGTGATTAATGACACCAAAGGAATACTTGTTTCCTAAGATTATCTGTAGGTATCAACAAACCACCTTGATTCATTGGAAAACCATTCCTTACTTGCCATTCCTTATGGTATGTTAGCTATGTCCTGCATGTACTAGTTTTCACTCCCTTCAGAACGTCCCTAAGGAACACATCCGGTTGTATAACACACAGTACTTTTGTGGGGTTAACGATGGAATGTTCCTGTTCTGTATCCATTTCCTTGGAAGATGATTGTAATCCAGCAAAACCAGATAGAGAATCCACTCTTATTGGCAATGGTAAACACAGAACAAATAGCACTGCATGCAGACTTTGCTAGGGTACGATAAATAGTGCAGACCCAGAGAGTTCCAGTATAACTGTGCACAGCAGCACCATACAAAAGTCTTAATAGTTCCTTTGTTTGTGAGGAACCCAAGGAGGGAAAGTAACAAGGATCCAGGAAATTGAACACAGGAAAAAATGCGGTCGGGATAGACAGAATGCCTCCCAGACCTCCCTTCCTCCGCATGAGCACAGGCTGTGCTCTCCAACGGAAGAGGGGACTAAGGCGACCCAAGGATCAACGGAAACAACCAGTGCTTAGCACCCTTACCGGACCTTCAGGACTGCAGCAAACATGATCACCTCCACCAAACAAGCCGGAGAGAATTTCCAACATGCCGGGGACTCTGGGAATTGTAGTTTGGGAATGGTCTGAGGCTCCATGCGGCTGTAAACAGACTAGCTGTCACGCGCGCTTGAGCCGGGACCTGTAACAGATGAGGCCTCTGCTGCATATTGTGTTGGGTGGGGTCTCTGGTGCATATTTTGTTGGGTGGAGCCTCTGGTGCATATTGTGTTGGGTGGGGTCTCTGGTGCATATTTTGTTGGGTGGGGCCTCTGGTGCATATTTTGTTGGGTGGGGCCACTGGGGCATATGTTGTTGGGTGGGGCCTCTCATACATATTTTGTTGGGTGGGGCCTCTGGTGCATATTTTGTTGGGTGGGGCCACTGGTGCATATGTTGTTGGGTGGGGCCTCTTGTGTATATTTTGTTGGGTGGGGCCTCTGGTGCATATTTTGTTGGTCTCAGCTTCTCACATGTAAGCTTCAAAAAGCATTACCTTCTAGACCCTTCATTTCACATGTGATTTAATGTTCTTTAATTATTTTTATAATCTGGATAAGTGTCTTGGCACAGAATTTCTGAGCATTACATACATATGTTACTTTTTTGGTAGTCATAGTAAGTGCCCCCTCTGATGCTTATTAATGCCCGACTAATTTTCTTCTTTGCTATATTTTCTGACAACATGAGAGTATGGAAAAGTCACGAGGAAGCGCTTGCCATAGGCTAAATGTTCAGGTTTATCAGTAGGATGCAGGGGAGGTAATGTAGGGAGTGAAGTCCCATCTTTGCTTCACATTCTTGTGTCTTGATTGAAAGGACTTCTCGTGTAATAGCACCCCTACTACCGAGATCTCTGTAAGAATTTAAGTTCACATTTCCAAAGGCCTACTTAGCCCATCTTTGCTTCCAGCTCGATAAAGTTAGTTCTATTGGAGACAAACAATTACTTCCTGACCTCTCCCTACTTTCCATTCCTGTAGTGCTCTGAAGTGTCTCAACACTAGCGTGTTAAAAAACAGGTGTATTTGGGCATCGTCAGAGCTGTCGACTGGACAACCTGTGAGGGTTTGAGAATTATAAACCCGATCCATTCCCCAACAAACCTGGCAAGTTGTAGGGAACAGGTAAATAATCAAAAAAGGGGGGGAGTGAAGAGGTGGTGCCGATGGGCACCAAGGTGGGCACGTCCTCCTCTTTACTTGGATATTATTGATCAATAGGGTCCACCTCACGTTAGGTGGGTGTATATCCAGATGTCAATGGAATATACCTTGTTTGTTAAAATACCCCTCACACACCAAAAGGGCCCTTGGTGTCATGCTTCGTCATCGGGGTCTTCCCGTCCCGCTGCGGGGCGGGGCAGTGCTGCGACAAGCGACTACGCTGGAGCACCTTTAGATGGAGGTGCTATGTGTATGGAGTGAGTGTCAGTGGGGTCAGGAGTGATACGGAAAGTGAAGTTAAAAAATACCTGGCCTAGTGGTAACAAAAGTTTTTTTAATAAACACTGGCTGGCATTATTAAAAGGTAGTGAAGCGGAGAGAGCGAGCAGGTTAATGGGCTCTCTCTCCTGTGTGGGTCAACATGTTTCGAGGCGTGGGGCCTCTCCGTCAGGACCTAGGGGAAGATCCCCCTGTCACTCACTAGTGTTACTCCAGAAAAGATAGTGAAAAAGTGTATATACAATAGATAAGTGAAGAAAAATAATCTATCAATGTGTGTAGCTATAAACTTTATAATTACACATTTTAGACTACTGTCAAGCTAATGATGTAGTATGCCTGTAAGACAAGAAAGGGTGATTATAATTGCGCGGATCCCAAATGCGCTTAGCTCTTTGTTACCTGTGAGGGAAGAAGAGACGCACATACATATACACCGACTCAGGTACTGGGATCTTTCGTGAGTAGGGAAACACACACAGGGATTACAATCACTCGCACACGGTGGTTGGACACACATGAGGTAGTTATATTGCCAGGAGAGTGGTTAGTACCGAATACATACTTATCAAGAAGAGGAATCAATGCCTCATGAGCTGGTACTAGACAGAAGGGTAAAGTGGGGTCCCAACTGCAGAGGGAGAAATAAAAGATAGAGAATGCACATAGCGTTGTCTTATTTAGTTCTGTTGGTCTCGATGTTTCACAGTACAAAGTCTTAAAAATGAGGATACACCCAGTTACTGTCTTATTCGGTTCTTTTAGGTATCCATGGATCAGAGAGCAAAAGTCTAAATGAGGCTCAAAGGCTGTCCCATTTGGTCAGCTATGCCGTACTTACTCAGTCCCCAGCACCGTCGTGCTTCCTCCTTCGTCCGCGGCTTCCGTGGATATGAAGGAAGTAAGCTAGACCCGTTTTTTATATATGCTGGGGTAATTGGTTAATTGTTAAGTTAACGAGGTGGGTGTGCCGATACAGACGGAGCCTTGGGTCAGGTAACAGCGGTGGCCAACGTTAAGTGGTGAATTTTCGTAAGAAGTTATTTTTATTTCTATTTTTATTTTTAATGCCCTGTTAGACTCGGCAATAGATGGTAACGATAGGTGCCAGAGTTAAAACTTGGCCGAGTCTGTCCATAAAGTGTATCACTGAAGTGTACTATCATAGGCTTGCGCGCATGCGTGGTAACATCCCTCTCGTGATATGCAGTGTACACGCATGCGCGTAGTAGAGCTGGTGCTATATGCCTCCAAAGCGTAAGCACAGTGGTCCCGTCACTACGCGTGCCTGTAGTCGAGCTAAGTGCTAAAACAGAACTGCGCGCATGCGCAGTTGCATACCTCTTGTACTATACGAGGATGTTCAGTCAGCACGTGTGCATTCACTTGAGCCATGCCAGAAGGCAATTAAAACTACGTAGACAGTTTAAAATGGTGGTACAATCAAAGGCTCATAAACCACTTGCATACACACGGTGTCATTGTTGGAGCATGCTCATATCAACAGTGATTTCGATGGGGTTGCAGGTATCAGACGCTCTCATTACTCTTTATGCATAGGTACTTGCTCACCCCCTTTTTTTTAGGAGCTGAGTTGGGACCAGGGAATATCATCGTTCAGGCCAGTGTGGTGAGTCCCAAGACGGTAGACCCAGCGTTGTTCTTTGGAGAGGAGGTTAGTGTCATTGGAGAAAGCCTCAATGACTGTCCATTTCAAGTCATGGACACTGTGTCCCATGGTGGAGAAATGTGTAGCCATTTTTGTTGTTGTCCTGTTGCAGCGTACATTGCTGCGGTGTTCCCCCATTCGGATCTTCACGGGTCGACTAGTCATGCCAACATATTCCTTGTTGCAGGGACAGGTAATCAGATACACCACATTTCGGCTATTACAATTAGTAAGGGCGCGCTGCTCCCATGTGGATTGGTTGGAGAAGGTGATGTTTTGGCTCTTCTGTGTATATTGGCAGGATACACAGGAGCCACATGGATGATGTCCACTGACTGCTGTGAGTCTTCGTGGTTCATTGCGTCCTGGTTTTTTTGGTCTTGTGTGGACCAACAGGTCTTTCAAATTCTTTCCCCTTCTATGTGAAAACATAGGTTTAGGGAAATTCAATTTGCCACAGTTTAGCAGTCTCCAGTGTTTATTCACAATCTTTGTGATGCGGTTGGAATTAGTATTGAAGGTCGTTACACAAATCGGGCGTAGATCTGGTTCTTTTCTTACTGTGTCCTCCAATAGAGCCTCCCTGTTGTTGTTACGGGCTCGTTTGAGGCCTTTTCGAACAATGTTTTTTGGGTATTTTCTGTTCCAAAGGTTACACTCTAATTCGGCCGCTTGTGTTTTGAAATCTTTAATATTGCTACAGTTGCGCCGCAGGCGGAGAAATTGTCCATATGGAAGATTCTCACGCAGGTGACGTGGATGGAAGCTACTGTAAAGGAGCAGACTGTTCTTGGCTGTCGGTTTAAAATGGGTGCATGTTTCAAGTCTACCGTCTTTAGGGTAGATGTTCAAATCAAGAAAAACCAGATTTTCATTGGAAGCCGTGTGAGTAAATCTGAGGAACTGGTCCTGTTGGTTCAACCAATTCATGAACTGGGTTACAGAGTCTAAATCACCCCTCCAGATGACTAAAATGTCATCAATGTATCTTTTCCATGAAAGGACATGGTGCCTGAAGGGATTGAGGTGATTAAGAATTTTTGTGGATTCTAAGTGATGAACGTAGAGACCTGCCAGGCTAGGGGCGCAGGTGCTACCCATGCTTGTTCCATGTCTCTGTAGGTAGTACGTGTCTTCGTACTGGAAGAAGTTTTTCTTAAGAGATAGGGAAATGCATTCAAGGACCACCTGTCTTGGTGTATGGTAATTCCAAGGTGTGGAGAACAGTACCTCCTCTATTATTTCCAAAGTCTCTCTGTGTGGGAGACTCGTATAGAGGCTTTCTATGTCAAGGACCAGAAGAAAATCTTGTTCTGGGTCGAAGGAGATCTCGTTGATCACCTGAAGGACTGCCTTGGTGTCCCTGAGGTAGGTATCGGTAGTTTGCACAATAGGTCTGAGAAATGCATCAGCAAATTTAGACAGTGGTTCTAAAATTGAATTAATCCCGGACACTATAGGACGCCCAGGTGGATAGGGGGCGTCCTTATGAATCTTCGGTATAGTGTAAAAGTAGGGTACTTTCGGATTGTCTTGGATCAGAAATTCACTCTCTTTCCTGGAGAGCCAATCATGAGCTCTGGCTTCCTCGATCATTATCAGGATACAAATCCTCACTTCTTCGGACGGATCTTCCCTTAATTTTTGGTAGTTGCGTTCATCGTTCAGCAATTTTCTACATTCCCTGTCATAGTTACTGTAGGCCTGTATGACTGTGGCCCCACCCTTATCGGCTGGTTTAATCACGATATCCTGATTGTTGGCAAGTTCGTGTAGTGCAGCCTGTTCCAGTCGGGAAGTATTTTGGGAGGTGGATGTTTCAATAGTGGACAACCTCTCTATGTCGCCCATAACCGCTATCTCGAAGGTTAAGAGTTCTACAGGGATAGTGGAGTCTAGCGGAGTCTAGCGGAGTAAAAGTTGACTTCTTTTTTAACCCCGTGTCTGACTGGTCAGTTCTCTCATCCGTAGAGTCCTGAAAAAAAGCTCTTAGTTTAAGTTTCCGTATGAACTCTTTCACCTCTAGACAGATTTTGAATTTGTCCATTTTATTCGTAGGGACAAAACCAAGCCCTTTGGACAGAACGTTCTCTTGGGCCTCCGTTAGTTGATGGTCTGACGGGTTTACTATTAGGTTCCCCGGCTGGTGGAGGCTGTTTGGCTCCGGGTTGACACACCCGGTGCGGTCACTGGTGGTTGGTTCCAATGGACCTGTGTGCCTCTTCGATTTCTTCCCCTGCGGGGGCCTCGGCGCTGGCCCAAAAAAGGCGGTGGCCCATAGTAATTGAATGGGGGAGCTTGTTGGTCCCAAGGCTGGAATTGATTACCCATAAAGGGTGGTACTGGTTGATATTGCATGTATCCTGGGGGTACCTGGTATGGTGCCAAGCCTCTTCCGCTTTTTGGAAATTGCCCCCTAAAGGAAGGTTTACCTCTAGTGGCACCTTGATTGCTGGTTCTGCTCGAGTTAGAGCTGTTCTAGCTAGTGTCAGAGAAGTTAGTGTCCTGATCACTGCCTTGATTTTTGGACACGTAGTCTTTCTTGATATAGGGGTAGATACGTTCATGAGTGAACTCCTCTGTGTCTTTCTTGTGTTTTTTAGATTTACTTTTTTTCAGAGTGAGTTCGAAATCGCTCATCTCCTGGTTCAGTTGCTCAAGTCGTTTTTTAAGGGCGGTTGGAGAAAGGTAGCTCTTAATCTTGACCTCTAGTTTCGTGATTTCGATTTTGAGTTCCTGTGTTAGTTTGGTCGCGGTCTTTACAATGAGGACCAACCAGTCCCTGGTACATCTCCAGCTTATGAGGGACCAGTCTCTCTTAAACTCAAGATCATGGGTGAAGATGAAAGGTTCATTTTTAACTATTAACCCAGATGGGGCTGTTTTTGATTTCAAATATTCTGACATGAATAAACCGTGTAAGGCAGTCTTAATCTGTGTTCTCCTGAGCACGGCCAATTCATCCCAGTCGCTGTCGTTCATACAAGGTTCGGTGTTGCTTAGTCCTTCAAAAGGGCGAAGCGTGGCTAAGATTCTATCGACCTCCTCGTCATCAAAGGTAAGGCCGCCTGCATCCTCCATGGTTGATGGCTAATCAGAACGTGTGTGTCGTGACTATGTGCGAGTGATAACTGTGATGTGCGTGAGAAGAAAACACAGGGCAGCCTAATAGGGTGCTATGTGTAAGTCCAGAGATTCTGGTGTCTCGAAACACTCGAGAAGAACAACTCCCACAGCTGCGCGCTGTCTGAAGAGTAGGTAAATAATCAAAAAAGGGGGGGAGTGAAGAGGTGGTGCCGATGGGCACCAAGGTGGGCACGTCCTCCTCTTTACTTGGATATTATTGAGTTGTAGGGAACAACACTCCACACTTGTGGTGGGGTCATTGTTGAACACAGATACCCGAGCACCTGGAGAATTAGTAGACACCCAACTCTTCTTGACTTTTCCTTCTGCCTCCATCTTCGGATGGTGACCTCTTACACATGTCTCCTTTGAGTAGAGTCTGCCAGAAAGAGCTGTCCATAGGCCCTGTGGCCATGGAGATGAATGTCCCAAAGAATCCCCTTCTTGTCCGACTCCCTTTTGTCTTCCTCAGTTTCTCTCCAACATTGTACCACGTATTCTCTAATAAATCACGTGTCTTCTGACAGTCCCTCTTCAAGCTCTGCCTCAACCTCTTTCTATCTTTATTTTCCACCTGCTTCTTCCCTCCCTAGCTGACAACCAGCTACTCTTGGAGCACACTCTCTCTATCTGATGCAACACTAGTGTTAAGGGAAAGACCTATACAACCTCAAAGTTTGTTTTCCATTCTAACTAACTAGTTCCCACCTTTCATCTCTCTTGCTCTCTCTTATCCTGTCTCATGTTCTCTAAGTAGATTGAGGCAATCTTGGGCTGGTATAAGTGACTGTGAAAGATTTGTTTATTGTAATACGTGATTGTATTTAAAGAAATAAACAATAGATCTTATATACAGTTATATTTTCAATCACAGAGATGTATACATTATAACCCGTTGGCTGCTGCCGTCGGCCAACGGTCATCGCGTACACTACCTTGGTAGTGCTGCGCACGTCCGTTGGCCGACGCTGCCCCACCCGTTTTTCGAACGTTCAGCACTGGAGCTGAACGTTCGACACAGCCAACGGGATAAGATTTAGTTGATATAAACATGAAAGTAACTATAAAGTAAATAGTGTCTACATAAGCCTCATGGTCATACAGACACTGACGTTGCCAACACATGTTTCGCGGAATAGAATCCGTTTCTTTAGAGCATGAAACACGTCAAACAGAGCATCTATTCATAAACACGGATGTCTAATTATCCCAAACCTTGTCAGGCAATGGGATTCACACTGATAAACAGTATCTTGCTTTGCTGGAATAAACATGCAAATGCTCCTGTCACAGCTAGACACTGTCAAGTTTGAGTTTCATTAAAAACAATCTTTATGAATAAACAATGGAACAACTAAAGACACACATTCACCGAGAATCCACATTCATCTGTAGGAACTACAACGATCTAACTTTATAAGTCATGCATGCCAAAACATCCTTCCATGTCCGGTAACTTTGTAACAGTACTGCAAAGAGGTTCCGCCTCAAACCTCCTTTTGCAGTATTGTGACAAAGTTCAGGAGATGGACGGATGGTTTGATATGTAAAAAAATGAAACAAACACGTAAAAGAAAATACCCTCCAAGAGGACCTCCAGTTAGGATTCATCAAAAGCGACAGCAGATAGACATTAAGGTTACACGTAGAGGATGATGCACTTTGCATCCTTGACTGCAGTGAATCTTGCCTCCTCTTACATCCTGACTTTTCAGCATCATTTGGCACATGTAACTGTGAGAAGTTGGCCTGGTATATAATGTCCGCTATTCTAGTGGGCACCTTGCACCACTCCAAACGACCCTTATTGATGGTAGGTTATAAAGTCAACCTTATAGAAAGCTATCCGAGTGGAAGCTGTGGAGAGCAGCCTTCAGGCTAAGACTTGGAGACGAGTTAAGCAAGTTGTTTTACCAATTATAATCTCTTGAATGATCAAACGAAAGCACACCACACAAGGTATATATCAAATATATATGTATTTATTCTAAACACAACCCGTCTGGACTCTTTATGAGGTCAGAGGTAAAAGTACAATACAAGGAACTTAATTAGCATACAATAAGTTGCACAGTATACGTTATGCCCTAGGGGCCTCACAAACCATATACTAAAATAGTGGTATAAGAACCACGTGAGAGTTAGAAAGCAGGCCTAGGGCCTGTGGAATCGCTGGGGCTGCCTAGAACCACCAAAGGTTAGGATGTAGGAGGCCCACGGGAGACGTGTGCAGTGTCCAAACACAGCTGTGGGTTACCATTGACTTTCTATGGAGAAGGAACAAGTTACAAAGTTACAATTTAAGGGCACTTCTAGGTGAACTATGATGGAACCCTTTTAGACTAGGACACTTCGAGAGTCAAGACCCACGGGAGCACTGGATTACTCGTGTTAATTCACCCAGGGAAGCCGGGTGCATAGGTGTCTTTTGGTGTCTGGTTTCGTCGTCGATTCCAATGGAGAGCTGCGAAGAAGTGCTGCAGGCGACCAGAGGAAAAGTGTCCGGGTGGATCCAAGGGTGGTTCGGAGATGTGAAGAACCTGAAAGCAGAGGAGACAGCTTCTGGATCACTAGCCAGTGACCAGGATGGCGATAGGAAGATGCCAGCCGATGTCGGGTCTCTTCAGCCACGAGGATCAGGAGGCGTCGACGATGACCAGGAGCTGGATACGAGCTGTCCCACGAAGAATATAGTTGACTGTGGTGTCGGTATCCGGATTGGACCCAACAAGCCTTGGCAAACGCAATCCCCGCAGGATGTCGAGATGGGCTTCGGTGCAGACCAGCAAGGTCTGAGGAACTCCCCCTCTGGAGAGGAGTTGGAGCAAGCCTGGAGCAAAGAGGAAAGCTGAAAAAAATGAAGATTGGTCTTCGTGGGGGCTCACTAGCCAACGCACTAGGAACCACGAAGACACGTCGAGCTGAAATGCACAAAGCGGGCCCACTGGACACTCGTGGAGTGTGGGCCTCTGAGCTTCGATGCAAAAGGTGCTCGGGCTGGGGCTACAAGCACCCCAATGCACAACTTTGGGATACCTCGGGAAGTAGGTGCAGGTTGCAAAATGCAGGATGTCCAGGAGTTCTGGTCCCACTTTTCTCGTGTCCGCTACGGGTCTCAGCTTTGCTGGGAGCGCAGGTCAGCGTCAGAGATGTCTGGAAGTCCGTCTCCTGTGTCGCAGATTCTTCGGGATCCGGCGGGAGCCTCAAAAAATGCAGAACGGCAAAGATGCAGTTGGTGCCTGTTTGAACAGGGTGGTCACTCCTTAACCACAAGGGAGATTTCTTCCGTCTTCCAGTCGATATGGAATGTTGAAATTCCAAGATATATGTTGCAGAGTTTCGTCCATGGTAATCTAAAGTCCTAGGGACTGGGGTTCTATACTTATAGTAAGTTTAGGGGTTGGACTAACTCTAAGGTCCCTCCTATGGGTGGACCTGGGGTTGGGGTGGTTACACCCCTTCCCCTTTGTCCAGTTTCACGCCAGAGCTGGGGCTCAACCTGTTTGAACTGGGAAATGTATTGAGCACCTTGTGGGCCCCAGGCAGTGTCTGAAAAGCATTCACTGAATGCAACCCTACCTGCCCCAATACACTAAAGCCTGTCTGGGGAGGTGCCAGCACCTCCCTGGACAGGAAACCTATCGTCCAGGCCTCCCCTGACAGAGTTTTGTCCAGCAGCAGGAGGGCAGACTCGTGTCTGTGGCAGCAGCATCCATTTTGTGATGCTGGGGCTCGGTTTAACTTTAACCGGGTTTGTAATGTAATGTAAAGGAGCACTTATATAGCGCAACTATCACTCCAAGGAGCATCTTG
Source organism: Lissotriton helveticus (assembly GCF_964261635.1). Taxonomy (NCBI): domain Eukaryota; kingdom Metazoa; phylum Chordata; class Amphibia; order Caudata; family Salamandridae; genus Lissotriton; species Lissotriton helveticus. Next base: position 13,982,811 of record NC_136073.1, on the reverse strand, counting down.
GCGCTGTGGACCAGAAACAGATGAAAATACTGGTCAACTGCTCTTATTAGTGGGGTCCAACAATCACACTAAAGCTTTGCACGCTGTATCCGAAAGACTGTATATCCAGGTCTTAAGAAATTTTCTGAAGAGTATTTCAGAGGGGATTCGACGTAGGTGGCAGGGGAGTTTATTCCAGGTCTTAGATCCTATAGCTGCCAGGGATTTCCCTCCCTTTGAGATAAGCCTAAAGGTAGGGATAGTTAGCAGATTCGCGTTTGAGGATCTGAGGTTACGCGATGGACAATAGCGCCTAAAACCTTTCTGAAGGTACTTGGGGCCTTGTGAGTGGAAGGCCCTGAAAGTGATGACTAGCACTTTAAACAAGATACGCTTGTGAATTGGTAGCCAATGGAGAGCAGAGGACTTCCTAGGCCATCTCAGCACTAGCCGAGCGATTGCATTTTGGACCATCTGCAACTTGTGTAAGACTGCTTTATTTGATCCCGCATACAAGCTGTTGCAGTAGTCCAATCTAGATGTTATCAGCGCAACCACCACCGTTCGTCTGGCTGCTAGTGGGAGTAAATCAAAGAATTTACTCAAGCCTTTTATGATGTTAAAGCAGGTACCTGCCATGGCCAACGCCTATTGTTTAAAAGACGGAGTGTCATCAAACTTAATTCCTAGATCACGGGTAGCGCTAATTGTATGTGGGGGCGCCTCTGCATCCTCTGGCCACCACCGTTTTGGAATAAAATGATTTTGTTGTCCAAACGGCAGGTTTTCTGTTTTACCCGAGTTACATTTCAGGTGGTTATTTCTCATCCATTCGAAGGTGGCTGAGAGGCAGTTTTTAAGATTTTCCTCTGCATCCATCATGTCTTTGTCAAGGACTAGGATAAGCTGCGTGTCGTCCGCATAAGAGATGGTACTAAACTTAAAGGACGATATTAATTTGTTCAGGGGAACCATATACAGTATACATATACAGGTTTAACAGTAACTACATGTCTTCTCCCTCTAGAAGGGTGGAATGCTACCCCCGCTGCCAGAACTGGCACGAGGTAGTATTCCAAAGTGTTTGACACCTTACACAACATGCTTTGATAAAGCCAAACCAAAGTTAGCATTAACCGCTAGGATTATAATGCACTTAAGAGTATATGGTATGGCTATATCATAGAACAGCTATAAGGAGATGGTTCCGAAAGCTGCAGAGGGGCTCAGCTCATGCTAGGGCACCCTCTCACACAAAAACAAGCACTCTGCCTCCAGGATTGTCAAGGCCTGCCATAGGAGTGACTTATAGGTTACTATGTGTCTATATATAAGGTAGATATAGATATACTATATCTAAGTAAGGGGTGATTACACCACCTTACCCAGGCTGTAAGTACAGACCTGCGGTGTCAGTTTGGATAGCTAACCAGGGGTGGCACAATACATGCTGCGGCCCCTCGGGTGCACCTATGCCCTAAGTACCTAGGGTACTGTTGGACACGGCCTCGTGGCGTGGTCCGGCCCCATCCGCATGGAGGGCCCGGGACGACATCGGCCCTCCATTCACCGACTATCGACCCCCCTGACACGCACATTCACGAACCATCGGCGCGAGCAGCCTCCCGGGCCACCTACAGCTCTCCCCCTCCCTGGTACCCCGGCAGGACCTGCTCGCCAACGCTGCCAGCCTGGCACCCTGACCAGGCCACCCTTTCCGGCCCGACTCCATCTTGGGACCCCCACGCCCGGAACACGTGGCCGCAGCCATCCCGGGCCCGACCCCAGCGAAGCCCAGACATCGAGGCACCAGGATCCTCCCAGGTGGTAAAGTGGCCACTCGACCAGACCCCGGAGGAGGAGAGTCTCGATGGGCCTGCCACCGCCCCCGGACGCCTGGTATCGATCACTCTCCCGGCTCCCTGGGCGCTGGCTCCGCCCCCCTGCTGGGTGTCTGGACACCTTCATCCCGGCCCCTCTGACCCCCAGGCGCGAGGGTCCGGACATCAAAGCCCTCCAGTCCTATATCTGGGCCAGCCCCGGATCAAGACAGCAGTTGTATCTGGAGTCGAAGCCCTGCTGACCTCGTCGCGGCTGATCCTGATCTTAACTCCTGCACCTGGAACTATCTTCGAGGCCCTGCTGACGCTGTCGCGACCTGACCAAGCTGAACTATCTTCGAGGCCCTGCTGACGCTGTCGCGGCCTGTCCAAGCTGAACTATCTTCGAGGCCCTGCTGACGCTGTCGCGGCCTGTCCAAGCTGAACTATCTTCGAGGCCCTGCTGACGCTGTCGCGGCCTGACCAAGCTGAACTATCTTCGAGGCCCTGCTGACGCTGTCGCGGCCTGTCCAAGCTGAACCACCTTCGAGGCCCTGCTGACGCTGTCGCGGCCTGTCCAAGCTGAACTATCTTCGAGGCCCTGCTGACGCTGTCGCGGCCTGTCCAAGCTGAGCCACCTTCGAGGCCCTGCTGACGCTGTCGCGGCCTGAACCCTTGAACTATCCACGCACCAGTGGGTGCCAAGACTGTCCCGCTACCCCCTTTCCCCCGAGACCACGACCTTACGGATCCCTCGATCCTTGCCGCTACCCTGCCAAGAACTTGCTTTGAATACTTATATAAAGATTCTTGTGAACATCCTTCCTGTGTGGTGTCTATCTGTAAGTAGTGTGATTGCTCTGCTGTTACGATTGTAGGAGAGGAGCCTCGCCAAGGAGGCCTCCCTACGGCGCTCGGCCTATTCCATATAGAGAGGTGGGCCTCGGGGCGGACAGTCAGACACCTTCTGTCTCCCCTGGGGTCGCCCTTCCAACAGGTACCAAATACAGGGGCTCACAAGGGTGACCCAGTAACCAATCTGATATGTACCTAAAGTACATGGTATCAATTTAGAGAGAGTACAGCTAGGCTGTGGGCCTGATTAGCGGGGCCACAGCCATAGTAAAGTCGAAAAACCAGTGAAACACAGCAAAAAGTGGGGGTAATCATAGGAAGCAGACCGTACTCTCCTACACAACCCCCCACCCCCCAAACGCAGGGACATTAAACTAACCTTGACCAGTTAAGTCTTCATGTTCTAATTGGAAATATCTGGAGAGTCCATCTGCATGGTTACTCTCGGGACTATGTTCCACTGTGTAGTCCATCCCCTGTAGGGAAATGGACCATCTGAGCAGTTTGGGATTTTCGCCCTTCATCTGTTTTAGCCACCAGAGGGGCTTATGGTCTGTCTGAAGTGTGAAGTGAGTACCAAACAAGTATGGCCTCAGCTTCTTCAGGGCCCAAACCACAGCAAAGGGCTTCCTCTCAATAGCTGACCAACGTTTCTCTCTAGGGGGTCAGCCTTCTGCTAATAAAATCTACTGGTACTGACCTTCTTCATTCAATTTTGATAGCTAAGCCCCTACCCCCAACTCAGAAGCATCAGTTTGAACAATGAATTCTTTGGAGTAATTAGGACTTTGCAGAATTGGTGCAGTGCACATGGCCTGCTTCAGGTCATCACATGCCTTTTGACAGCTGACTGTCCACTGAACTTTTTTTGGCATTCTTTTAGAAGTTAAGTCATTCAGGAGTGTCACTATGGAACCATACCCCATGACAAATCTCCTATAGTACCCAGTCATGCCCAAGAAAGCTCTGACCTGAGTCTGGGTGGTTGGAGCAACCCAGTCCATTATGGTCTGGATTTTGCTCTGCAATGGTTGAACCTAGCCTCCACCTATACGGTGGCCCAGGTACACAACCTAACTCTGCCCTATCTGGCACTTAGTAGCCTTGATAGTTAGGCTTGCTTTTTGCAGGGCCTCCAAAACATTTTTCAGGTGGATCAGGTGATCTTCCCAGGTGGAGCTAAAGGCAGCAATATCATCAAGATAAGCTGCACAGTAGTCATCCAGGCCGGAGAGGACTTTGTTCACCAACCTTTGAAATGTGGCAGGTGCATTTTTCAGACCAAACGGCATCATCACAAACTGATAATGCCCACTAGGGGTTGAAAATGCTGTATTTAGCTCGGCATCATCAGCTAGTCTGATCTGCCAGTAGCCAGCTGTCAGATCAACTGTGCTCAGAAATTTGGCAGAGGCCAACTTATCTATGAGCTCGTCCGCTCTGGGTATTGGAAGGGCATCTGTTTTAGTGACAGCATTGAGGCCTCTGTAGTCTACACAAAACCTCATCTCTCTCTTACCACCCTGGGTGTGAGGTTTTGCACATGGACTACTGGACTGGCCCAAGGGATCTCTGAGGGCTCAATCACTCCCAATTCCAACATTTTCTGGACTTCTGTCCTGATACAGTCCCTGGCATGATCAGGTTGCCTGTAAATCTTATTTTTAACAGGAAGACTGTCCCCAGTGTCCACTTCATGAGTGCACCAGGTAGTCTGACTTGGAGTCAGTGAAAACATATGTTGCTGCAGAATTTGTCTGCAGTCACTTTTCTGTTGGTCAGTGAGGCTGCCTGTCAAGGTTACACCATCAATTGACCCATCATCAGGGTTCTGAGAGAGCAGGTCTGGGAGAGGGTCACTCACTTCCTCCTGTCCTTCATCAGTAGCCATGAGCAAGCCCATGTCTGCCCTGTCAACATATGGTTTCAGTCTGTTGACATGAAGCACCCTGTGGGGGCTCCTGGGAGTTCCACGATCTACCAAATAGCTAACCCCTCCCTTCTGTTCAACAATAGTGTGGGGTCCACTGCACTTGTCTTGGAGAGCTGCTGGGGCCACAGGCTCCAACACCCACACTTTCTGTCCTGGCGTAAACCGTTAGCACATCCTTTTGGTCATGCCAGGCTTTCTGTAATTCCTGACTGGCCTCCAGGTTTTTGGTTGCCTTCTTCATGTACTCAGCCATCCAGGAGCGGAGACCAAGTACATAGTCCACAATGTCATGTTTAGGGGGTCTGAGAGGTAACTCCCGTCCCTCCTCCACTAGACACAATGGACCTCTGACAGGGTGCCCAAACAGAAGTGCAAAAGGGCTGTAGCCAACCCCCTTCTGTGGGACCTCTCTGTAAGCAAACAAAAGGCAGGGTAGCAGGATATCCCATCTCCACCTGAGCTTTTCTGGGAGACCCTTAATCATACCCTTTGAAGTCTTGTTGAACCTTTCAACTAGACCATTACAATGTGGGTGATAGGGCTGTGGTGAACTTATAGTTCACTCCACACTCCTTCCACATTGCAGTTAAGTAACTAGACATACAGTTTGCACCTCTGTCTGATACAATCTCCTTAGGGAAACCCACTATTGAGAAAACTCCCAAAAGGGCTCTTGCTACCACATGCTCTGTAGTGGTCCTAGGGGGAATAGCTTCTGGGTATCTGGTGGCATGATCCACTACCACCAGAATAAACCTGTGCCCAGAGGCTGTTTGGGGATCCATTGGTCCAACAATGTCAATCCCAACTCTTTCAAAGGGAACCCCCATCACAGGTAGTGGTATAAGGGGGGCCTTTGTGGTGACACCTGCTTTGCCACTGGCTTGGCAGGTAACACAGGAGCGACAAAACTCCTTGGTATCTTCTGACATGTGGGGCCAGTGAAAGTGAGGGACAAGCCTGTCCCAAGTTTTGTTCTTGCCAAGATGTCCTGCAAGGGGAATATCATGGGCTAGTGTGGGAAGGAAGCCCCTGAATGCCAAAGGTATGACCAACCTCCTGGAAGCACCAGGCTTGGGGTCTCTACCCTCTGAATACAAGAGCCCTTCATCCCAGTAAACCTTATGGGTGCCACTAGCATTCCCTGAGGGGTTCAAGAGAAGGGCAACTGCGCCTGCCTCAGATCTGCCCTGGAAGGTCCCCCTGTCCCATGACAATCTTCCTTTGTATATGGGTAGTGGGTATTTGTAGTGGAGAAGTGTGGCTCAAATGGTTAGAGCGGCAGACCCTGATGCAGAGGTCTGGTCCGGGACCAGGCTTCAGTACCCGCCTCGGCGGGTCTTGGGCTCAATTTCCTCGGACCTGATAATTCTCGCCTCGGTGCCTATTCTAATCACTCTGTAACTCTGGGCAATAGCTTGTTTAATCTCCACAACGGCCCCAGCAGCGCTGGGATGCCTGGCTTCACCTTGGGGGTGCCCAGGAGTGGACATTTCAAATGGAAAAGCCAGGAAGGGTTCCTAAGCGGTATACGGACGGCGTCGGGACACTTCCGTTGGAGGTAGCTGTGGGCTCTACAAATGCTGGCATTTACATTTATATCACAACCCACTTGGGATTTGAAACCTTTCGCAAAGATCGAGTGTGCGCACAGCAACCCACTGAGGTAATACATGAGGCACTGCAATAACCAGAAGGCCACGTGGGTGGCCGCGCCCACTGGGGCGGGAAGATTTTCTTTTAACTGAAGCCGTAGCTGTGCTCACCACTCACTCAGATGCCCGCAGCCCATGGGGAAGTGCGTTTTAGGACGAAACGCGTTGGGCAGGACTATTCATTTAAGTTTTGTTGGGCACTTCTGCTGTCTCCGAATAAAGTTTTGGCACATACTACTCACTTGTGTGGGCTCCCTTGATCCAGGCAACTGTTTGTTGGGATATATATATCTATATATTTAGGAGAAATCCTCAGAATCAAAAGAATATGTAGCTCCCGAGAAAATGTTCTCAAATGTGTCAAAGATTTAAGGATAAGACTTAAAGCTCGAGGATATTCTGATCAAGTTTTTGATTGTGCTCTGGCTAGAGCCGACAAACGATCCAGATCCTCTTTATTCCCTGAACCTGTTGAGAATGCTTCAGTTGCAGTAACCCCAATTGTGGAAATCTCTAATGAATGTCCGAGATTTATTACTGCATTTAGCAGTCAGGAGAAAAAAATTAGACAAATCATCAATCGTAATTGGCCCACCATTCTAACTGACACAGTGCTAGGAAGTATGTTGCCAAATAAACCACTGGTAACATTCCGGAGAGCGCAGAGCATGGGGACAGTGTTGGATCAAAGTAGTCCAGAATTGAAGCAAAAAGCGGTCTGGCTTCAACCAGCATCGAGGTTCCGTAAGTGCTCTAGTTGTAGGGCTTGCCAATTTGGCACTAATAAAACTCACTACAGCACCCCATTTAAATCAGTGGATACGCCTATTATTGGCAACCACACATGTAAGACCGACCATGCTGTGTACGTCCTGACGTGCACCTGCGGCCTTAATTATATAGGCAGTACCAAGCAGCAGGTGCACGTCAGGATCTTACAACACATCAGGGCCATTTTGCACTGTGACCAATCTTATCCAGTGGCTCGTCATTTTCAAAGCACACATAATAAAGATGTTAATTGTCTATCTTATTATGTGGTAGCCTCAGTCCCCCCCTCTTAGACGTGGTGGGAATCGAGAGCTTAAACTGAGGCAACTAGAATCTCGCTTTATTCTTGAATATGACAGCAAGTGGCCGAATGGGCTCAACAACACTGAAGATTTACGTAACTTTCTCTAAAAACTTTACCCCTTGCTCCAATAAATCTTATTCCCTCAGGTAGTCAGGTTCCCTGTTACCTAGAGATGATTCCTGTGCATAGTGAACTTAGTGTCCAGGTTGTCTTTAACTGTTTCTGTTTTCCTGCATTCCATGGCTAGTCAAGTTCCTTGTTAGCCACGGCAATATTAGACATCAACTCTTCACCTCCATTTAGCTGTTTACATTTATCACCATTGTGGATATTAGCACTTTTTATATATGGGTGTTTTTATCACTTTTTTTAACATGATAATATTTTTATACCTGTACAAAATGTTTTAAATGATGCTTTTTTATAAAGACAAAATTGTGAGCATTCCTAATTGTCGAAATTAGTATTCATGTATACACATTTTTTACACAGGTTACTTTATCATGTATTTGCCACATTTTAAATTGTTATTCCCTTCAGCACGTTTGATCGCACTTTATGAACAGTAAGACACTGATCTAGTACAGCACTGTTGTTTGCACTTTAATTTTTAGCCTGCCCTGTTTACATTTGAATTTTGTACTATAGACTTAGAACTCTGTCAATTCATGGATTCATCCTGGTATATACTTTGTCTACAAATCTGAAATAAGAAGCACTTTACAATAATATTTTTATTAATGAAATTGTAAATTGCTATGTTTTATTAATTAGCTGGCATGTGTATAAATGTGTTTTAACTTATTTTGCGTATTTGCACGAAGAATAGCTATGAAACACTCAAAGATGTTGTTTATGTCTATGGTCATGTGACTGTTTGAAGGGCGGGGCTTATGCTATTCACTTAAAGCATTATAAAAACAAAAAAAGTTGCACTAGTTCCTTGCATGTGAACAAGGGCTCCTGAAGCCCGAAACGCGTATTGCCCTCCTGTTTTATCAGCTGCAATAAAGTAAAGAACCTGTGAATCCAGTGGTCCGTCTCCTACTTTGCCTGCCTCGCCGGTCCTGGGTGGATCAGGAAGTGGCGTTTTGTGGAGTTTCGATATATTTAATTGCGAGAGCCGGCTTGCTCTTGCTCAACGGACCCCCTCCTCGACAGCGGCATCCGACTTCAAGCCAATTGCTGTGTTGAATTTCTTCGACGGAAAGTTTCAACGTATGCCCCCTCCCGCAGTCAAAGAAGAAAAGACTCGGAAACGCAAGACGGTGATTAGCTCTCTACGGCGAGGTCGGACGATTTTGCCAACGCTTGCTATTATCTCAAACGTGGTGAGTCTCGAAATAGTAGGCAGTGCGGAGGTGGGGAGGTTTCCTCTACGAGGGAGTATCACGACGTAAACACGATTGCCCAAAAACAGCATCTTAACGGCTAACTGTTTACTATATTGCGAATATTATTATCAGCTGAAACTGAGGAATGTCTACGGAAGTGTTCCGTGCTAGGGAGGAGGAAGCCGAAGAGTTGTTTAATCAGGTCTCCGCTCAAGGTGTGGTTCTGAAAATTCTGGACTTGAGAATAAAACTTCGTCGTAACATGACGAATTTAGTATCAAAAGACCGAAAATGACGAGTACACTATGTACAAGCATTTTCGTCATATTCCAGTGACGATTTCACCTCAAATCGTCATTTCCGTTCTGAACCCTTGGCTTCCATTTTGTGTACGGCAGCCATTTTATGGGTTGCCCTGACATAGGCTTATAATACAGCTAAATACGATTCCAAAGGACACGTACACCTTAATTGACTTTTCTCTGACCTGGGCAGGTTGAAACCATTGCCCCAGGCCGAACCTGTTTGGTCAGTTCCTCTCCCAGTGGCCGAATGAGATAGCATCAAGGCACAACAGGCCATAAACCCATTTCATCGCACACACCCTGCCGAATCTTGCTCACACCTGTCCCTGCTCTTTTCTCTCTCACTTGCTTTATGATGGGGAGGTGCCCATTTTTATTGGGGGTCCACCGATATCTGATGAAATGTTGGGCCTTGCCGGGTGATTTGTTGTGGGCTGGACGAACTGAAATGTGGGCTGTCATCATGACTCTGCTTTTCCTTTGTAGCGAAAATATTTGAATGGTATACTAAAATTCGAAGAATGTTTGCCTAAAGCACAATATTTTGTATAAAAAGAGAAGCCTGACTTTGTAAGTTTGAGCAGTCTCCTGAGAATATACATCCCGGGTGTTGTACTTCTAGGACGCTTGTTTCTTGGTTGCAGCCAATAAAATCGATCCTTGACTTCACCTAGAAGACTCTGAGTTTCTGTGGTCTGAATCAGGAAAGTACCCGAGGTCTTTGGGTGTACCCTGGCACCGCTGGGTTACCGGTTCGGTACCGGTTCTGAAAAACCTAGTACCTCAGTTGGCGCCCAACGTGGGGCGATACCAGCGGTACCGGTCCAGCCAGAGGTTCGTGAGGAGCTTTGTGTGAAAATTCTGGAGGAAGGCCATCCACTTCATCGACCCCTGCATGTCGACGTGGTCCGAAAGTCTTTGCTGCGAGGTTCCCCGCTTCCCGACGGCTACAAAAGACTGCTGCCCTGGCTATCGCCCTGATTTGGACCCTTGAAGTTTGGTAGAGCGAAACGATAAGACGAGTCTTCTGGTGACGTCATCGATATCTCAGTTAAGTATAAGTGGAGCGTCTCCCAGTCCTTAGTTGGTCTTAGTTTGGGTATTCCCTTTGGGATCATTTTTGGAACTTGCAAGTGCCAAAACCGAAGGACTCGTGTATTCACGAGAAATATCGTAATCGATAATCCTTTGAAGTTTGAAGCTAGACTAGAGAGCGAAGATGCCTGGTCTTAGCAGACTTGTACATTTGTTTTGTCTTGGTTGTAGTAAAAGGGACTCCCGATTGGAGGACTCGTGTCCGGTTCCTCCGATTGGAACTCCAACTTATGAATTATATGTAAAACATGGCGTAGGTCCCATCACATATAATGAAGTGTGGATCAAATACACCAGAAAAGATGGTGTTTTAAAAAGGCCCCAATATGGTAGCTTTGATACAGAAATCTTAGATAACCTCGAAGTTAAACTTTTCAAGAAGAAAGCCCGGCCGGCGATGTTTGACTCTTTCCGCCTATGGCGTAAGGAAGCCAAACAGAAGGAAATTAAATTAGCGAAGAAAAATAAGAGAGAAGGGGGAATTTCGATAATGCAAGCTGCTATGCAGTTTAAAGACAATGAAGAAGAACAGATGAGCGAGCAGTTGCACAGGCAACGTAAAATGGTGATAGATAAATGCTATCCAGTTTTGCCGCCTCTTCAGCAAGATGCAGAAAAAGGGCTTGAAAAAGATCCGTTAATGGCGCATTTATTAAGTTCGCCACCCCCCTATGCGCAAAATGCCACTGCACCACCGCAACCTTTAGTTGCGCAACCTGTGATTGCATTGCCTCCTGTTCCTCCACAGCACCCACCAGCTGTTCTTCAGCTGGCTCCTGCTCCTTCGGTGCAGCCTCCTCAAGGCCCAACGATCACATCTGCTTCACCTGTGCTTTCTACGACTTTGCCTAGTGCACCTTCTATTTTTCCTAATGATCCCTCTGCTATTGCCTCTGCCCCTGCCTTATCTCACCCTGTTTTTCCACCCGTTCTTCCGTCAGTTTCTCCTTCCGTTCGACGGTTCCGTGGCCAACACTGTTACTAATCTTTTCTCACCTTTTTTCGGGTCGCCTAATACGACCCCTAACATGGAACGAAGACAGTTGCGAAGTCAACTGCCTGACTATCGAGAGAGAGATTTACTGAATCGTTTAGCGCATAAATGGGTTATCGACGCTGTAAGGTATGATGTAGAGTCTGTCATGGAAGTCTTCCGTCAATGGGAAGCACCGAAGCAGAGATATGTTTTTGAACAAATGTGTGTTTTTCTCTGTGAGGATTTGGAAGACAATGATCTGGAATACAACCCGCCCAAGTTGTGTCGTGTGCAGTTCGAGTTCGCAGAGGGCATGATCGTAGGTCCCGATGTCGAGAGAGCGGTTGAGACATTGTTGTCATATCGGAGTAAGGGGGGCACTTCTCAATCACTATTTGAGCAGGACGCATCCGGTAGGAAAAAGGCGCGACAGTACCCCATATGGGAAGTCCCTCCAGTATGGAAGGAAGAAGTAGCAGCTGGTCCTGGTAATGTTCCACCACTTGTGCCAGCACATTTCCAGCGTGTGTGGGTACATGTTCCTTGGAAGCGAGCTGAAGTTTTGGCCCTTAAACAGACATTGCCTGATCACCGTAAAAATCCCGCAGGGTATTACAAAGAGTTGTCACAAACTGATGGGTCATGTATCATGAATTTAGCAGACATAGACATGTTGTTTGGGAACGTTGTTCCACAGCCTCTAGGGGGAAAGATTCGTCATGCAGATCATGATCAAGAGTTAGGTGACTCATGGGCTAATATTACTGCTGCAGATGGCCGACAAGTTGGTGGTGCTAAGCCTGAGCCTTTAGTAGCTGAACTTCCTGGTAAAAGAATTGATTACATGAAAACGATAATGCCCGCGATGCGTGTAAACTGGGATAAGTTGTCTGCATGTAAGCAGAAGAAAGATGAAACGGTCTCAGATTTCTTCACCAGGTTTGAAGAGACTTTTGTCGACCACAGTGGTCAAGATATGAGCACAGGTGGTCAGCGTTTGTTCGTCGATAAATTCGTGCACAATCTGCTTCCGGAGTTGTGTAAGAAGTTAAAAGATTCAGAGAGTTCATGGGCAGTTTCCTCTTCAGCACAGATATTGGCTACTGCACAGTACTATGAAAATCGAGACAAAGATGAGAAAGATAGAGCAGAGAAGAAAACTAAAGAGTTGAAAACGAAGGTTTTGTTACAGCAAGCATATCCGCCACGTGGTGGTGGTGGCCAGAATAGTGGAGGTCAAAATAATAGTGGTCAGAGTAACTATCAGAATAATTATCAGCAGCCTCAACAGTATCAGAGGAACTCGCAAAGAGTCGAGTATACTCAACCACGTGTCCCTGTAGGCCCCAATCAGTGTTCATACTGTAAGGAAGAGGGTCATTTCAGGTATAGTTGTCCTATTTTATTACAGCGTGCAAATGGTGCTTCTGGTGTAAGAGGTCGAGGTGTTCAACAAGCGTCTAGAGGTAGAGGACGTGGAAATTTCCCCCAGAACACACAGTCTCTTCCACCTCAAAATTCTATGAATAGGTTCGATCAGCAGAATAACGCATCTGGTAGGACAGCCCAGTACTATGCTGATGATTACTATACAGAAGATGAGCATTGGGAAGGTAATGATTGCTAGGACAGCCATAGACAAAGAGAGGGAGTTGTTTCAGTTCCAGTAGATCAGAGTGGACCTTACGTTGAGGTGATTACATCAGGTGTGTCAGAGCCTTTTCCGTTGGATACTGGTGCTACAAAGAGTTCTATTATGCACTCCAAACTCCCTGGCGCACTTGTCTGGCGAAATGAATGTTTCTGTAGGTTTTTTAGGCGCCCCAGTTAGAAATCCGATTTCTGACCCTTTGTCCCTTTCTGTTGGACCTTGTGAATTCGAAGCACCCCTTATTCTAACAACAGGTTGTGGTGAAAACTTGCTAGGATTAGATTTGCTAAAAAGATTATATGCGACTTTGTACTGTTCTCCTTCTGGAGTACAACTTACACTGGGCAAGAAAGTGGTTTCTCCAATGTATTTGTCGAGAGACAAACTTCCAACAGAATTGTCATCTCTCCCTAATATTCTTGGGGCTACTGGTCCTAATGATGTAGGTCTTTTGGAAATACCACCATATGTTGTAACATTGAAAGCCAATGTTAGAATACCACAAATTGCCCAATATAGAATTTCTAGTGAAGGTGAAAAAGCTTTGCTAGCGATCGTTTACGATCTAATTGAAAAAGATGTCATTGAAGAGACAAGAGGCAACGTTTGCAATAGCCCTGTTCTGCCTGTTTTAAAACGAACTGATCTTTCCCAGCCACCTGTTTACAGATTTGTGATTGATCTTAGAGAGGTCAACAAAATAGTTGTGCCACAATTTCCAGTTGTTCCTGACATTACTGCCCTATTGACTATGATTCCAGCTTCTGCAACGTGGTTTTCCGTGATTGACTTGAAGAATGCTTTCTTCAGCATCCCGATTGCTGAGGAGAGTAGGGATATTTTTGGTTTCAGTTTAGGAGGTCGCAGCTTCCGCTTGAAACGAGCTCCACAGGGCTACTGTGAAAGTCCATCAATATATAGTCAAGCTTTAAAAACACAGCTTGATACAATTGTTTTACCTGAAGGTGCTACCCTTATTCAGTACGTGGATGATTTGCTTGTTGCTGCAGATACTGAGGAAATCTGTAAAGAAGCCACATTGTCATTGTTGCGTCATTTGTGTGATTTGCACCACAAAGTGTCTCTCAAAATTGCAATATTGTCGACAAGAAGTGACCTACTTAGGCCATCTCTTATCGAAGGAGGGAAGGAAACTGACCCCAGAAAGAATTCAGGCAATAGCGAAATTAAGTGTGCCAAGAACACAGAGAGAAGTGCGTGCTTTCTTGGGCATTACATCATATTGCAGGCAATGGATACCAAATTTTTCGTTATTAGCCAAACCTTTGGTGGCATTAACGTGTAAAGGTACACCCAATCCCATTCCTTGGTCTGAAGAGTGTCAGAGAAGTTTTTCTGAATTGCGCACAGCACTATGTTCGGCTCCTGTGTTGGGTACCCCCAACTACAGTAAGCCCTTTACATTGTATGTCCATGAGAAACAAGGTTGTGAATTGTCAGTTTTGACTCAGTTGTTTGGAGACAAGCAGCGTCCATGTGCATATTTTTCGTCGACTTTGGATCCGGTAGCTAAAGCATTGCCGAGTTGTTTAAGAGCAACAGCAGCAGCAGCTGTTTCTATTCGACAGTCTGCTGGTCTAGTGATGAATAATATGTTAGTCGTGATGGTTCCACATGCAGTGGACACGTTGTTGAACAGAACCAAGACACAGCACTTAACTAGTGCTCGATTGTCAGGTTACGAATTGACATTGTTAGCGAGTCATGTGCATATAAAAAGATGCAACACTCTAAACCCAGCTACGTTGTTGCCAATTGTAGAGGAACTAGGTGCTTCTGAACAGCATGATTGTTTTCTTAGAACAGAAGAAGAAACGAAAGGGAGAATAGATCTCCTAGACACTCCTCTTGCTGAATGTGATGGTACATTGTGGGTGGATGGTTCATGCTTCAAGCTTCCGAATGGTGACACGACTGTAGCATATGCTGTCACGACTTTGCATACAATTGTTGAAGCTGCACGTATTCCACATAATTCAGCTCAAGCAGCAGAATTGATTGCACTTACAAGAGCATGTGTGTTGTCTAAAGGAATGAAAGTGACTATCTATACCGATAGTCAGTATGCATTTGGAGTGGCTCACAGTTTTGGACGATTGTGGAAAGAACGTGGGTTCCTGACTTCGCATGGAGCTAAGATTCAGCATGGTCAGTTGGTGAATGAGCTTCTTGAATCACTGACCATGCCTCTGCAAGTGGCGATTGTGAAATGTAGTGCCCACAAGAAGGTGACTGATGATGTTGGTCGTGGAAATGCATTTGCTGACGAAATCGCTAAAGAAACTGCAAGGAATGTGATGAGCCGAATGTATGTTGCAGGCCCTGCAAGATGGGTTGGTGATGTTGGAATGTGTGAGGACACGATAGAGAGTGTGAAGTCTATTCAAGCTGAGGCTACAGAGAAAGAGCTGAACATGTGGAGAGAAAGTACGGGTAGAATGGATACAAATGGTTGTTGGGTTGAATTATCAGAGCATCAGATATGGTTGTTACCCGATGCGTACGTGCTTGCAATGGTTACAATGGCTCATGGAATTGCTCATATCAGCGTGAAAGGGATTTGCAAGTTGTTGGCTCCAGTATGGCAAAATTCAGGAATTCCCAAGTGTGCAGAGAATGTCGTCAAGAATTGCATGGTGTGTCTGAAACACAATCCTGGTAGGCGAACCCCAACTCCAGCTGGTCATTTTGCACCTCCTACGTATCCGTTCGAGGTTTTGCAGCTAGATTTCATCCACATGGAGAGGTGCAACAATTTAAAATACGTACTCGTTGTTGTTTGTGCCTTTTCAAGATGGGTGGAAGCCTATCCCCTAAAAGACAACACTGCCTTATCCACAGCTAAAGCCCTTGTGAAAGAGTACTTCTCCAGATTCGGAATGCCTATATTGGTCTGGAGTGACAATGGGAGTGAATTCGTGGGTCGTGTGATGAAGAGAGTATGTGAAGGCATTCAGCAAAAGTTCCACGCTGCAAATCACCCCCAATCAGCTGGATTAGTAGAATGTTACAATGGCACGCTTAAGTTAAAACTGGCCAAAATTCAAGCGAGCACAGGTCTTAAATGGCCTGATGCCCTACCCTTAGCACTCCTATCCACCAGAATGACTGTGCATTCGCGAGTGAAACTTAGTCCCTATGAAATAGTCTTTGACCGCCCGGCCAACATATGGGGAGTGCCAAGACCCACCAAGTTCAGTGAAATTGAACACCCTGTTTTACTTGATTATCTGTACGAATTGACGGCTAAATTGCGTGTTTTACACCAACAGGTGCATGATTCACTGCCTCAAGTCTCTGAAGCTCCAGGACACCAGATTGACCCTGGATCCTGGGTGCTGGTCAAGAACTTCCAGCGAATCAAGAACGACCAGCCCAGGTGGACCGGACCGCACCTCGTTCTTCTTTCCACAAGATCAGCTGTTCGAGTTGAGGGAAAGAAATCCTGGATCCACGGGATCCACTGCAAGCGGATCCCTTTGCCTCTGCCATATGACCGGTGAGTCCAGGAGGGTGTTGCCGACTCAGAGACTGAAACCGTGCCACGTTTTCTGCCTTTCAGTGATGCACGTGTAAAAGGAACAGTTACCGAACAAGAGAGTGATACAATTTTGCAACCATCAGTTCGATTAGACACTTCAGAACCTGAACTCCTTTTCCAAGATAATACAATACCAGGAAAACAACGGTATAACTTGAGGCCGAGAAATACGAACTAATAAAAGTGTTTTTTTCCCTCCAAGTACTATTTTTGAAAGTACAGCTCTCCCATCTGAGAAACTTGCTTATTTTTGTTTTTCGAACCGCCATCCGGGTTCCGCTGCTAGGGCCGCGATTGCCCAAAGTCTTTGGGGTGCAGCTGACGACGTTAGGTCGGCAGTTCTGGTTGGTCTAAGGGAGTTGCCCTGGACTGACAGAAGCATTCCTTAGCAGAAACAACCTCCCATCGCGGGCAGCACTTTAGAGAGGATGGAGTTTTCCGAGATGGAGAGACCTGCCAAAACCATGAACTTTGAAACCAAAATATGTAAAATAATGACAAAGAAAAGCTTTTTGATGTTGTGCATTTTTATGTTATTCAGTGTGATGATATTTTTAATAAGTTATGTGTTATTCTCTTTTCGAGTAACATTTGCACCCACTTCATCGCCTATACCTCCTCCTTCTACTGTTTCCCCACACTCTTTTCAACCCCTTCCTGAACACGAATCAGCTAGGAGATTAGAGTTTATTAATAACTCCTTTGTTCAGCTTTTGCACCAACACCAACTAGTAATGAACACAACTAACTGTTGGGTGTGTGGTCTTATGCCTCACACAACGGATAAAGGTATCCCTTATCTGGTCCTGCCTTTCAGCCACAATGGTTCTGTGTGGGCATACAGAACAATGTTCATATACGCACATGAAGTCTACCCCCTACGTTCTGTAACAGACAATCCTAAGAATAGTGCTCTAGTTAAGGGTATAGTAGACATGATTAAGGAAGATATTTCTTATGAGACTATCCCGAGAGATGAGACACTAGTATACATAGGATGGAACGTAACCGGATATGGAGCTACTCTGAGTGAGAAACAGCAAGCTAAGAGATCTTCCCCGATTTGGATTGTACGCCATCAGGGTCATCTGTGTCTGCAAGGTAATGGCACGAATCCCAGAGCTCAGTTAGGGAAGAGTATCTGCACTAAAACATATGTTTTTTCAGCCCAGACTTCCCCTTAGTTTTTAGCAGCTAAGGATACCTATTTCATCTGCCATGATAGAGCCTATACATGGTTGCCCCCTGACTTTTCGGGCTCATGTTTTGTTTCGTTCCTGTTGCCTCCCACCTACACAGCAGCAGCAGATTACCACAAGACAAGGATAGTTAGAGGTGCCTTGAGTCAAGAAGACACTGCAGGACAAGAATTTGGGGACTTCGCAAAGGGTTTTCTGCCGTTCTGGGGACCGATGGCTAACAGCAGGAACATAAGGCATTTGACAAGGGTGGTTGAATCCACCGTGATTGAAACTGCTGGTGCCCTTAGTAACTTGACTGCTGAGCTCCAGTCGGATCGACTTATGACCCTTCAGAACAGGGTCGCATTAGATGTCATACTTGCA
This sequence comes from Lissotriton helveticus, assembly GCF_964261635.1. Taxonomy (NCBI): domain Eukaryota; kingdom Metazoa; phylum Chordata; class Amphibia; order Caudata; family Salamandridae; genus Lissotriton; species Lissotriton helveticus. The sequence continues at coordinate 13,965,006 of NC_136073.1, read as the reverse complement.
GACCGAGGTGGGGTATGTAGATTGATCCAATCGAGTTGCTGTGTTTTCATTCCAGATAACGCTCCAACAGTGTACCAGGCCATCTCTAAACTGCATAAGATTTCCGAATCTATTCATGTGGATAAAGGAGATTGGTCTTTTATGGGATGGTTCTGGGAACTGATATCCGCCTGGGGATGGAAAATTCTGATGGTCATTGGGATGGTCCTAGCCATTCTTTTCCTGTTCTGTCTGTGCGTGCAGTGTGCTCCTGCAATATGTGGCCTCTGTGCTGCATAATGTGTAAGGAAACCTGTATCAAGAGGCGAGCTAAGTACTAGAATGATGTTACAGCAACATCTCAATGACTTTAGGAATATAGACCTGGACTCAGATTAGCATGAGATTAGGTTAAATTGCCTATGTAAGGGCAAAAGGAGGGTTTGTGGTTCTGAAAATTCTGGACTTGAGAATAAAACTTTGTCGTAACATGACGAATTTAGTATCAAAAGACCGAAAATGACGAGTACACTATGTACAAGCATTTTCGTCATATTCCAGTGACGATTTCACCTTGAAATCGGCATTTTCGTTCTGAACCCTTGGCTTCCATTTTGTGTACGGCAGCCATTTTATGGGTTGCCCTGACATAGGCTTATAATACAGCTAAATTCGATTCCAAAGGACACGTACACCTTAATTGACTTTTCTCTGACCTGGGCAGGTTGAAACCATTGCCCCAGGCCGAACCTGTTTGGTCAGTTCCTCTCCCAGTGGCCGAATGAGATAGCATCAAGGCACAACAGGCCATAAACCCATTTCATCGCACACACCCTGCCGAATCTTGCTCACACCTGTCCCTGCTCTTTTCTCTCTCACTTGCTTTATGATGGGGAGGTGCCCATTTTTATTGGGGGTCCACCGATATCTGATGAAATGTTGGGCCTTGCCGGGTGATTTGTTGTGGGCTGGACGAACTGAAATGTGGGCTGTCATCATGACTCTGCTTTTCCTTTGTAGCGAAAATATTTGAATGGTATACTAAAATTCGAAGAATGTTTGCCTAAAGCACAATATTTTGTATAAAAAGAGAAGCCTGACTTTGTAAGTTTGAGCAGTCTCCTGAGAATATACATCCCGTGTGTTGTACTTCTAGGACGCTTGTTTCTTGGTTGCAGCCAATAAAATCCATCCTTGACTTCACCTAGAAGACTCTGAGTTTCTGTGGTCTGAATCAGGAAAGTACCCGAGGTCTTTGGGTGTACCCTGGCACTGCTGGGTTACCGGTTCTGTACCGGTTCTGAAAAACCCAGTACCTCAAAGGTGGCGCATCTAAAAAAACGTCACCGAATGTGGAAGCACGGGAAGACGGCAATATTAAATCCCTATACAAGGCACTTGAAAAACAAAAACGTGTGGAATTAACAAAATGGTGGGAACATTACTCGCTTTCTAAGTATGCTGATGCACAGCGGGTACCGCGAGGTTTGAGAATAATGCTCGCACCGAGCTTTGAAAACCCGAACCCATTAATGCTGAAAGAATGGGGTCAATTGAATTTAACAGCTTCCATGAACTTGGTTCATTTGTTAATCAAATATGCCGCCATTGACCGAGAGGAAATCTTGAAAACTATCGACAAAATCCAAGAACAGATCGATAAAATTGAGGAAACAGATATCAGTAAAAAACTGAAAGATGAAATGATGGACAGACTGAAAAAACATGAAAATAAAATAAAAATACGTAAGGTGAACAAATTTGCTCGTGATGCTGAGATTACGCGAATGGTCAGATTTTTACCTTCGCGCGAAAGTACAATGCTATTAAAAGACAACAATATAGCAATAAAGGAAATAAAGATAAAGGAAATCACGCTCAACCATTCGCCTCAACTACAGAAATGGGGGCCAATCAGGCGGTGGAAACTATGAGCTCTGATTCAACATCATCGTGCAGCACATCAAGTGGGTCTAATGATGATTTATTCACTAATGCTCAGGCAGCGCCTATCCTCAATCTAGAAGAGGAGCTTGATTTTTTAGTAGAGGAAAGGCTTCGCACATTGAGGCCATGACAAAAAAACGAGGCAACGTACGCAGAAACAAAAAAAGACGCGAAAGAAGAAGAAAACAAAAACAACGCTGTGCAAAAAAATAAGAAGACAAAGAAACATTGGCAGAAGAGGAACTAATGAATGAAAGATCTGTGATAAACCTCTCGAATGTGACCCTATCTAAAGCGGAACAGCAACTTTTAGCTTCAGGCCTCAATTTTTGCCGAGAACAAAATTTCAAGTATGCCTCTACAAGAATAGATGTGTATTGCTATATTCGCAAACTTAAACTTAAAAAATTCTTTGCGTTACAACATCTAAAATCAAGCACAGACATTGCCAATCCAGCCAAGGCTAAAAGCTCTACTAACCACCCCCAGCTAGCAGCGGCAGATATTCCAACGCTTCTTGTCTGTCACGATCTCAATCAGGCAACGGACTCACAACCTATGGGTCTGGAACAAGATCTCAACACCCAACGAAGATTGGAAAAAAACAATCTTGCACAGAAGGGGGCGGGCATAACCCCCTTCAGAGGTAAATCTGACTTTGTACCACTTATGACCAGAGATGCGGTGGATGTTTTCCAAGACTGTATCATCACAGAAATCAAAGACCTTCATAGGAAAACCAATAATCGAAAGACACAAATGTTCAATCGCAAGAAAGCCAATTACTACGAATTGATTAAAAAACTCAATGATATTCCTGACATAGTGGTGAAAACCGCTGACAAAGGCGGCAATCTTGTCATCTGGCCTAAAACTGATTATATCCAGGAGGCACAAAGACAGCTACAAGATAATGTATGCTATGAAAAATCCAATATGAAAGATTACAAAAAGGCTAATGAAAATTTGATAAAATTATTACTTAAATGGCGCAGGGAAGGCCTCATGTCAGGTGACGAATTCAAATTTATGCTCAACGAGTCTCCTGTCTTACCGGTCTTCTATCTAATACCAAAAGTCCACAAAGGAATATCACCAATACCTGGCAGGCCAATTATCTCCGCTATTAAAAGCAGCGGGGAGAATATTGGTCGCTTTATGGACTTTTTTCTGCAAAGCTTGGTTTGTGGACTGCCCAGTTATGTTCGCGACACGAGCGACTTTTTGGAAAAAATAGAGGGCTTGGAATGGCAGGAAGACATGCTACTGATAACTTTGGACGATGAGCAATTATATACTAGCATTGCCCATAGCTGTGGCATAAATGCAACAGCTTATTTCTTGGGACAAAGGCCATTGGAATTTCATCAGCATAACAAAATGATTCTGAGTTTAATAGAATGGTGTTTACATAATAATTACTTTTCTTTTGGAAAGGAGGTGTGGAGACAGCTTCGGGGTGTGGCGATGGGGGCCTGCTTCTCCCCCAGCTACGCGTGTTTACACGTGGGCTGGTGGGAGGAGCGGGTCCTCAACGTCACACATCAGGTCTGGGTCAGAGAAAAAATTGTCAAGTTTTTACGCTATAAAGACGACATTTTTATAGTTTGGCAGAGAGACAAAGGGGAAGCCCATCAATTCATTGATGAAATCAACAACAATACCCTAAATCTAAAATTCACGTCCCATATCAGTGCCAAACAAATTGAATTTTTGGATGTCAGTGTCTATGTAGATAAGGATAACAGATTACAAACGACCCTACACAGAAAAGCCACTGCAGGCAACACAACCCTGCATGCTTCCAGTCTCCATCCCCGGCACACCATTGACAATATACCTTTAGGAGAAATCCTCAGAATCAAAAGAATATGTAGCTCCCGAGAAAATTTTCTCAAATGTGTCAAAGATTTAAGGATAAGACTTAAAGCTCGAGGATATTCTGATCAAGTTTTTGATTGTGCTCTGGCTAGAGCCGACAAACGATGCAGATCCTCTTTATTCCCTGAACCTGTTGAGAATGCTTCAGTTGCAGTAACCCCAATTGTGGAAATCTCTAATGAATGTCCGAGATTTATTACTGCATTTAGCAGTCAGGAGAAAAAAAATTGACAAATCATCAATCGTAATTGGCCCACCATTCTAACTGACACAGTGCTAGGAAGTATGTTGCCAAATAAACCACTGGTAACATTCCGGAGAGCGCAGAGCATGGGGACAGTGTTGGATCAAGGTAGTCCAGAATTGAAGCAAAAAGCGGTCTGTCTTCAACCAGCATCAGGGTTCCGTAAGTGCTCTAGTTGTAGGGCGTGCCAATTTGGCACTAATAAAACTCACTACAGCACCCCATTTAAATCAGTGGATACGCCTATTATTGGCAAACACACATGTAAGACCGACCATGCTGTGTACGTCCTGACGTGCACATACGGCCTTAATTATATAGGCAGTACCAAGCAGCAGGTGCACGTCAGGATCTTACAACACATCAGGGCCATTTTGCACTGTGACCAATCTTATCCAGTGGCTCGTCATTTTCAAAGCACACATAATAAAGATGCTAATTGTCTATCTTATTATGTGGTAGCCTCAGTCCCCCCTCTTAGACGTGGTGGGAATCGAGAGCTTAAACTGAGGCAACTAGAATCTCGCTTTATTCTTGAATATGACAGCAAGTGGCCGAATGGGCTCAACAACAACACTGAAGATTTACGTAACTTTCTCTAAAAACTTTACCCCTTGCTCCAATAAATCTTATTCCCTCAGGTAGTCAGGTTCCCTGTTACCTAGAGATGATTGCTGGGCATAGTGAACTTAGTGTCCAGGTTGTCTTTAACTGTTTCTGTTTTCCTGCATTCCGTGGCTAGTCAAGTTCCTTGTTAGCCACGGCAATATTAGTCATCAACTCTTCACCTCCATTTAGCTGTTTACATTTATCACCATTGTGGATGTTAGCACTTTTTATATATGGGTGTTTTTATCACTTTTTTTAACATGATAATATTTTTATACCTGTACAAAATGTTTTAAATGATGCTTTTTTATAAAGACAAAATTGTGAGCATTCCTAATTGTCGAAATTAGTATTCATGTATACACATTTTTTACACAGGTTACTTTATCATGTATTTGCCACATTTTAAATTGTTATTCCCTTTAGCACGTTTGATCGCACTTTATGAACAGTAAGACACTGATCTAGTACAGCACTGTTGTTTGCACTTTCATTTTTAGCCTGCCCTGATTACATTTGAATTTTGTACTATAGACTTAGAACTCTGTCAATTCATGGATTCATCCTGGTATATACTTCGTCTACAAATCTGAAATAAGAAACACTTTATAATAATATTTTTATTAATGAAATTGTAAATTGCTATGTTTTATTAATTAACTGGCATGTGTATAAATGTGTTTTAACTTATTTTGCGTATTTGCACGAAGAATAGCTATAAAACACTCAAAGATGTTGTTTATGTCTATGGTCATGTGACTGTTTGAATGGCGGGGCTTATGCTATTCACTTAAAGCATTATAAAAACAAAAAAAGTTGCACTAGTTCCTTGCATGTGAACAAGGGCTCTTGAAGCCCGAAACGCGTATTGTCCTCCTGTTTTATCAGCTGCAATAAAGTAAAGAACCTGTGAATCCAGTGGTCCGTCTCCTACTTTGCCTGCCTCGCCGGTCCTGGGTGGATCAGGAAGTGGCGTTTTGTGGAGTTTCGATATATACATATATATATCTATCTATCTATATATCTATATATCTATCTATCTATCTATCTATCTATCTATATATATATATATATATATATATGACTGGAACTTCAGTATTCAGTAGGAGCCAAATAACGAAGACGGACCCAATGAGAATATTTCAAGCGTCTTTATTTCACACTGTGCACCCTCACGATCGCCATGACGCGTTTCGGGCCCTGGAGCCCTTGATCACATGACGTGGTCAAATTACACCCTGTGATTTGTAGTGCCGGTCTGGTCACATGGTCCCAAGCCTATAGAAATAGAGAAAATACTTCAGCCTGGACCAGACAAAGTAACCAATACTTTTGCTTTTTATACACCCCCAATTGTCACAATTAATGAGCGACAAACAATACTGTCAAATGTGCAAATTTGCGCAATAAATATGATGGAACAATATTTACAAGTGTGCAAAAATCGCCAATATTACTATGTACAAATAATCACAGTGGATAAAATATGTACAGTCACATTCAGTGCAATATTGAGCAGACGTATAAAATGCTTTGTGCAAAATTTACAACAGAAGGGGTTTGATTAATACTGCCCAAGTGGGCATTGGTTAAAAATTTCATCTGGACCACTGCATCTACACTGCTTGGGTATTCATGTTGACACCAGCACTCTTGAAAAGAAATGTGTGATATCCCAACTGTGTTTGATATATTATATAATCTTAAAATCTTAAAATCCGGCAAAAATCAGTAAAAAATTAATTTAAGAATAGCCTATTCAGATGTCTTGCGTCTCATTTTTCACTCAACAATTTCAAGACTCAATGTGCAAGCAAGTATACAAATCTTCTGTTGCGTTCAGTCCATTCGGAGCCTTAGTATCTAATTCAAGGATGTACCGGGTTTCTAGTACGCGCAGACGGGCTTCCCTATTACCCCCTCTACGCAAAGGCTCCACCATGTCAATAGCAAAATATTTCAAGCAGTTTACATCCCCTTTATGGCAGAGATTGACATGCCTCGCTACTGGGTAAGCCTCATCTTTGTTCACAACTGCCCTCATGTGCTGCAATATGCGCTTGTGGACCTGTAGTTTAGTACTACCGACGTAGCAAAGTCCACAAACACATTCCAAGACATAGATGACAAAGTCTGATTTGCAAGTGATTTTCTTAGTAATGGGGAGTTCTTTCTCACTGAATGGGGAATAGTAGGTAATTTTACTCTTGCCTATGGTGCACGCCTTGCATACTGCGCATTTCAAGAATCCCTTGCTTTTCCCTAGCCAGTTGCCTCGAGCTGGTACCTCCGGGCTACTACTGACTAGCATGTCGCTCATGGATCTGGCACGGCTATAAGTAATCGCCGGGCATATAGACATGGTTTTCCCAATCACAGGATCACCTGTAATTATATGCCAGTTTTTCCTCACCATCCTCTGAAGCTGTTTATGCTGGCAGCTATAACCAAGAATAAATCTCGGTTGGTCCACCTTCGCATCAGTCACTATTGTATCTACCCCCATAGATGTTTTTGGAGATAATGTTATTTTATTTGCCCTTTCCATGGCCTTAGACACTATATTTTCAGAATAGCCCCTTTGTAGGAACCGTATCTTGCTTTTTTTCTGTGCTTCAAAACAGTCTTCATCGGTGCTACAAATTCTTCTGATCCTCAGCATCTCCCCGTAAGGGATGCTGCGGATCAGGTGGTTGGGGTGCTGACTAGAGGCATGGAGGATGGTGTTGCCTGCAGTCTCCTTCCGATGCAATTTTGTCTGCAGTTCCCCCTTATCTACAAAAACCTCCACGTCAAGGAAATTTACTTTCCTATCACTGATGGTGCCCGTAAAATGCAGATTCAGTTCATTCTGATTGATTTCTCCAATGAACTGTTCCGCCTCACTAGCAGTCCCCTTCCAAATGATGAAAAGATCGTCGATAAACCTGTACCACACTAGCACTTTGCTACTCATGACCTCTCTGAAGACATTGCCTAGGACCTGCTCCTCCCATAGCCCCATGTGCAAACATGAGTAACTAGGGGAGAAGCAGGCCCCCATTGCCACTCCTCGCAATTGCTGGAACATTTGACTTTGAAACATGAAATAATTGTTGTAAAGACACATTTCCAACATCTCCACAAGCATGTTATTATGTTCCAGCATACATATGGGCCTTCTGCCAAGATAATGTCTTACTGCTCTCACTCCGTCCACATGATTGATACTTGTGTACAGAGCAGTGACATCAAGTGTGATCAACAAGTACCCCGGACTCCACACTACTGTTTTTAATTTCTGCAGAAAGTCCATAGTGTCCCTGATGTATGAGGGCAAGGATTTCATATGATCTTGAAGGAAGTGATCGATGTATCTGGACACCTTTTCAAATGTCCCCCCACAAGCTGAAATTATGGGCCTCCCCGGTGGTTTGGCACTGTCTTTGTGTATCTTGGGAATTAGGTAAAACACTGGAGTTATGGGGTAGTTGGTTTTCAAGAATTTTAATTCATCCCCACTCAGGAGTCCTTGCCCCCTCCATGTGTACAGTCTTGTATTCAATTTCTCCCAAGATTGCTTGAATGCGGATCGGTCACATCTACTGTAGCAGAGTCTGTCATTAAGTTGTGATAGCGCTTCCTCTATATATGCAGGTAAGGGCCAAAGAACAATATTCCCTCCTTTGTCTGATTGCCTGATGACGATTTTTTCATCGGTCTGCAATTTTTTCATCAGACTACCAAAGGGGTTGTTACACTGTGATATATTATTCTTGTTTGTCAAAGTTTGTTTGTTCAGTTTTTTCATTTCTGCAATTACCAAATCACTAAACACATCTATATTGTCATGTGCCAATATCGGGTTAAATGTTGATTTCGGTTTAAAAGAAGTATTGCCTGGGAAGTTAGTTACTGTTACATCCGCTGTCTCTTGGATGCTGTCTAAGTCCCCCTCTTTCAGCAGGTCCTGTAGATCACACTGTAACTCATATTCCCTCACTGATAAACCACTGTCTGCCCCCACGGCCATTATTCGAGGTTTGCGTGCCTTCTGTTGATTAATCAAAAACAGTTTCCTGAGTTTTAGTTTCCTCACGAATTTAAAAAAATCCATTCTAGTTTTTGCATAGTCAAACCTGCATGGTGGGCAGAAAGATAACCCTAATGACAGAATCTTTTGTTCTTTTTGGCTTAGGCGTGTGTCAGTAAGGTTTATAATCGTCATATTGTCACTTACTTGCGGATTCAACGCTGATTCCATCTCCTGTATGGCTTCTTTTTTGTTGTTGATGCCAATACCCCTCCTTGATCTGGCCGCGGTGTGCCTCCTTCGTTGGTTGCGTTTTGTGTTGTTCCTTTGTTTGCTGGTTTGGCGGCATGGGACCTCAACGACTTCTTGCGGTCGTTCTGGAGGCACTCCACCTCCTGTCCCAACGACCGCTTCGTAAAACCCGCCTCCGCCGCATTAAGATCCTGATCAAATTCAGAGTCACTACTCGGAATCGTGCTTGCATCCGTGGATGACATTGATGGTGTTTTATGACTTTTCCTCGCCTGAGCCTGTTGAGGTGTTTTATTTACCATAGGAGGATCGAATTTCCTGGAGAAGGTATATATACGGCCATTCAAATAGTCTAATTTGTCCCTTTGGAATTTGAAGGCTTTCCTCTTCATAATTATATCTTCTTCTTTTGAGAGTCTCGCTGTCATTGTCTCTCTTAGCTTCTTCTCCAATTCCTCTTCGTTTAGTAACTTAATTTGGTTATTCAGTTCTTTGACTTGCATCTGTAGTTTGGCCCCATCACTCTCAGCATATCCTACCAAGATCCGCATGAGGCGACTTGAATTGTCGAGATTACACTGTGCCCAGTCATGGAGCATCTTCGGGTCGGGATTTTCGAAGCTAGGAGCTAACATTATTCTCAGGCCACGGGGGATATATATATATATTCACGCTCCAAGGTTGTCCTACACATAAATAAAGCTGCTGCTCGCGTGCTACTCATAAGGTGGACAACCTTGGAGCGTGAATATATATATATATATTTACGCTAGAAGCTGTATTTTTACTAATGAACTAATCTTCACTATTTTGGCATATAGAATAGAAGATGTTGTAACTGATTCTTCTTGGTTTGCACCCACAATCTTTTCTCTCTGTTCTCTTTCTGCTACCAGGGAGCTCTGGCCATCAGACCTGGTGTTACGGGCATGGAAGAAAGTCCATCATCAGGCCTGTTTCCACTGCACAGACCGCCATCGCTTGATGCTCCGTAGAGATCACATCATAACGTCCCCAGTGGACCTGCACAGCTTAAAAAACCTGCCACCTGTGGAGAGAGCAGCAAAAGTGGACTCATCTCTGCGATCCCCGAAGGACTCTGAGGAGCACCAACACAATGCAAGTATGATCTCCTGGGACCCGCTATTTCTCTATCGCAGAGGGCATCTTCTGTTCTTGCAACAGCTCAAGGAAATAAAGACTTTAATTGGGTAGACAGACCACCCTTGGAGATAGTCTTGGTGGTAAAAAGGCTTCTATGCATGTTTACTTATTCACTGGGGTATCCCTGTGAGACAATTGAGGTAAATTAGTCTTCTTTGCCTGTGAATGTCCTCAAAGTCCCAGGGACTTCATTTGTCTGCAAGTTGCAGAATCTAGTAGTGTCCGATTCCTGAGGGCTTTTAAATGCATCAGTTTGCAAATCAGTCATGTATTTTGAGGCAAACGAAAAGAAAGCAATATCTGTACATGCATGAACCTGTCTCTGAAATGCTGAAGTGGGAGCAAGCTGAGATCCCAAGCAGTGCCTTCTGTTGGGTTAATAGATACTTGTTGCCTCAAATTTATAATTGGAAAGTGCTTTTGAGAAGAATGGATTGTAACGTAAACTGATAGCTCCATCAAACAGCCATAGCGCCTTCCACCAAAGAAGGATATGAGGGTTCTTAGGCGGTGGTGGGATAATAGCGTAGGGGAAGGCTGTCTGACTGCTGTGCACACCTGTATGGCTATAGGGTCCGAGTCTTTGGGTGTGAAAGGTATGACAGAGGGAGTCAGTGAAATTCTAGTGCTAGGGTCGGTCCACCGGATTGATGTCTCCTCGTCACCCAGAGACAACACTCCCGACCCGAGCTTTCCTTTAATAACTCAATGCAAACTTTATTGACATCAGTGGAAGCCATTGGACTAACAACGGTAGACCTCAGGGGCTCTCCCAGCCCTGCTCAGGAGCTGCCCCGTCTCTCTCAAGCTTCTTCCCAGCTGAATTGAGAGGGAAGAGGACCACTTTATATTTCACAAAAATATGATCATGAGATCACTCTTATGCCTCATTTTCCCTGTTGCCTCCTGTTCTCCCCTCATTCTTTCCCCCACAGCATGCTCCACTCTCCTCTTTGTCCCCCCTCATCTTCTCTGTCAGCCTCTCTACCCCCTCATTTTGCTCTCTGCCTCTGTGTCTCTCTCCTCTCCTCCATCTACTGCTCACCCCTCCACTCCTGTGATTCCCCCCTTTTCTGCTCCATGCCCTTACTCTCTCACTTAGTTACTCCAAGACCGGTTCCCCCCCCCCTCCCTTTCTGTACACTCTCATTTCCTCCTCTCTAAACGCCTCTGCACTAAAAGGCTTCAATATATGGCCAATGCCTGTTTAATTGTTCTGTGCTATCTCTGTTGTACTGTGTGATCAGCACTCATGCCTCTTCAGTTTGTTGCTCTGTAAAGGAGGAGGAGTGTGACTCAATGGTTCGAGCGGCAGACCCTGATGCAGAGTTCTGGCCAGGGACCAGGGTTCAATTCCCGCCTCGGCGGGTCTTGGGCTCATTTTCCTCGGACCTGTTCATTCTCGCCTCGGTGCCTATTCTAATCACGGGCCCCACGCTGCAACTCTGGGCAATAGCTTGCTTAATCTCCACAACGCCCCCCCACAACGCTAAGGATGCCTGGCTTCACCTTGGGGGTGCCCAGGAGTGGACACTTCACTGGAAAAGCCAGGAGGGGTTCCACAGCGGTATGCGTATCAGCGCCAGGAAGCCGAATTGGCGACACCGCAAGGTGACCGTCTGGTGACAGTGCGCTCTATAAATGCCATGACATTTACATTTACAAAGCACACTGAGGCTCCTCTGATTCAGCGACGCTGTAGAAGAAATAAAAGAATACAAATAAAAAGCAAAAATAAATATTATGTATTGTATTACGTTGGTACCTAAAAGAAAAGTGAGTTAAAGGGTGTTGTGTTATATTTACTTGTATCCCTATCCAAGAAGAATCTTGTCTGTGAGCCTATTGGCCGGGAAGTGGTGAGCACCTCTTCTGGGGAGACGCGTGCCCTACGGGATGGACAAGACCCAATAATAGGGCTGTCGTCATGAAGCTTGTGGGTCCTCTGGTTATTGTATGTTCATACTGTTCATAGCTTCTCACCACAATCTGAGCTGTGTTTGTTTCACACGACTAATGTCACTTTCTCACCTCTTTGTACCCAGGGTAACGCTCACGTACCTCATCTCTGTCCAGCGGAGTACAGTAGCCCTCGGTGCTCAAAATTTGCGGCTTCGCACCAGCATAACAGAGCAATAGCTGCTAGCATTGAACATATGCAAAGCCAATGAGCCCAGACTGGATTGTGCACATGAAGAGAAGCTGGTGGAGGTGTCAGAGTTCAGCTACCACTTCACTCGTGTTTGGTTTCAAAACAAGCATTGCAAGGACAAAGACAATCGTGCAGGTCTGCAGTACCCTGAAGAACCCCTGGTAGGAGAATCTACAACATTCTTTTATGGAGTAAATCTGACAACTTTAGGTGGAGTGTATGTAGTATGGGTGAAGAATCTCATACCTTACAGTATTGTATTATGGGTGATTAATCTCATAATTTACAGTATCATATTATGGGTGAAGAATTTTCATACCTTACAGTTTTGCATCATGGGTGAATAATCTCATAATTTACAGTATTGCATCATGGGTGAAGAATCTCATAATTTACAGTTTTGCATCATGGGTGAATAATCTCATACTTTACAGTATTGCATCATGGGTGAATAATCTCATACTTTACATTACTGCATCATGGGTGAAGAATCTCATACCTTACAGTATTGTATTATGGGTGATTAATCTCATAATTTACAGTATTGCATTATGGGTGAATGGCCTCATAACATGGGAGAATAATCTCATACTTTATAGTATTGCTTCATTTGTGAATAATCTCATGCCGTATTGCATCATGGGTCTGTGATCTCCTATGTTACATTTTTGCATCGTGGGTCATTGATCTCCTACCTTACAGTATTGATTCACGGTGAATATCCTCCTACCTTACAGTATTACATCATGGGTGAATAATCTCATAATTTACAGTATTGCATCATGTGTGAATAATCTCATACCTTACAGTATTGCATCATGTATGAATGGCCTACTACCTTACAGTATTGCATCATGTGTGAATAATCTCATACCTTACAGTATTGCATCATGGGTGAATAATCTCATACCTTACAGTATTGCTTCATGACGAATGGCCTCCTACGTTATAGTATTGCATCATGGGTGAATAATCTTATACCGTACAGTATTGCATCATGGGTGAATAATCTCATACTTTACAGTATTGCATCATGGGTGAATAATCTCATACTTTACAGTATTGCATCATGGGTGAATAATCTCATACTTTACAGTATTGCATCATGGGTGAATAATCTCATACCTTACAGTGTTGCATCAGGGGTGAATGGCCTCATAACGTACAGCATTGTCTCAGGGGTGAATCATCTCATACTGTTGGAAAGTGGGTTATTGGTAGGGGTAAATGTAGGTCTGCCACTGGCAATAAGGCCACTAACACATGGTAGGACCCAGCATAGGTCTTAAAAAAATATTCCTATGCTCAACCCTTGGTAACGTGGCTGCGAGCAGACAGGCTTTACTTCAAAGACAAGTATGTAAAGCATTTAAAAACATCATTTCAGTAAATAATTAAGACACAACACATAATAAAAATCCAACACCAATTTATAAAAATAGGAAATATTTTGACATCAAAATGACAAAAATCCAATTCAGGGAAATATGAATTTTCAAAGATTTAATAAAGTATAGCACTTACAAGATTACAGCACCATATTGTGATACCTGCGCGCGATAGACCGGGGCAAAATCAAAGTTTCAGGCCGGGCGCGATGGAGCCCTGAGCGGCTGCAGCCCCCGGCAGGTCCCGGTCTCAGTTTCTACTTTTACACTTAAAAACTTTTCTGCAGCTTTTTCTTTCAAGGCCCCTTCAAGCTACCAGCCAGTCCGGATCCGGTGAGGGTTCACCGGCTTGACTTGTGACGAGGTCCCAGTGAACTTCCCTGGAGTGGACTTGGAAAATATTTCAAGTTTGCTTCAGCGGGCCAAACCAGGAATCGAGGCCCATACGCGATGGAAGGCAGGCGGCTTGGCTCTCGCGGTTGCTCCCGGTCAACATTTCTATGAGCGGACTTAAAAACTTTTCTGAAGCTTTTTCTCGCGGGGTCTCGATGCTTCTCATGTAGCCGGCTCCAGTGAGGGTTCGCCGGTGATGGAGCAAGGTGATGAACAAGATTTTGTTCAAACTTGTGAAGTTAATCTCCCATAACTATAATTGAATTAATATGTTTGTGGTGAAAATACTAATCAACTTACTTTAAAGAATACATACATCAGTACACGCGGGACAAACTAATGTGCTTCATGTTGCAAACGCAAAGAAGAAATAATAAACTAACTTTGTCTATTGTCTTTGTCAGTATTAAATGCGGCTGTTTAACTAATGGCATGTGCTTATTTGTGTGCTTATGTTATGTTTTTTTCTGTGACAACAGCTCTAGGAGTTCGAGCAGTTCCTAAAGGAGAAGTAAATATAATGCTGCTTATTTGTGCTTCTGCTAGGTAACATAATTAATGGGATTAATTAGTAAAGGGGGTGGGTAACAGAATGGGTCTCAATTGTTTAATTAATTAATGTCTTGTGTTTGTTTAATAATAGTTTCCAAAGTGAGGCCTAAAGGTGGTTCAGAAAACATGGCTGACAGAACTGCAGACGCCAAAGCTTGTCCAGAGCGAAGCCTTGCACATGCGTAGGTGTGAAGATTTTTACTGCAGTCATCATTATTTGAAAAAGCAATTCTTTGACTGAGTTGAACATGCTCACGGAGAAAAGGCTCAAGGACAGAAACTCAATGTGTCTGCCAAGGCTAGGAAGTAAATGTTTGAAACTCGTGGAAAAAGTATCTTTCCTGAGGAAGCTGGAAGACGTGGAAATGAAAGACAATAGGGCTTATGTAAAGCCTGGGCCTGGTCAAGAAACGGAGATGACCTAACAAACTTTATCATGGACTGACACAGGACAGCCAATGAAAAGCTCTGATTCGTTCAAAAGAATGTAAAATGTAGAAAGTTTAGCTAGAAAGAAAGGTATAAAACCTGACACTCGGAGCAGAAAAAAACTCTCTTCTTTCCGATTCCTGATTGACGTGAGACGCTGTTGGACTTTTGGCGCACGTAAGGACAGCAGACTTTAAATGATTTTTCCTTTCTAGGTGAAGTGAGAAATAGACAGGGAAATAGATATAGGGAATGGAAACTATTATTCTGCTAATATTTCATGTTTCTGAGCTTGCTTTGAAAATGTCAGTTTATTAATTCATTTCCTTATTAAAATGCTGCTTTCTTATTTGCTCATAAAATAAAGATTCTAAAACGCAAATGCTTTTTCTTCATGAAAAATAAAGTTAATAAAATTAGATTTGAAAGGACAGGCTGGTCTTGTTTATTCATGATCTAGTTACCATCAGTTGATTCAATCGCCTTGGTGGTCTGATTAATAAATAATGAATATAAAAACCATGGTAAAAATAGATAAACTGCAGTTGTATATAATTATGTAAATAATATGTGAGTAGTTTAGTTAATCATACTACCTGATTCAGTCGCTCAAAAATTGTCTCATTGGTAGTATGGGCCTTTATAAGTGATTCATGATTAAGGGTGAGTATTGTGGTGATAGGTAGTGTTATTGAGACAGTTTTCCAAAAGGAGCGCTGGATCAATTTCTTGGTAGCAGAGTTCGGTTACTATGGTAACTGACATGTTACATGGTAATACATAGGATCGATGTCTAACATATGTTAAGTTTGTTAAGTTTGTTTTATGTAGTCGAAAGGTTTTTTCCAGCAGTGTGAAAATTCCTGGGTTGTGCCGGCAAGAGAAGTGTGACAGGTGAAGTTACACAGTGCATTTGTTATGTTTCAAATAGTGGCATCGTCGTGTATCACAAGTGTTGTGGACGTACAACACAAGTTTAGGGATTTGAGGTGTGTAAGGTAGAATGTATAGTGAGGATTGTCTATGAAATCGTAGCTTTTGAGTATAGGGACTTGGATCCTGTTTTAAAACTCACTGTGAAAAGAGTAGTCGAATTTATCTAAACTTGAGTGAAGGGTAAGGAAGCGTCGTCTATCTTACTGGTGAGTGAGAATTTCTTTTGGTGGGTTAAAGTCCTACTAAAGATTTTATGAATGCATGGTTAGGGATTTTTCCGTATGGATGTGCGTAAATGAATTTGTAATACACGATTGAGTTAAACTCTGAATTGTCAATGTGCATTTAGAGAGAAACGAGTTCGTTATTACCTGCTAGAAGGGTAAAGTAGCCTTACTTTATTGACGAATTTAAATATTCTGTGAAAATAGCGTCGTCTATTTCACGCGAAAAGAATACTTGAATGACTGGAAAAGCTATCACTTTATTTTAGAGAAACAGACACATGGTTTGTTTTTTGGAGTTATTAACAGAATTCAATTGAAAGATTTGTAAATATGGCGCTTTGAAAAAATGTTGTAAGGCGCGGAGTGAGAGACAGAGTAGCTGCAGCGGCAGCATACGTCACAAGTGTCGCGCTGTGATTGGCTAACATACGTCACAGTATTTGCGCACAGATTGGTTCACGTGACTAAGGCAAGCTTACAGCTGATTGGCTCATCCTGAAAAACAGTAATTCTATTGGTTGAGCAAAATAGAGACGTAGCATAACCTGATTGGTTTGTTGGTGAGTTTCGCGCACGGATTGGTTGGTGTTGCGGAATAACAAGGAAGTTGTTACGATCTTTACAGAAGTAAGGTAAATTGTTTAAAAACATGGGGCCTCATTTATGAGGCTGTGCGTCACTTTTACGCTACCGGTGCGTCACTTTTTGTGACGCACCAGTGGCGTAAAAAATGCGCCCTGTTGCACCATATTTACAAAGTGATGCATCTAGTTAGATGCGTCACTTTGTAAACCCCTGCACCACATTATACCTGCGCCAGGTATAATGTATGCAAGGGGGGCGTATTGACGCAAGAAAGGGTCGTAGAAGTGACGCAGTGAAATCTATGAGATTTCACTGCGTCACTTCTAGGACACCATTGCGTCAAAATCTTGCGCCTGCCTCACAGCAGGCGTAAGACTGGCGCAGGCCCTTTCACATGGGGCTTGCCCCATGTGAAAGGACACATTGCTGGAGTTGCGTCACTTTTGTGACACACTCCAGCAATGCGTCACTTTGGCACTTACAGATACGTCAGAAATACTGACGTATCTGTAACTCCTTGCGAAATGATGCGTCATACTGTAAATATGACGCATCATTGGTGTCGCAAGGAGGGCGCAATGAAAAGTGACGCATCGCTGTTTTCACGCAGCGATGCGCCACTTTTCATAAATGAGGCCCATGGATTATTATTACATGAAGGAGAAAAAGAAGCTTTCATGGTTTCAGAAATTGAAAAATAAACTTAAACCTGACAAGAAAATTGCAACGCGAGGTGGAAGATTAATTCATAGGTACAAAACACCTGCAGCGTATATGTTGGGTGAATATGGTTATCATACTTTTCTTTGGATTGAGAATTGGATGAAGTGTACTGAAAATGATGGTGTATTAGCATGGCCAGAAGATGGATCATTTAACATGGCAGTTTTGAAAAACTTAAGAGAAAAGATGATGAAACTTGTTCCAAAGCCTAGACCTACTCAATTTGAAGCACTAGTTGAATGGGAGGATGAAATGTTTGAATTACAACGAGAGAGTAGAGGAATATCAAGGAGAACAGGACTAGATCTTAATAGAGAAACACATGAGGATAGAATGCGTCGATGGAGAAGTGGAGACATGTGTTATGGTTTGTACCCAGTGAGACTAATTGATGAGGTAACTGGACAAAAGAGTACTCAAAAGAAAAAGAAAATTAGTGAAGAAAGTGATTTTGAAGATGCGGTATTAGAAGAAATTCATACAAGAAAATCGCCACCTTATCAACCAGTTTGTTCATGGACTTCTCCAAGTGCCCCTCCAAGAGAAATTATTGATGAGACATCTCCTAAAACAAATCAGAATTATAGAAAAACACCTGAAAGAGTAGAAACAAGATGCAATTCAATATATCAGGAGAAAATAGAAATGATGCTGAAACCCCAGTCCGTAGAAATGAAACTCCAGTCCAGAGAAATGTAAACCCAATCCATAGAAATGAAACTACAGTCCAGAGAAATGTAACCCCAAATGGAAAAAGAACAGCAAGAAATGAGGAATTACCAAATATCTCAGAATATAATCGTTCGAAGGATGAATTAATACAGCAGTTAACTAAAAGCATGGAAGCAGTAACAGTGCCTGTAACGATTGGACCTGTTCTTCCAGTATTTGCTCAAAAAGAAATTAGGCAATCAGCTTTAACTGTTCCACTAAATTCGGAAATACAGAAGGTGACTGAAAAATTGTATTCAGATTTGTCTGAAATTCATCGAGAGAAAATAATGATGCCTGGCTTAACTTTTAATCAAAGTTTGATTAAAAGTAAAACTCCATCTGGTGCAGAATCTGACTCTAGAACTCCAGAGAAGAGTCTGAGTAAAATAGATTTAACACAAACCCCAGAATGTAAATTACTTGATGTTGTAAAATTGAAAGCGGATTTGGAGGAATTAATAATTGGAACAATTGGAACTGACAGTTTGAAGGCTTATCAGGATGATGAATTATTATTTATTTGCAAAAGCATAACTCGGAAAACGAAAAATAAATTAGAGGAGATGGTTACTGAATTAGAAGTAAATTTAAGCAAGCAAAAGAATTTGCAGAAAACTTACAGGGTGGATTTTTCTGAAAAAGATATTGAAAATATGAATACCACAGGAAGAATAATTCATATAAAAGACTTAATTGTGATTTTAAGAAAATGGGGCGAATTAAGTAAATGGAGAGTGAAATGGACAAAGAAAAGAGATTAAGACAGAACAAGTTTAGCTTTTCCTATTAGAGAAAAGAAAGAGGAAGTAGTAAATGAATTACCAATGAGAGAAATACCGGGAGGAGGGTATGTGCATGTCCCGTGGACAAGGCAAGACATTTTAATGTTCACAAATGATTTTCCTCGATTAAGAGAAAAACCTGTAGAATGGTATCGACAGGTAGACAGGTTTGTGAAAGTTTCAAAAGTTTTGTGGATTGATCTCGATGGATTCTTTGACATAGTTGTCCCATCAGATCTTTGGGCAGAATGTAAAATTACTATAAATTGGCCTAGTGAAGAATACCCTCGACATAAAGTAACAGGTGCTCCTTCACCAGAGGTAATGAGAAAGTACGATCAGGTAATTGTGTTTTTGAAAAACAAGATTCCCCCAAAAGAGATAGATTGGGTTAAAATAGATAGAACTACTCAAGAGCCAAAATAATCAGTACATTCATTTTATGAAAGGATACTGCTGGTATTCTAACAATATAGTAGTTATGAAAATTTAAGTGAAAAAGACATGAGCCATTTTATATATAGATTTGTATATGGCTTGAGACCTGACATTAGTGAAATGGTAAGAACTGGAATAGTTGGTTGGCAATCAAACACAGTAGATGAAATCTTGAGAAAAGCGAAATACTGTAGTGATGAAATAGATGCTAAACAAAAGAAGTTAAAAGAAAAGGCTATGTGGAGACAGGTAAAAGTGGCTGAACAACAATTAGCAACTTTAGGAAACAAAACTGTTGATCAGAATCAAGGAAAAGGTAAAGGTAATTATAATAAACCAAAATTGATGGGAAATATAGAAGAGCTAAAACAGAAACTCCCATGTTTTAATGGTGGCGAAATTGGACACTGGAAACGTGAGTGCAAGAATCCGCCCAGAAATTATTTTAAAAATGCATCATTAAATCCACAGATGCAGGATGAGATAAATCAGCAGCAACAACTACAGCGACAGGTAGTGAAACAGCAAAGTCAGTTACCACAACCGCCACTTCCAAACTGTGTAAATGTGCAGAGATACAGTGCAGAAACAGGATTCAGCGGAGGTGAACAGGTAAACAGATCGCAAAGAGTGAATGTGTCGAATGTGTCACAACAATATTGGTTGAAAGAAGATGGTGGGAGTGAATCTGATGATTACTTCTGACGGTGCCTGAGAGAGGAGGAAGAGTGTGTGCTTGGAGCCACTCTTGAGGTAGATCAATCTGGTTCATTTGTAAATGGTAAAGGGAATGATGTAGAAATTACTTTCCTAGTGGATACAGGTGCTACCTGTTCTACTGTTAGATCAGTGGAAATAGAAAACCTTCCTCTCTCTGGAGATAAAATCCAAGTAGTAGGTGTAGCTAATCAGCAAATAAAAACAGATTTAACAGAACCAGTTGAAGTTGAAATAGGTAAATTTAAGGATAAGCATAGATTTATAGTTTGTGATAGCAGTCCTGTAAATCTTTTAGGTAGGGATATCCTTTGTAAGATGAATTGTGCAATATATTGCTCACCGGATGGTATTGAGCTTCGAACTCCAGAAGAAGATGAGCTTTACAAATTAACAATGTTAATGACTGAGGCAGAAGAAAGTAAATTATTTCCTGTGTTTGATAAGAATAATCTACCTGAAGAATTAAAAGACACAGTGAATGTCAAAATTTGGGATTTCACTGGAGATGAAATGGGTTTGATGAAAAATGTAGACCCAGTAAAAATATCAGTAAAACAAGGAGCAGATTATCCAAACATTCCTCAGTATAAAATGAAAGCAGAAGTGATTGAAGGAGTAACTCCTGTAATAGACAAATTCATTAAACAAGGTGTTCTAAAAGAAATTGAGAGCAGCCCATGTAATTCAACGATTATGGGAATTAAAAAGCCAAACAGAACTTTCAGAATTGTTCAAGACCTGAGAAAGGTCAATAAAATTGTTATTCCATGTTGCCCAGTTGTACCAAACCCTGCGGTAATTTTATATCAAATTCCACATGATGCAGAATGGTACACAGTTATTGATTTATGTAATGCATTCTTTACTGTTCCATTGCATCCAGAAAGCCAGCAAATTTTTTGCGTTCAGGTTCAAAGAGCGTATTCTAGCATGGTGTAGAATCCCTCAAGGGTACACCGAAAGTCCGTCTATTTTTAATCAGTTGCTAAAGAAATCATTGGAAAATCTAGATTTACCTGGAAAATCTACATTAGTGCAGTATATTGATGATCTCCTTGTGGCTGCAAAAACAAGAGATAATTGTGTAACAGATACCATTACTCTTTTAAATCATTTGGCAGATGAGGGACATAAAGTATCTCCAGCAAAATTACAGTTTTGCAAACAAGAAGTAAAATATCTTCGTCACAGAATTGCAAAGGGAGTCAGACAAGTGACAAGAGAAAGAATACAAATGATTCAAGCAATGCAACCTCCAAAAACACAGAGACAGGTTAGAATGTTTCTGGGAATGGTTGGTTATTGTCGTCAATGGATTAGTGGATTCTCAGTAATTGCAAAGCCACTGCAGAGACTGACAAAAGCAGACATAAAGGACCCGATTAGTCTAACAGAAACTGAGTTATAAGCTTTTGAACGGTTAAAAAGAAGTTTGTGTGAAGCTCCAGCATTAGGAATGCCTGATTATGAAAAAGAGTTTGAGCTGTATTGCAGTGAAAGAGAAGGATGTGCATTATCAGTTCTGATTCAAAGACACGGAAGACTGAGAAAGCCAATAGCATATTTCTCAGCTGTTCTTGACCCAGTTGCAAAAGCATTACCAGGTTGCTTAAAAGCAGTAGCTGCAACCAGTGTAAGTTTGGAACAAAGTGAAGGAATAATAATGGGATTTCCTGTAAAAGTATATGTACCACATTCAGTTGATATTCTCCTCACAAGAAGCAGAACACATTTGACAAACAGTAGGCTAACAAAATATGAAAAGGTTATCCTTGGTTCAGACAATGTTTCAATTGCGAGATTTGTGAATTTAAATCCTTCCACATTATTACCTGAAACAGAAATCAGGGATGAGGTTGATCGTGAATGCCTGGATGTATTAGAATATTGCACTAAACCCAGACAGGACATAAAAGATGTCCCGTTAGCTGAATCAGATTATGTTTATTTTGTTGATGGTTCATGCTTGAGAACAGATGAAGGTGTTCTGAGTACACCATATTCGGTATGTACAGTTGCAGATGTAATTGAAGCCTCCTGTCTCAAAGGAATTCGTTCAGCTCAAGTAGCAGAATTGATTGCTTTGATTCGTGCATGTGAACTGGGAAAAGAGCAAAAAATTACCATAGTGACTGATAGTCAGTATGGTTATGGCGTAGTCCATGACTATGGCCAGCTCTGGTCTCAAAGAGGTTATTTAACCTCTGCGGGAACACCAATCAGAAATGCAGACTTGATTAAAAGACTAATCGATGGAATTCAGCTGCCAGAAAAAATTGCAGTTGTAAAGTGTACAGCACATAAAAAGGGTGAGGATTACATAACAAAAGAAAATTCATATGCTGACACAATAGCAAAATTCTGTGCAAAAAATAATGTGTCAATTAATCGGGAAAAAGCAAATGAACATGTTTTGAACTCACTTATGCTAACATCTGAAGTTGAGACTTGGCAGGGAGTAAAACAGTTGCAAGATGAGGCAGATAATGAAGAGAAAAACACATGGTTAAAAGCAGGATGCAGACAGAGAGAAGAAGACGAGGTTTGGGTTTACAAAGATGACACACCAGTAATGCCAGACAGTATGATTTCTGACATGGCATGCATGTATCATGGTCCAGGACATATTGGCAGAGATTCAATGATTAGATTATTTAGACAAACATGGTACAATCCAAAATTCAGAATAATTGCAGAATCCCTTTGTCAGAGATGTCTTATCTGCCAGCAGATTAACCCAAACAGAAAAACTGTTGTGAGCATGGGAACCATAGGACAGGATTGTGGTCCATTTACTAGATTACAGCTTGACTTCATTGACATGCCACCTCACAACAAACTCAGATATGTCTTGGTGATAGTCTGTTTGTTTTCAAGATGGGTGGAAGCATTCCCAACAAGCCGCAATGATTCAATTACTGTGGCAAAATTGCTTTTGAGAGAAATCATACCAAGGTATGGATTTCCTGTGACGGTCGAGACAGATCGTGGCACACATTTTGAAAACAGATTGCTACAATTGGTTTGTGAGGCACTGAATATAAAGCAACAATTACACTGTGCTTACAGACCAGAAGCATCAGGTGTTGTTGAGCTAGTGAATGGTACAATAAAAAACAGAATAGCAAAGATGTGCCTAGCAACAGGAATGAAGTGGACGGATGCACTTCCACTTGTTTTGATGTCTTTGAGAAGCATACCAGATAGAAAAACAGGTTTGAGCCCTCATGAGATTCTAATGGGTAGGGTCATGAGGCAAGCATCTGTTCCAGTTGATAAACTGTTGAGGATTAATGATAGCATCATTATGGACTACTGCAAAAATCTATCTGATGTGGTGACTTCTGTGTTCCATCAGGTGGGAACTGAAGTAATTACAAAAAAGAAAGAACAAGCTCATGATCTGTTACCAGGAGACTGGGTGAGGACAAAAGTTAATCGAAGAAGAAACTGCCTAGTACCAAGGTAGCAGAAGGCAAGACAGGTGATATTAGTCACAACAAATGCAGTAAAGTGTAGGGGATTGAAGAGATGGATTCATGCTAGCCACACCATACGAGTGCCAGCACCTGAGAATCCTGACGAAGGTGAAACAACTGCTGATTCAGATTCAGAAGAAGAACCTGAAAGAAATCCAGATCCTGAAGATTGACAAGGAAGTCGATATCTGGAAAATTCAATTGCGAATGAGGCATTGAATGAAGAAAATGAAGAGATTGTGATACAAGATTCTGAAGAAAATGAAAATGATGAAGATCTGCTAGATCAAGAAGCTGAAAAAGAAACTGAAGACGTAGGGATTCAAGATCAAGATCAGGAGAGTATTGAAAAGCAGATTGGAAGCTCTGGAAGAAGGAACGAAAATTCTGAAACTGGAGGATTGGAAATAATTGAAGAAGAAGAATAATAATTTCCAAGTACCAGCTATGAGGATGATGTTCCTAACAGAGTGAAACTGCCGAGTAAAGAAGTTTCTGAATCTAAAGAAGAATCTGATACAGTAAAACTGATTATTAATGAATCAGCTGATAACACAGAAAGTGAAACAGATGAAAGTGGAGATGAATCAAGAGTGAAAAGATCAAGGAAAAGAGTTTGGAGAGTGGAGTATAATTTAGCAGAACCAAAAAGAAAATTATCAAGAAAAGGAGATAACTGGCCAAATGAAAACGTAGGGCTAAAATATAAATTAGTGAATAATATAATAATAATCCACATTTGTAAAGCGCACAATCACCCGTAAGGGTCTCTAGGCGCTGGGGGCCGTCGGGAAGATTAAGCGAGCTATTGCCCAGAGTCACATGGTGTTGGGCTAACCTGCCGCCGGAGCCGGGGATCGAACCCTGATCCCCAGATTCCAGCGTCAGTCGCCCTGGCCGCGGCGCCACACCTCTCCCATAAAGCAAAAGAGCAGGTTAATGAGATCACAAGTCAAAAAGAAGAAGACACAAATAAAAGAAGTCAAGAAGGAAAGAAAATCGAAGTGATTAACAGAAAAGCAAAAAGAGTTATAAAGCCAAATCAGAAGTACAAGTCACCTGAGTGGACTTATAATAATTCCACTAGTAGTAGAGGTAAATAGTAGTCAAAGAAATTTTGATGATGCAAGTGATAATGATTGATTTTGATCATTAGGTGACACAAGGTTGAAGAAATTGTGTTAGGTGACACAAGGTCGAAGACATTGTGTTAGCTGGAAATACATTGTTGTATGACATAAGGTCGAAGAAAAGCTGTTTGAAAATAAAGTTATTTGTTAAAAAGAAAAAAACAAGCATTGGAAATGCAATAGGTCTCGCAGCATTAGAGTTAGTGCTTTTAGAATTGTTTATGGGTTTTTGTGTAAATCTTTAGCATTTTTGTTTCCTGTAGCCAATGCTAAAGAATTAAAAAAAAAAGCCATAAACATTTCTAAAAGCTCTAACTCAAATGCTCCGAGAACTATTGCACTGTGTGAGGGTGAGGGGTTGAGGGTGAGTGAGGGTGAGTGAGGGTGAGGGTGGGTGAGGGTGAGGGTGGGTGAGGGTGAGTGAGGGTGAGTGAGGGGTTGAGGGTGAGTGAGGGTGAGGGGTTGAGGGTGAGTGAGAGCGAGGGTGAGTGAGGGTGAGTGAGGGTGAGTGAGAGTGAGGGTGAGTGAGGGTGAGAGTGAGTGAGGGTGAGGGTGAGTGAGGGTGAGTGAGGGTGAGTGAGGGTGAGGGTGGGTGAGGGTGGGTGAGGGTGAGTGAGGGTGAGGGTGAGTGAGGGTGAGGGGTTGATGTTGAGGGGTTGAGGGTGAGAGGGTGAGTGAGGGGTTGAGGGTGAGTGAGGGTGAGGGTGAGTTAGGGTGAGGGGTTGAGGGTGAGTGAGGGTGAGGGGTTGAGGGTGAGTGAGGATGAGTGAGAGTGAGGGTGAGTGAGGGGTTGAGGGTGAGTGTACAGCCTGCTTCAATAACCACGTTTTCAGGTAGTTTCTAAACTTCACACTTCCATACAGGGAGAGAAACGAAACAATTCAGAAATATTCAGAATATTGGAAGAGCGGAAACTGTGGAGGCTGGGAGGGAGGGGGGAGGCGGGGTTCGAAAAATGGTAGACATTGTGAGAATTGGCAGAGTACTACAGAGAATGAGAAAAATAAATTGTGGGCGTGGAGGGTAATTGAAGAGCGCAATCGGAGAGGCAAAGAAATAATGACTAGAACTAAAGCGACCAAAGGAATTAAAATGAACGGATTAAACAGATATGAAATAAGTGCATCCATTGCATGTGCTTGTACTATCAAATTAACTGTGCAGTTCTACGCTGTTCCCCTGTAAACACTTGTAAAGCACGCAAAGTCCTTCTTAGATTTAAAGATTTACTTCTCAGCACGAGCTTTTCTTGGTCGCAGTTTTCGATTTTCTGTATATTCTGATATTTCGATCCATTAGCTATTTCTGGGAGAGTCCAACAACATATGACAGGCTGTGAAAGGAAAGTAAAAGTTAAAGAGACAGAAAAGCACGAGACACGGAGAGAATTTCGCGTGAACTAAATCCCGCGGGATCCGAGTTTAAGAGGGCCTGCACGAGGAGAGCGAGCCGAGCCGTTCCATCTGAATGGAAACACTTCTGCAGTGCTCTGAAGCTGGCTATAAATATTTGAAAACATCAAAGGCGGTTGTGTTAAATTAAAAATGCTGTCGCACAGATAGGAACTAGCCGCGGGGGCTGCCAGCTCCGACATGTGAGCCTGGGATCAGACACAAAGAGGCAGAGCAGCAGCAAGGCAAGAAGAGAGCCGGGGAGTGAGCGAGAGAGAGAGCGACAGCAGAGGGGAGAGCAACGGAGAGACGTGGGGAGAGACCAGGGGTGAGGGGATACAGCAGGGGGGGGGGGGGTGAGGGGATACAGCGGGGGAGGCAGTCACAGCACGCTAGGAAGAGAATAGACTCAGAGCTTCATATTGTCTGTTTGGTCACGGATTAGCAGCGTAAACTGTGAATAATCACGTTTTTATCGAAAAAACAGTGGTGTGGAAAAATGTATATTTACGACTTGGCTCTGATTTTAACATGGCCATAGCAAATAGTTAAGGCAGCACAGTATCCCATGCTTTCTAGCGGCAGGCAGGCAGGGGAGGAGAGGAGGAGGGGGGAGGAGAGTAGGGGAGGCACGGCCTAGCGGCCGTGCAATCAAGTAGTGAGGGGGCGGAGCTGGGGGAGGGTGCGAGAGAGAGTAGGCAAGGCTAGCGGCAGGCAGGCAGGGGAGGAGAGGAGGAGGGGGGAGGAGAGTAGGGGAGGCACGGCCTAGCGGCCGTGCAATCAAGTAGTGAGGGGGCGGAGCTGGGGGAGGATGTGGAAGAGAGTAGGCAAGGCGACACGGCGGGAGGGGGCGGAGCGGGTAAACAAAGACGGACATGCACGCGCCCGTGACTTTTAAGGTCAATGCGCATGCGCATAAGCTTAATGCGCATGCGCATTGACCTTAAAAGTCACGGGCACTGCAAGGAATCGCCACGATTCCTTGCAGTGTGGATAAAGAGTGGATGAGCCCCTATAGTCTCGCTTGCTCGATGCGCATGCGCATCGACAGGCGAGACCTAAAAAGGAGGGGAGTATATTCAGTAATTTTTAATTTTTCTTTTTATTATTAGGGCTCTTGTAAGAAAAGATGCCTTCTTATAATAATAATTCGAGATGCTCAATTTTCAAAAGATGTTGCAAATTGTCTTCAATATGTGTAATCTTGATAATTTTAGTTTGGTTAATTTTAGCTGTCATTTTTCCTTTTGGAATAGATAAAGAGATGTATAAAACTAACATGACTAGTAAAGTTGTGGTTAATCATGATAAAGTTGATAAGACTGATAA
Source organism: Lissotriton helveticus (assembly GCF_964261635.1). Lineage (NCBI taxonomy): Eukaryota > Metazoa > Chordata > Amphibia > Caudata > Salamandridae > Lissotriton > Lissotriton helveticus. Next base: position 13,937,550 of record NC_136073.1, on the reverse strand, counting down.
AATCATTGTACACAAACCAGAGATTTATCAAGATAGATCTGTTGGAGATTTTTCTAGTAATACCTTTTCTAGACTTTTATCTGAATATGTTAAGGTGATGGATGTAAAAGATTGCTACATTTGTGTGAAATGACCTACTTCTGTTTCTGAAGGTGTTACGTATAACATGCTTCCTCTTACTTATGGCATTACATGTAGTGTGATAGCTAGTTTGTTTTATCAAACTGGACGTTTGGAGTATTATTATTCAATTTATGATGACATTTTTACAAATTTAAAAGTTGTAGATAGCTTGAATAAAGTGAAATATGCTAAACAGATGAGGGAATTTTTCCTAGTAACTAATGAACTTACTTATGAGTATGCTTTTAGAAATAATTTAACATGTAAATTGAGAACAGACGAGAAAACGTTCTTAAATATGGTGGAAGAGAGAAGGGCAATTTACAAGCGAAATGAGATGATGAAACATACTAAGTCTAAATTTTGGCAAATGGAAGAAGAAAAGCTCAATGGTAGAAATAAAAATGTTGCAATTCATATAGATAAACCTGTTAGTGGAAAATTATGTATAAGAAGAGATAAGACTTTGTTTGATAATTATTTTGTTTGTGCAAGTCAATGTGAAGACACTTATCGTATTATAGGGGGTTGGGGATTTAAAGGAGGCAAAGATCCAATTTTTCCTGGAATTTATTTTGTTTGTGGGAACAAAGCTTATTACAATCTCCCAGGTCACTGGTATGGGACATGTTATGTAGGTTTAGTTTTTCCAAAAATGTTTCATGTAGATAGAAATGCAAAAGATTCATTTGAAATTAGCAATCACCTGAATAGATTTAGACGGGAAAGCATTTCAGAAATTATGGGAGACATAGTTGGTGCATTAATACCTATGGTAGGAATAACCCTGAATGCAAATAAAATCAGAAAAATGTCTACAATTGTTGTCAACTGATACTGCAAATGGTTTTCAATTAGTGAATACAGAACTTATTGCTATGAGAACTATGGTGATGCAAAATCGTCTTGCTTTAGACATTTTGCTAGCAAACGAGGGTGGAGTCTGTGGAATTTTGCATGTCCAACATTTTTGTACTTATATACCAGGCAAGAGTCAGAATATAGAAATGTACATTAGGAACATTACTGAATTACATGATGAAGTAGAACCTTTAGAAGACGATAGTTTTTCAGAACGTTTAAGTAAAAGATCTGCAGCTATTAAACACTGGTTTCAAGAGATTGGTAGTTCAATTATAGGTAAAATAGTTTTTCCTTTAATAGTCATAGCTATAGTGATGCTTTTGTTAAAAAATTAGTTGCATGATACACAAGAGAAGAAAATATGTAATAGAAAAGAAAAGAATTTGCAAACTTAGAAAGGAGAAAGAAAAAGACATAGAATTAGAAGAGTTTCAGAGAACTCAATATGAAAAATGCAGAAAAACAGATGAATCTAAAGTTTAGAAATACTAATATCAAGAAAGTCCAAAACATGTTCAAGGGTTGAAAATTTATAAATTTTGGGTATTGATTGGTGATTTAGAAATCACCAGATGAGGGAGTTGATGGAGCAAGGTGATGAACAAGATTTTGTTCAAACTTGTGAAGTTAATCTCCCATAACTATAATTGAATTAATATGTTTGTGGTGAAAATACTAATCAACTTAGTTTAAAGAATACAAACATCAGTACACGCGGGACAAACTAATGTGCTTCACGTTGCAAACGCAAAGAAGAAATAATAAACTAACTTTGTCTATTGTCTTTGTCAGTATTAAATGCGGCTGTTTAACTAATGGCATGTGCTTATTTGTGTGCTTATGTTATGTTTTTTTCTGTGACAAAAGCTCTAGGAGTTCGTGCAGTTCCTAAAGGAGAAGTAAATATAATGCTGCTTATTTGTGCTTCTGCTAGGTAACATAATTAACGGGATTAATTAGTAAAGGGGGTGGGTAACAGAATGGGTCTCAATTCTTTAATTAATTAATGTCTTGTGTTTGTTTAATAATAGATTCCAAAGTGAGGCCTAAAGGTGGTTCAGAAAACATGGCTGACAGAACTGCAGATGCGAAAGCTTGTCCAGAGCGAAGCCTTGCACATGCGTAGCTGTGAAGATTTTTACTGCAGTCATCATTATTTGAAAAAGCAGTTCTTTGACTGAGTTGAACGTGCTCACGGAGAAAAGGCTCAAGGACAAAAACTTAATGTGTCTGCCAAGGCTAGGAAGTAAATGTTTGAAACTCGTGGAAAAAGTATCTTTCCTGATGAAGCTGGAAGACGTGGAAATGAAAGACAATAGGGCTTATGTAAAGCCTGGGCCTGGTCAAGAAACGGAGATGACCTAACAAACTTTATCATGGACTGACACAGGACAGCCAATGAAAAGCTCGGATTCGTTCAAAAGAATGTGAAATGTAGAAAGTTTAGCTAGAAAGAAAGGTATAAAACCTGACTGTAGGAGAGTGGTGTCTGCAATCCTATGGTCACCCCAGATTTTTGCTTTTTGCTTCACTGGTTTACGACTTTCCCTGGCTGTGGGCCTGCTAATCAGACCCACAGCCTAGCTGTTCTCTCTCTAAATTGACAACCATGTACTTTAGGTGCATTTACCAATTGGTACTGGGCCACCTTATCAGTCCCTGTACAGTATACCTTAGGTATCCAGGGCATAGGTGTACCCAGGGCCTACCAGGGGCTGAAGCATGTATTATGCCACCCCTGGCTGGCCATCTAAAACTGACACAACTGGCTTCATGACAGCTGGGGCAAGGTGGTGTAATCACCCTTTGCTATAGATATAGTATACCTATATCTAACCCTAAAATGGACACATATCCTCCTATCAGTCACTCCTATGGAAGGCCTTATCAATCCTGAAGGCAGAGTGCTTGGAATTATGTGAGATGGTGCTCTAGCATGAGCTGAGCCTGTCTACAGCTTTCGGAACCAAGTCCTTTAGCTCTTTCCATGATAACGCTATACCATATACTCTTAAGTGCATTATCAACCTCGCGGTTAAATGCTAACTCTGGTATAACATTATCAAAACATGTCGAGTAAGGTGTCATACGATTTGGAATACTACCCCCTCGCCAATTCTTGCGACGGGGGTAGCATTCCACCCTTCTAGAGGGACACGACATGTATGTAACTGTGAACCCCGGTTAAAGTTAACTCGAGCCTTGCCATCACAAAATGGATGCTGCCATCACAGACACAAGCCTGACCTCCTGCTGCTGGGAGTCCTTCCAGTGAGGGAGGCTTGGACAAAGGGTTTCCTGCCTTGGGAGGTGCTAGCACCACCCCAGACAGGATTTTGTGTATTGAGGTAGGGAGGCCTGAAAGGAATGAGACATGCCTGGGGCACACAAGGTGTCCTGTGCATACACCGGTTCAAACCAGTTGCTGGGGCATCCCTGCCCCAGCTCTGGCGCGAAACTGGACAAAGGATAGGGGGTGTAGCCACCCCCCTTCCTGGTCCCACCCAGGGGAGGGACCTAGTCAGTAGTGCAGCCCCCTTTAGGAGAATAAAGGTAGGAGCTGGTCCCATTCCAAATTAGATTAATCCTGAACTACTCTACAAGAAGAAACTCTGGACTTCGACGTTCTGCTCCACAGAAGACTGAAGAAATCTCCCTTGTGGGCAAGGAGTGTCCACCCTGCAACTGCAGGCACCATCAAGCGTCCAGCGGCTTCACTTTGTCGTCTTCCCTCGAGGATCCAGACTTCTGAGCCCGACGAGCCCGGATTCCCAGACCTCTCCGACCTCAACCTACATCTGCAGCACAGCTGAGACCCGTGGGTGCGACGAGACACGTGGGACCGGCCATCTTGAACGAACCTGCACTTCACTTCCAGCACGACTCCCGAGGTAAACTCGACCAAGTGCTTTGGGGACTGAGAAGCCCCAGCCCCGAGCAGCTCCTGCACCAAAGATCAGCCCTCCAGCTTCCACGAGATCTGCGTGGGGCCCTTCTGCTTGTTTGCTGCTCGACGCGTTGTCTGGTCACTTGCCGGCTGGCTAGTGGCCTCCTAGATGACGAACCTTTGAATCTTCACTGTGTGGAAAAGTCAGCCCATAACGCACCTGATGCCCAGGCTGCTGGCGCAGGATGCCTCTTAGTTCCCATCTTGAACAATTACCAAATAAAGAGACAGGCGCTGGAAGCAGGAAAACAAGAACAGAGTTTTATTTCTCATGAGGAGAGCCTGTCATTTCGGACACTCGCATAGTGTCTTCAGGAGGTGCTCTAAAAAGTTTCTCTGAGGCTTCGTCTTTTATACACATGTTTATGATGCACAAACATTCCTTATTGCAATAAAGACGCTTTGAAGTAGGAAAAAGCATGCTTGGAATCCCAGCTTCAGGCCTATTCCCATACCAGTCGCTCGGATGTCATCCTCCCCTCCTGAATGTAACAAGAGATCGTGATCTCTCAGCCGGACATTCCTACAGGACACGAGGGCAGGAGGGGATGATCAGATCAAAGGTTGGGCAGGCGATAAGATCGGGCACTTCGGTTGGTGTATCACGTTTTTGTTATGCTGGGCAGGAAAAAGGGGGGGTGTACATCCACGAGGCTTGGTCTTAGGACTTGGGACCGGGTCGAAAGGCCAAGTGCAGCTGGGGGGGCTCGTCAGCTGAGGGGAAGGGTGTTCTTGGGAGGAAATGGGGGGGTGTGGGTCAAGCAGGAGTGCTACTTCTAGAGCAGGGTCACGCAGAGGGAGAGGGTTTTATGGCCGATGCATGAGCAGTGCGCACGGGGAGGGGTGCCGGGGGTTTAACAAACGGGCAGAGAGGCCATGGTGCCTAAAATGGCTATCGTGTACGTGTGTGCATGGGTCTAAGCTGGCGGGATAACACAGTCAGTGTTTCGCGATATCCGTTCTGCTTACAACAAGGGGTACAGTGAACACAAATGAACGCCGCTTATGTGCATATACATTGCCATTTTCAACAGTCGCCGCTTTTTTACTTAAGCTAGTTCATTTTACCTCAACTGACGGAGTGTACATATAGCCATGTGTGGCCAATGAAATAGCGTTTGTCAATACTAGCAGATTGCGTGTAACCATATACAGTTGATACGATTGGCGGAATGCGGTACGTATGAATTTACATTTGTTGGGTTATTCATACAAGTCTAGAGATCGGCATAATACTTAGTCGGGGTCAATCAAGAAAAAGGTTCCGACACATTATAGAATCAGGTTCTGACTTTCTCTCCGGTGACATCAACATACAGTAAAAAGTGCTCTGATACCTTCGGGTCTTGTCAGTGCTATAAGAGACTTTTGGAAAACTAAATACATGAGTGACCGATGAAACATTTTTGAAAGCAATACAAAAATGGTTGAGGGAGGAATTCAGTTCGATACAAGCAATTAGTCAAGGGGTGGGTAGAAAGTTCAGGAAGGGGGGTCTTCGTCACAATGTCTTTTTAACAGCGAGCCATCACTGGTAGGCTCTGGTAGTCCGTCTTCTTTCGTTGGCGCTGTTGATCACCGGCGGTGGAGCTATAGGTCCAGCTCGGATTCATCCTTACGCGTTGCAGGGTGCGATCAGTCCTCTGCTGTTAGATCACAGTCCTGTTTCCTAACTGATCTTCTTAGGGGTGCCTCATGCTGGGCACCTGCGTGTCTTTCTTCTTCCGTGGCAAAACCTTATTCTATCTAAATGCTGCTCTTCTTTTCTGAGTCAAAAGTTATGCGAAAAGGGTGATGTTGTTGAATAATCGAGGGAAGAGAGGGCGGAGTGGGATCAGATCTTTGAACACACCAAGGGACCAAAGAAGCAAAGGACGACGAGCAGGCAGGCCCATCAGTCGGGCTCAAAAGGGACGGGGACTTCAGGCACGAGTGGGTCAGCAAATCGAGGGCTTCAAGGCAGCCCTTCATTCCTTCATCTGCCGAGTTTGAGAGTGGTGCCTCGTCCCGCGTCTCGTTGCTCTGCGACTCCACCTTTGGTTGAGGTCACACGTGCTTCATGATCTGTGGCCAGGCTGTGCGTCACGTCCAGCTCCTCTCCTCCGGTGATTGTATCTTTGAATGGGTACAAAACAAGTTTTAGAAAACTGGCAGGAGAAGACATTTATACATCTCAATTCCATCCCCAATCCTAAGTAGGTGGGGGATAGGTTCATCGGTCACAGTCAGAAGTCATCACTTATGGAGTATGTAGGAGGGCATTTCCACTGAATTCGTAAGCCTATTTGGCGTTCATTCGTGACGTACGTGTAGAGAAATCGGACTCCCATCGACAGTGTATTCTATCAAACTCGAAATCGAGTCCTTAGGTAGAGACTCGCCCTTTTTTTTAACCCAAGTACTGACAATCTTACATTTCCCTTCGGGGTCGGCTAACTCTTGCAAGCAGGGGGGTTATCATCATGAGAGGGGGGCAGAGGTTAAACATGCTTTTCTTGGGGAGCGACGGTTAATCAAGGTCATCAATTACGCTTCGGGGATCGCTGATATGGAGCTGGGGTCAATCGGGAGAAGCGAGGACGCTTTGGACAGGGAGCTGGGGTCAATCGGGAGAAGCGAGGACGCTTTGGACAGGGAGCTGGGGTCAATCGGGAGAAGCGAGGACGCTTTGGACATCCGCACTTAAGTGCAGAGGGGTGAGGCAATCTGGGCATTGGGGATTGCATTTCTAACTAACTGAAAAACAGAAGACCATTGACGTTATAGTCCCCCTATAAAAAGGCCAGATTAGGGGACATCAGTCGTCTTACCTGTCCTTTCTTTCATTACCAACTCGGGTTCTATCGTTTTGCAGAAAGGAGAGGTAGTAATATGGCAAGTTACAATCGTTTTAGTTCCTGTCAATTTTGCCGAACACCTTTGTGTTCGAAGAGACCCAATTAGGTTTGTGCCGGTGGGGCACAACGTTACCACACAAGGGAGGAGGGAACAGGGGGACCCTCAGAGAGAGAGAGAGTCGTCCGCACTCTAAACGAACCATTCGGTACACGTATGACATGGAGAGAGAGAGAGAGAGAGAGAGAGAGAGAGAGAGAGAGAGAGAGAGAGAGAGAGAGAGAAACGTGTACAATAATAGGCCATTTAGTGCGCACACAACACAGAACAGCAGGGGTCAAGTAATACGGAAACACAGGCAGAGGGACGACGTAGATCCATACATTACGTACACACAAACTCAGGCGGGGGAGACAGTACATGTATTATATACAAAAATCCAAGACAAAACATAGAACAGTTATTGGTATTATACACAAAAATCCAAGACAAAACATAGAACAGTTATTGGCCAAAATGATCTCTTCCTGTATGCTGCGCATCCTTAGCATCCTAAGCTCTTTTTACCTTTTTCTTCTCTTTTATCGTCGGCTGCCTTCACTGGTGGCTTTGGTTGCACACACTTACGCCTTTGGCAATTGGTCAAGAACTAACCTGGTCGGGCTAATGCTCACGGTGGGCTGAGGCAACAGTGGGTGTCAGTTGGGAGAACAATGGGGCAGCTTTGAGTTTCATGTCTATGAGGGTGCGAAAAGGAGGTAGTAGATTTTAAACACTGGCAACATTCCTAGTCCTCCAAGCGGAGGGTACTTGGGTTAACCTCACCTCGGAATATTCCCTAAACTTTCCCTATTTAGTTAAACGTAGGAATTTATTCATTAGTGCACGTCATTCTTGGTTGTATTATTCGGGGTGCCGAGCGAAGTCATATTTTGTAGTTTCCGCTTCAGGCTGTCCTCCCAAGCGCTAAGTTTAGGGAGAGAAATAGTCATTGTTTGCTCGTCGTGTGTAGGCACCATAATCGAACCCCTTTTTCCCATCTCTTCGTCCGCTAGATCACCATTTTTTTTCCGTACTTTAATCGACGTTCCGATGTGACCTGCAGAAAGAGGGAAAAAAGAAGGGGGGGCGGGGGCAGCATTTAAAAACACATTAGCGCGCATAAACCCAAAAAGGCTTTTACTTACTACATACTCGGCCTATCTCCACGGGATGCAGTCCCTGCCAACTTGGCGTTTAAGCCCAGGTGGACCGTTTAGTGTGGGAGAGATGATTATCGGAAGCCTGTGGATAGCATAGGTCGCCCAAGTGTGGTATTACGGATCGTGTGCAGGGGGGGGTCAGAACAAAGGGCAGTCGGTGCAAAGTGGGGGGCGAGCTCGTGCTCTCCTTTGAGGAAAAGGGATAACCTACAGTGGTACGGGGTCGTTGTCGTTCGTACTAGGGGGGTCAGGTGGCACTCCTTCGGGGCGACTTAGGGGCATTTTAAAACAACTTTCCTGATACAGGTAGCATATAAAGTATAGGCTAAATACCAGGATCTTTAGCGGTTGCTTTAGGCTGTACAAAAATGAAAAACACATACAACAAAAACCTGGACCGTTCATATTTGCAATATTTCTGCGTACTATACTTTTTAACCCTTAACTAATCGAGCTGAGCCATTTCACCTGTATTTTAGTTATATCGGAAATAGTGGTCATTTATTCGAAACTTACCAATCTACGCGTGACAACTACGTTTGCTTTTTCCAAAAATCTTTAATAAGAATGTCGGTGCACAAATACGGGCCTACAACCCTGTGGGCCGGCCACGGAGCAGGCTGGAACTGTACATGTGGGGATACTTATTAGTGGAAAACCTAATGGAGTCGGTGGTCGTTGATTTCATAATAAAAAGTGCGACAAGTGCAATAAAATCATATCGAAACTTCAGTGTGAGCGAGTATCATAAGTGTTGAAATTCGAACTTTCAATAATCATGATGCGCCAAAACTAAACAACAATTCATTGTCCGAATGTTCAATCAGTACCCATCTCATGTCAATTCATTGTCCGAACACATAATCAGTACCCATCCCATATCAATTCATTGTGTTTAAAAAAACTGCATACATATCTCATGACACCAAGGCTGCGCAATCGGGGTACAACAAGGAGTTGAAAGTTTCATTTGTACCAGCGCCATTTTGGGTGCAGCCAGGCAGATCCAGGCATAGTCAAAATCTCCACCAACTCGTGGTTGGCCCAGAGCCTCTTTCGGCAGTCCAAAAGTTCCGTTAAAGGGCAACAGAAAGGATCGGCGGTATGAACCATCAGTCAAAGGGGGAGGGAGGCAACAATTTTTTTTTTTTCTTCTTCTACCGGGTCATACTGGGTTTTCACCGGAACTGATCCGAACTGTAGTCTGCAGGATTTTAGTCATTCAAACTGAGGCTGGCGCCAGCATGGGCGCGTCGACATCTCGCGGCTACATTTTCATCGTTCCGCGGGCAATCATGGCAGTCATTCCCCATCGGGGGTGCCTGCGGGGGTCGGGGGCCCCCGTGGCTCTTATAGAATCTTCAAAGTCGAGGAGAACACTTCTGATTGTGGGACTCATTTCTTAATTAACAAGCAACCGGGCCATCCCTTCACGCCGGGCCCGCTCCTGCAGGGTCGACCGCCATTTTACGAGTTCCAGCAGTCACTGCATCACAAGAGTGGACGAACCCTTGTCGGGTGAGTGGAGCGTTGGGGGTGCCACTGGGGGCCTCCACCTGGGGAGGTGGGAGAGGCTCGTTCGCGCCGCCTCTCCCTCCCAGCGCACCCCATGCCGTTTTTCTCGGCGTTAACATTCATGATGGCCGGACCAGGCGATGAGGGGGGGGGGGGGTCGGAGGCATAGGCAAGACATCCCCCCCCGGTGGCCTGCAAGGCGCCGCTTCAGGGCCGAACGGGGAGCTCATACCAAGCCGGGGCTGGACCAGGAGATACGAGGGGGGGGGTCGATGGCATGAGCAAGACATCCCCCCCCCGTGTTGTCGCAGCCATTATTGAAGAAAGAAGAGGAGGGGACGCCCGGATCCCGTCGGCCTCGGCTCCTCTTCTGGCCCACCTTATGCGACGACCTCCCCGGCTGACGGCTGGCAGCAGGACCCGCCCTACACGTGCCGAAGATCTCGTCTTCCGGAGGGGCGTAGCCGCGGACCTGTTGCACTTCGGGAGTTTCCAGAATGGGGGTAGGTATCTGCTGACTTGTATCTATCTCATGTTACCGTTATTGGGGCGTGGCAGGCGGTGGGACAGACATGTTTGGAGCAGTGAGGGGTGGCGAAGCCTAGTTGCCTCGTGGCCGTCGCGATGTCAAGCTTGGCTTCTCTTACCATTTTCATGTTTCTTATTACGGGCTTATTTCTAACGTTTCTTATTTCTAGCGAAATCATGTGTTTTATCGTGAGCTATTTCTAACGTTTTCCTATTTGTAGCGAAATCAAAAACTCATCAGTGGCCTACTGATTTTGCTTTCTTATTTCTTTTTTTTTTTTTTTCCTTTCTAGCGTGTTTCATGCTAAAGTTTCTGTTAACAGGATACGGTGATTACTTCGTTATTGTTGCATATGTCCTTTTTATTAGGGGTGCCCTCCGGTCGAGCCAGATGACCTACCTCTAATAAATGGTCCGGGTGGAACTAGTTTACCAATCAGTGGGGAGTAGATAGGCACGAGAGATTACAACGGGGGACAAAGGTCCACATTACCTACCCTTCACTACTTGCAAAGATTAGACAGAATATTTCTTTTCTACGTTATTTGCAAACAGGGAATGCCTCGAACGAACTATTCCTTGAACAATAAAATGTCCAAGTAATCAATCAATCAGTGGGGAGAAAAAAATGGGCATGACGGATTACAACAGGGGACAAAAATCTGCATTACCTATCCTTCACTATCTGCAAAGGGGGGCAGAATATTTCTATTCTTCCCTGTTTGTAGACAGGGAATATCTCAAAGAGCAAAAATCGATAACAAACAATCAGTGGGGAGAAAGATAGGCATGACGGATTACAATGGGGGACAAACGTCTGCATTACCTATCCTTCACTATTTGCAAAGAGAGAGGAACGTTCCTATTCATCGCTGTTTGCAAATAGAAAATGTCTCAAAGAGAACCAATACTTCAAGTACAATCAATCAATCAATCAGATGGATAAAGCCATCCTATCAATCGGACGTAAAGACGTCCTACTTAACCTTACCCGGACCGGACCGTGTGGGCAATTCTTTGCCTTCCCTTTTCCAGCGCCCAATCGTTCTCTTTCTCCATGTTTTTACCGCAGCATTCCTGTGGGATTCCAGTCAGGACAGTAGGTCACTTGAGAGAGGTCCGTTCGGAATCGGTGAAGTTCATTCAATCGGCAGCCGGACGAGGGCCCTCTCAAGGCAGGTATACTCCAATCGTTTAGATGTTCACCCCATCGTCTGGACCTCTCTTACCGGACCTTATGGCGCTGATGGACCCCGCGTTGGGACGCCAATTGTGGAAAAGTCAGCCCATAACGCACCTGATGCCCAGGCTGCTGGCGCAGGACGCCTCTTAGTTCCCATCTTGAACAATTACCAAATAAAGAGACGGGCGCTGGAAGCAGGAAAACAAGAACAGAGTTTTATTTCTCATGAGGAGAGCCTGTCATTTCGGACACTCGCATAGTGTCTTCAGGAGGTGCTCTAAAAAGTTTCTCTGAGGCTTCGTCTTTTATACACATGTTTATGATGCACAAACATTCCTTATTGCAATAAAGACGCTTTGAAGTAGGAAAAAGCATGCTTGGAATCCCAGCTTCAGGCCTATTCCCATACCAGTCGCTCAGATGTCATCCTCCCCTCCTGAATGTAACAAGAGATCGTGATCTCTCAGCCGGACATTCCTACAGGACACGAGGGCAGGAGGGGATGATCAGATCAAAGGTTGGGCAGGCGATAAGATCAGGCACTTCGGTTGGTGTATCACGGTTTTGTTATGCTGGGCAGGAAAAAGGGGGGGGGGTGTACATCCACGAGGCTTGGTCTTAGGACTTGGGACCGGGTCGAAAGGCCAAGTGCAGCTGGGGGGGCTCGTCAGCTGAGGGGAAGGGTGTTCTTGGGAGGAAATGGGGGGGGTGTGGGTCAAGCAGGAGTGTTACTTCTAGAGCAGGGTCACGCAGAGGGAGAGGGTTTTATGGCCGATGCATGAGCAGTGCGCGCGGGGAGGGGTGCCGGGGGTTTAACAAACGGGCAGAGAGGCCATGGTGCCTAAAATGGCTATCGTGTACGTGTGTGCATGGGTCTATGCTGGCGGGATAACACAGTCAGTGTTTCGCGATATCCGTTCTGCTTACAACAAGGGGTACAGTGAACACAAATGAACGCCGCTTATGTGCATATACATTGCCATTTTCAACAACTGCTGGTCTGGTTGCTCCAGACTGGCCCTTGCTCCCTTCCAAAGGAGGGGCACCCCGGACTCTCCTAGTCCGCACCAGACATCGTTTCCACTCACCGCGTGGGTTGCCTTTGCCAAGGCCTGTTGACTCCAATTCCGGATCCGACACCGCCGACAGCAAGAGCCTGCGTGGGACAGCTCGTGCCTCCATCCTGGTCATCGAAGACGCCTCCTGGTCCACGTGGCTGCAGAGTCAAGCGTCCACTCTTCACCTGATCGCGACGACAGCATCTGGTTCCTTCCTGGTTCCACACCGGTCACTGGCTAGTGACTTTGAACACTGTCCCTTCTGCTTTCAGGTCCTCTTCTTCACCGATCCACCCTTGGATCGCAGCGGACATCTTCCTCCTGGTCGCCTGCAGCATCTTTTCTTTCAGGCTCCATTGACTTCAACGCGAGAACCCGACACACTTTGGCTCCTATGCACCCGCTGCCCGTGGGTGAGGTAACAAGAGCATTTCGGTGCACAAGGGTAGTCTAACGGTCCTAGCGTCCAGTTCCACAGTCGTTTTTTCCATAACTAGTCAGGATTGTCCGTACTCACCTTTTACTTGAACTGTACTGTCCATAGACGTTGTTACGCATCTCGCGTGTGAGTTCACACTCTGCACACGCGTTCCGTGGGCCTCCTATTACTTACCTGAAGTTAGTGTAGCGTGGTCCCATTGATCCTACAGCCTCTGGACAGCTCCATTCTTTCTATCGACTTTCACATTCCACTTACTTAGTATATGGTTTGTCGTGCCCCTAGGGCACCATTGTAATTTTGTGCAACTTATCGTATTTTTCTTAAGAGATTGTCATGTGCTTAGCCCTCTGACCTCATAAAGAGTTCAGAGGTGTTGTTATTAATAAATATACTGTTTATTTTCATAACAACCTGTGTGGTGTCCTTTCATCTGGTATTCAAGGGGTTATATTGTGGTAAAACAGCTGGCTTCACATGCCAAAAGAGTTTAGCCTAAGACTGCTTTGTCCATGCTACCATTAGGATAGCTGGTCTATAAGGTTGACTTACAACCAATCACCATAAGGGTTGTTTGGACTGATACAAGGTGATCATTAGAACTAGTGAGCATCATATATCAGGCCAACTTCTCACACTGACACTCGGAGCAGAGAAAAAACTCTCTTCTTTCTGATTCCTGATTGACGTGAGATGCTGTTGGACTTTTGGCGCACGTAAGGACAGCAGACTTTAAATGATTTTTCCTTTCTAGGTGAAGTGAGAAATAGACAGGGAAATAGATTTAGGGAATGGGAACTATTATTTTGCTAATATTTCATGTTTCTGAGCTTGCTTTGAAAATGTCAGTTTATTAATTCATTTCCTTATTAAAATGCTGCTTTCTTATTTGCTCATAAAATAAAGATTCTAAAACGTACATGCTTTTTCTTCATGAAAAATAAAGTTAATAAAATTAGATTTGAAAGGACAAGCTGGTCTTGTTCATTCATGATCTAGTTACCATCAGTTGATTCAATCGCCTTGATGGTCTGATTAATAATTGATAAATGTTAAATCCATGGTAAGAATAGATAAACAGTGGTTGTAAATAATTTTGTAAATAATATGTGAATAGATTAGTTAATCATACCACCTGATTCAGTGGCTCAAAAATGGTCTCATTGGTAGTATGGGCCTTTGTAAGTGATTCGTGATTAATGGTGAGTATTGTGGTGATAGGTAGTGTTATTGAGACAGTTTTCCAAAAGGAGCGCTGGATCACCGGCTTCAGATTTTCTCCAGTGCCGGTCAATCTCAGGAAGTTGGAGCTATGGAGCTTTTAGCGGGACAAACTTGGGTAGCTTGGCCGGCTTGCATTTGAAGGCAGGCGGCCTGGCTGGCCAGGTTGGAGTCGGTCCCTCTATGGAGCTTTTTTCCAAAGTTGGTCCAAACTTCTTCAAACCTCTTGAACTTCTTCCTGAAGTTCCGCAAGGGGTCCCAACGTGTCTCAAACTTACTCCAAGGGTCTGGAAGCTCCAAGATGGTCCTTGAAAGTTGATGACTTCAGTTCCCACAATCCATTGGTACAAAACCCTTACAAATCCAATGTGTAGATTTACTTGGTGATGTTGCAGTTGAGCTTCTTTTAACCTGTAGCTTTCATGGAGTCCAATCTTTAGTTCTTTTCCAGCAAGATAATCCACAGGGCTGTAGTTACAGATGGTGCAGTCTTCAGAGGTCAGGCCTTTGAGTTCCTTGCACAGAAAAATCTTCTCAGCAGGACACTTCCTGTTTCATTCAGTTTCGAGCAGCAGATCTGGAGGGCTCTGCCCCTCTCAGATACTTATTCAAAATTCTCTGGGTCAAGCAACAGGTCACTTCTGACCAATGAGAGCAGGGTAACTCCTCATAGTTAGGACCACATCTGGTAGAGTGTGGCATTATTTTGTCCCAGCTTGCATCAAATCTTCGAAATCCATAATGGCTGATTTTCCAGCAAGGAGGTAAGAACTGGCCAAACACACCCCCTGGGATGGCTTATTTCCATAGACTGTCCCTCTACCATCTGCACATACCTTCCTTAAGCCTAGCCCTGACTCTTGGTCAAGAGTGTAAAAGTGTAACTGACACCCAGGCCTCCCCTCTGCCTTTGAAGAGCATGATTTCTCCAGTATTGGGGTGTCTTTCATAGATTCACATGCTGGAATATTCCCTGTCGTCGAAGTGGGAGCCCCACGGTAAATAAATTAGCAATAAAAACCAACAATATATGTATATAGAAACATAATTACATACATTCTAAAACCATAAATACTTATAAGTATCAAGGAATAGCAGTAACACATAGGAATACATTAAAAGAAAAAAGCACTTTCATAACATATCCAAGTCATTATGTTAGTCCAAACTACAGCCAATCAGGCGCAAGCACCCCTCTAGAACCTTCTCCTCAGAGGCTCAGGCCCTCAGATTTTCTACCGCACGTCGTGTGAAGGGAGTCTCCCTGAGCTCTGTTCAGTTTTCAACTTCCTTGTGGATTTCTTCTGTTTTTCTGAGATGTCTTCAAGTAAGAAGTCTTTGTTTCGTCCTTGTGCTTCTTGTGGGCAGTTGCGGCTCTTCTCTGAGGACCCTCACAAGAAGTGTATTTATTGCCTCTATCCAGAGCATGAGGTAGGCAAATGTAAAACTTGCAGGACCTTCTCCACCAAGACCCTTAAGGACAGGGAGGGGTGTCTCCTCCTTTGGTTGCAGAGCTTGAAGGAGAAGGATTCACCTCTTTCTGATGCAGAAAGCCTTGCGTCAGTTGGGCCTAGAGCCACCTCAAACCGTAGCAGTGTGCAGGATATGCCATCTCCATTCCTGAAGAAGAAGAAACTTCAACTCCAGAAGGCTCCTGCTGTGTCTTCTCCTCTTCCTGCTACGCCTACGCCCTCGAGATCTGATTCTCAGGCGTCCACGGCTCCTTCTATGCATGTTTCCGTTAGAAAACGTGCAAAATCGTCGATGGGACCATAGACGGTCGTTCCAACGACGAAATCTGCCGTCTCTACCTCTCTGTCGACGACAGTGACGACGACTAGTGCCAGCGGGTCGTCGATGGCGGCTGCGTCGACGACATCAGTGTCGACGATGGTGTGTGTAAGTTTCAAGTCTGTCTTGTCGACGATTCCAATCTCCTCGTCGACGTCGAAGAAGGGAGTCTCGTCGACATCAAAATCTTCATCGCCGCCTTCTGTGAAGAGAGCCTCTTTGACTGCGGTTGCTCCGCCGACGACGGCTCCATCGACGACTGGTTCGTCGGCGGCAGCTCCGTCGACGGCGGCTCTGTCGACGACGGCTTCGTCGACGGCTGTGGTTTTGCCCTCATCGGCTTCATCAGCATCTTCGTCGACGTTGGTTGTACCATTGACGGTGTTATCGTCGTCGACGTCTTCTTTCGCATCACTGCCTCTGGTGCCATTTTCATCATCAAGTTCAGGGGCTCCTGCTGTTGACCCTTTGCATCACCGTCGGCATGTACCTTTGGATTAGCTTCCCATTCCGCATCACTCTCAACCTCTATAACCTCTTTTTGCCACTGCTTCAGAGCATGACTGATTCTGAAGAGGAGGTAGATGATAGATTCCGGGCATCTCAAAGCCCTTCGGAACTGGTTATAAAATGTCAGGACTATGAGGGTGATCAGGAAGTTCATTACTACCATGAGGAGGAACCTTCTGCTCAGGTTCCCACAGCGCAAATACCACTCTCCCTCATTTCTAATCTCCAATATATACTGGAGGATTATAATAGGCGATATCCACCTTCTCACCAGGGGTCTCCTCATCCTACAGTGCCTGCAACAACAGCTGCTCCTCCCTCTACGGCAATGCCAGAGCCGTCTACGTCTTATGCACCACCTACTACCTCTATTCAGGTTCATGCAACTATTTACGAGGATGATGACGTTCGCCCTGATTGGGAAGACAGCAAAGTTGATGATGATGATTGGAACATGGCTGATTGAGACGATTATCAAATCCAGACGCCATCGCCGCCACCTTCGGGTCCAGGGGATTCCCCTCCTGTGGATATAGCGGGTTTTCACCAACTTATGGAACGAGCGGCGCTGCGCTTCAAGCTCCCTATGGTTCTGAAAGATGAGGCCTGTTTTCTTTATGACTTCAAGAGTCAACCTTTTAAACAGGTCCGGGCAGTGCCCATAATTGACTTTTTCTGGAATGAGGGTGTCAAACTGATGCAGACGCCAAATTCTATCCCGGCGCTTCTTCCTCGTTTGGAGAAGAAATATAGGGCGCCCCAGGGTTCTCCAGCCTGCCTGGTAGGGCAACCTAAACCTGATTCCGTCATTACCCATGCTGCACAACGTCGTTACAGGAATCCGTCTTCTCCTTTTACCGCTCCTCCTGACCGTGAGGGACGTTGTCTTGATGCCATTGGACGAAAATTCTCCACTATGGCTTCTACCACTGTGAGGGCTGCAAATTCTCTGGCCATTCTGGGGTGCTATGACTGCCAAATGTGGTCGGATATGTCTTCTTTCATCTACCTCATTCCTGAGCCCTCCAGAGCAGAGGCTCTCAAGATTCTTCAGGAGGGAGAGAGAGCGTCATCTGAAATCATCGACTGCTCTGTGGACATTGCATGCACTGGTTTTCGTCAGCTTGCGGGGGCGGCCGTTTTGCGTGATCAGGGCTGGTTTTGTTCCACCTCTTTTCGCCAGGAGGTTCAGGCGAAGATCCTTGACATGCCCTATGACGGCGAATCGCTCTTTGGCCAGCATGTGGACGACGCACTTCAGACTATAAAAAAGGACACCGAGACGGCTCGTGCCCTGGGCACTTTGCAGTTTCGCAAACAGGCTTTTCGTGGTGCACACTGCCGCGGCACCTCTTCTTCTTTCCGCGGCAGATCCAACCAGTACCGCTCCTACGGCCAAGGAAATCAGAGGTATTCCTCCCAGTCGCAACAGTTCTATCAACAGCAGTCTTCAAATTCCTACAGAGGAAAATCTTCCTACAGAGGCTCCGCTTCTAAGAAGCAATGACTTGCCTTCCCCGCTCAAAGTTGTAGGTCGAATCTTCCTCTTTTTTTCCAATTGGTCTTCAATCACCTCAGACCGTTGGGTGCTGGACATTGTATCGAAGGGCCATGCTTTGGAGTTTGTCAAATTCCCTCCAAACACTCCTCCATCTGGTCCGCCTCCGGCACACCTCAAGGAGCTTTTCCAACAGATTCGACTCATGATTCAGAAAGGTGCCATCGAAGTGGTTCCCAAGTCTCAGAAGGTTATGGGTTTCTATTCATGTTTTTTCCTCGTCCTCAAGAAGTCCGGCGAATGGCGTCCGATCCTCGACTTACGACTCTTAAACAAGTACCTGAAGTGCCAATCCTTCCGCATGCTCACGCTCGTGGAAATTCTTCGCCTTCTCTCTAAGGACGATTTCATGACCACCATCGATCTCCAGGACACTTATTTCCACGTGCCGATACTTCCAAGTCACCGGAAGTACTTACGCTTTCGGGTGGGGCGCAGAGACTTTCAATTCAAGGTTCTGCCTTTCGGCCTTCGGTCCGCCCCTCGCATCTTCACGAAAGTCCTGGCTCTGGTGGTGGCATATCTACGTTTGAAGGTTCAAATCTTTCCCTACCTGGACGACTGTCTCATCAAGTCGCAATCTCGTCACCAGGCGTCTCTGGACACTCAATTCTGTCTGACTCTATTCCACTCTCTCGGTCTGTCCAACACCGAGAAGTCTCAGGTCGATCCAGCTCCCTGCAGGACTTTTCTAGGCGCCACTCTGAATACTTCGCTGGCGAAGGCATTCGTGTCTCGCGAGCGTCAGCTGCAGATTTTACGCCTAGTGGCTCTCATCCGTTCAAAAGGGTCTGTTTCAGTTCGTGTATTGAAATCCTTTCTCGGGATGGCATCCTCCTGCATCTCTCTGATCCCAAATTGCAGGCTCAAGAGTCACCCATTTCAGGAGGAATTGGACAAACAGTGGCGTCAGGTCACCGGTTCTTTCAACGATCTGGTTCTGGTGACCGCTCGGATGAGGTCTATTCTCTTATGGTGTGCTCAACCGTCAAACATCGCTGCCAGTACTTCTTTCCTAACCGTCGCTCCGGAGCTCATCCTTACCACGGATGCCTCCCTGGAAGGCTGGTGCGCATATCTTCAGGGGCTATCCATAAAGGGTAAGTGGACCCTGTCTCAACGTTCCTGGCACATCAACAGACTGGAACTCATGGCCATTTTCTTGGCACTCAAGTATTTCCATCTTCTGCTCCAAGGAGAATCTGTGCTCATTCAAACGGACAATAGCACCAGTATGCACTATGTGAACAAACAGGGCGGCACCAAGGCACCGCTCCTTTCTGGGCTGGCACAGAGCATCTGGGACTGGGCGCTCCATCACCGCATAACCCTGACAGCGGTTCACCTACCAGGCATCTCCAACATCCTAGCGGACTCCCTCAGCAGGTCCGCGTCCTTGACCCACGAGTGGGAGTTGCATCAACCAACTCTGGACTTCATCTTTCGGTTGTGGGGTGGCCCGAACATGGATCAGTTTGCGAGCCCTGTGAACCGGAAATGCCCGTCTTATGCAAGTTGGCTTCACCATCAAGGGCCATGCGGGAATGCCCTTTTGATGGACTGGTGCAATCTATTCGCCTACACTTTTCCGCCGATTCCGCTGGTTCCTCGAGTGTTGTGGAAAATGCGGAGACAGCCGTGCCACATTCTCCTGATCGCTCCCAGATGGCCTCGACAAGCGTGGTTCTTGGAGGTGCTGCTTCTTTCACAGTGCAAACCCATCCTCCTTTGTCCTCGAGTGGATCTCCTCACAATGGACAAGGGTCAGATCTTTCATCCGGACCCCTCCTCTCTCAAATTATCGGCCTGGAACCTGAGCACCTTGAATTTGCCAACTTGAATATTTCACCAGCATGTAGAGACGTTCTTGCCAATGCGAGAGCTCTATCCACAGTAAAGACTTACAAGCTAAAGTGGAAAAGGTTCTGCCACTGGTGTGCTTCTACCAACATCCATCCCGTGCACTCTCCTGCTCAGCTTCTGCCGTTCTTTCTGCAGTTGGCTCAATCAGGACTTTCCCACTCCACTTTGAATGTCTTCCTAGCGGCAATCTCTCGTTTCCAGCAGGATGGGTCTTCTTCTCTCTACTCTTCCAGAGTCATTCGACAGTTTTTCAAAGGACTATTCAGGATGTTCCCGCCCATTCGGCGTCCTCCTCCTACCTGGCATCTCAATGTTGTTTTGGCGCAATTGATTAAGGCACCTTTTGAGCCCATTCACAAAGCGGATTTGACATTTTTGACCTGGAAGGTGGCCCTTCTTCTTGCCTTGACCTCCTCACGTCGCGTGAGTGATATCCATGCCTTCACCATTCAGTCTCCTTTACTTCAATTCAAAACGGACTGTGTCGTACTTCGCACCAACCCGGCATTCATGCCTAAGGTGCCGAATGATTTTCAGCTCAATGAACCAGTGTTCTTAAAGACTTTCTTCGCTAATCCTCAGTCTCCAGTCTCCCGTTTGCATTCATTGGACGTTAAAAGATGCCTTAAATTCTACATCGACAGGACAGCGCCTTTTCGTAAGTCTGATCAACTGTTCGTTGCTTACGGACGCATGCGCAAGGGGTGTCCTGTTACCAAGCCAAATATTGCACGTCGGATTTCCTCAGCAATTTAATTTTGTCATCAGAAGGCCAGCAAGCCTCTTCAATCTACAGTTCGGGCTCATTCCACCAGGGCGATGTCTTCCTCTACTGCCCTGTTTGCGGGTGTGCTGATTCACCAAATATGCCAAGCAGCCATGTGGTCCAGCAGGCATACTTTTACAAATCACTACTGCCTCGAGACGATCAACGAAGCTGATTCAGCAGTGGATCAAGCGGTGCTTCGTAATCTTTTTAAATAAGGTGATCCTCTTTCATTCGCAGCATTATGTGATTTTCATTGCATTGTATGCTTATGTACTGCTCGTTTGCCTTGCGGCCAGCTATTACTGCTCACTATTCTATTCAAGCATGTGAATCTATGAAAGACACCCCAATACTGGTGAAGAACAATTGTTACTTACCTGTAAACGGTGGTTCTCCAGTATTGGTGTCTTTCATAGATTCACATGCGACCCCTCCACCTCCCCTCAGAGGCTCGCTTCTCCTCTTAGACTCTTTTGTCACTCTGTTGCTACGAAAATCTGAGGGCCTGAGCCTCTGAGGAGAAGATTCTAGAGGGGTGCTTGCGCCTGATTGGCTGTAGTTTGGACTAACATAATGACTTGGATATCTTATGAAAGTGCTTTTTTCTTTTAATGTATTCCTATGTGTTACTGCTATTCCTTGATACAGCGAAACAAGGTTCCCTCGTCGCCTAAATACTTGTCATCTTATGACATGGTTCGCATACTTTTCAAGAGTCCTTCAAAGCATGACAATAACACTTTCTTTAATTAGGTTTACAATAATGTATTAATTTTTTATATCAAAAGCTATTTTCTACTTTTTTTTGTATATAAATTTGAGAAATATACACATGACGATTTGCATTTTACTATTTATATGAATTGACTAAACGAATATAATGAATTCAAAAAGAAAATATATAACAAAAAAGTGGAAAATAGCTTTTGATATAAAAATTATTGTAAACCTAATTAAAGAAAGTGTTATTGTCATGCTTTGAAGGACTCTTGAAAAGTATGCGAACCATGTCATAAGATGAAAAGTATTTAGGCCACGAGGGAACCTTGTTTTGCTGTATTGTTGTTTTCCTATCTTTTCCCTGGCCAGAGGTATTTAAGAGGGGGTCCCCTATTTATGCTACTGCTATTCCTTGATACATTGTAAGTATTTATGGTTTTAGAATGTATGTAATTATGTTTCTATATACATATATTGTTGGTTTTAATTGCTAATTTATTTACCGTGGGGCTCCCACTTCGATGACGGGGAATATTCAAGCATGTGAATCTATGAAAGACACAAATACTGGAGAACCACCGTTTACAGGTTGCCCTACCAACAGTGTTGGTAACCCCAGGGGCTCTTTATCACCTCTTCAAAGCAGCCTGGCTAATCCACTTAGCTCTGACCACTGGAAGGCTGAATTTGGACTTACATACAAGAAAGTCCTATAACTTCTTGTATGTACACTTTAGGAGAAATTCAACAATATAATATTGTTGGATTTACTACTACCATTTTAGGAAGTCTTTGAATGGTCAGGCTAGTCCTCTCCTATCAATAGTTATTAATCAATAACTTCCTACCATAGTAACATATGGGCCATGGGATTTGCAATGGGGAATATTACATGGGCCAGTTTTCTAGCATCAGGGCTTATAAAAACATATTTTATAAGTATTTCCCTAATTTCTACAGTGTGCAACTAGGGGAGACTTTAGGGGTTCTGAATCTGCAGAAATATTGCAGACCCTCCTTACCCAGTGCTCCTAGCATCAAAGTCAAGTTTGAGCAGCACTTTAACACAATGTGGGGAGTGAAATGTGAAATTTTACTTTACCCATGCATATAAAAACAAATTTTATAAGGGTGTACCTTATACATATCTGACCCCCACCCCTGGGATACGGATGTACGTCATGACAATGTGGGCTTTTACACCGCGCTGCCATTACGACGCTTCCATTACAATGCAAGTCGTTACAACGACTTGCGCTGTAGGCGCTGGATTTTGGAATAGTATAATTTACTATTCCAACTCCAGCCTACGCAACAGTAGGGAAGGTGTTGGAATAGTAAATCCTTAGTATCATTAGTATCTAGCGCCATCCAGCGCAAGTCGTTGTAACGACTTGCGTTGTGATGGCAGCGTCGTAATGGCAGCGCGGTGTAAAGCCCGCGTTGTCATGGCTGTCTCCCCTGGGATACCTAGGGGAGACCCTGGGGTCCCTAATATGCACACACATTGTAGGTTTTCCATTTTTAAGTGCCCTTACCAACAAAGTCGAGTTTGGGCACAATTTACATTTTAAAAATAGTCCTGGCACCCAGT
This sequence comes from Lissotriton helveticus, assembly GCF_964261635.1. Classification (NCBI taxonomy): domain Eukaryota; kingdom Metazoa; phylum Chordata; class Amphibia; order Caudata; family Salamandridae; genus Lissotriton; species Lissotriton helveticus. The sequence goes on along the minus strand of NC_136073.1, from coordinate 13,914,830 downwards.
GCTGCTTTTAAACACACCTCAGGTGTCAGCAGTGCACACATGCAAGTGCAGAAAAAGCTGCTGGCCTCTAAACTGCCATGCGCCATGGTACTGGGGAATTCTAGGTAGTTTCACTCCCCTGCTCGATTATATACTAGGGGCTTATGGGGTAGGTCATGCTAATTACAAAGTTACCCCACCATACCATAGTGTACCCTAGTGTATGTTAGGTGCTTTAACTGTATTCTAATGTGTTCCTTTCAGCTTAGCACTGGCCCTGGGTCTGTTTAGGCAGAGCCCAGAGTCAGTCAAAATCAGTTACTACCAGCTTCAGTCAGCAAAAAGTTGGGGGGTGCCCAGGGCACAGGATGACTTTGCAACACATACCTTATAGTATTGCATCATGGGTGAATAATCTCATACCTTACAGTATTGCATCATGGGTGAATAATCTCATACCTTACAGTATTGCATCATGGGTGAATACTCTCATACCTTACAGTATTGCATCATGGGTGAATAATCTCATACCTTACAGTATTGCATCATGGGTGAATAATCTCATACCTTACAGTATTGCATCATGGGTGAATAATCTCATACCTTATAGTATTGCATCATGGGTGAAAACTCTCATACCTTACAGTATTGCATCATAGGTGAATGGCCTCATAACTCACAGCATTGCCCGGTGGATGAATAATCTCATACTTTACAGTATTGCATCATGGGTGAATGGCATTCTACCTTACAGAATCGAATCATGGGTGAATAATCTCATACCTTACAGTATTGCATCATAGTTGTACGACTTTATACTTTACAACATTGGTTTGTAGGTGAAGGACCACATACCTTACAGTATTGCATGACAGGGGAAAGATATCATATCTTATAGTATTACATTGTGGGTGAATGACCTCCAAACCCATGTATAGCGTCATGGGTGAACAACCACCCCCTCAACAGCAGGTAAGGGATGGGGGTGATGGTGTGTGATACCCTCCAAGTCACCCAGACTAAGCTGCTATCTTCTTTGAGCTGATCACATCTTAGTGAAGTGTTTGCTAGATACAGTAGGCGGTAGATCACAGCTGAGAGAAGGTGCATGTCACCCATGCCCAAGTACAACATCTGGTGGATATCTCAGCAGGGGGTCTTTTGCATCTGTGGATAGGATCTTGTAAAGTCAGCAGTTACCTTTATTTTGTTCTCTCTGTGCTGTTTATGTCTGAGAAGAGCATGACTGAAGACTATCTTCAAGGAGAGGGTTGGAAGGGAAGCCAGGGCAGCCAGGGTGCTTTGGTTTGTTCTGACTAGCCAGTAGTTTAAAGCTAATGGGTTCGAGCCCTGCATTGGGAAACAAAACCCGTTTCCTCTCATCACTCTGTTCATCTTTATCTCTGTGCAATAGTTGTTGTCTTTTTTTTATTTCAATAGTTTTTATTAGCAAATTTTTCATATATACATACAGTACAGTGATATCATTGCCTCGCGGGCTCCGTAAGGGTTACAACGGGCATGGCGGGCCAAATGGTGGGCGTATATCACTCGATCGACTGTATATGAATTCTGTTTAGTTTTGTTGCACCCTTGTACAAGAAATAAAGAGATGAAGAGAAGAGGGTGAAAGGAAAAAAGAGGTGGAGACAGAGTCAGGTTGTCCCAAGTTTCCTCTTACCTGAAGATAAGTGATTCAGTGCTTTAGCCAGCGAACGCTTAACTCATTTTTGTTTTATAGGCAACCCATGTCCAATTGCAATTGTAAGGGTGTATTGTGGCTTAGGAGTAAGGGAGAAGTTTATGGCTTTCTCTACGTAATTGTCTTTATTTATCAAATGTTGATGTTTTTAATTAAACAACACAATAGGAATATACTACTACATGAAGGTGTTTTAATGGCTCTTAATTCCCAAACCAACACGACAAAAGGTACCTGGGAAGTACAAAGAATTAGAAACCCTTCTACTTCCGGTAAAAGGCAACCAATTAGGTCTACATGGTATAGAGTGCCTGACTTACAGCTTGAGACAGGGTACTCGTTGAAACAAACTCTCTGTCTGCCTGCCATATTTTGAGGCGGACGGACCTCCAAGATTATACTGACAGTAAAATCTACTCTGTTGGCATAAAGTTTCCTCTGGCAAACTAAGGTGGATGTATGACGGTACAACGCGTACCGTTACAACGCGTCCCTTTACGAGGCAGTTTTAACAACGCAAGTCGTTACAACGACTTGCGTTGTGGGGGCACTGATAGTGATTAGTTTAATTTACTATTCCAACACCAGTCCCCGTGGATAGTAGGGAAGGTGTTGGATAGTAAATTAAACTATCCCCTATCCTAGAGCGCCCTCCAGCGAAAGTCGTTGTAACGACTTTCGTTGTTAAAACTGCGTCATAACGGCACCACGTTCTAGCGGTTCTGTTGTAAAGGATGTTTCCCACTAAGGCAGTACAGATCATCAGAGTTGAGTAATCCAACTATCTTCCCTATTTAGAATGGGTAGTTCAGTTATTGTTTTTTTAATGCCCATCACTGCCAGGAATATTCTTGTGGTGAGGGGCAGTAAAACTTTTTTTTAAGTACCCCTGCAACATGGGAGAAAACTCCCATGGTGTTGGAGCCATTAGTTTTTTTCTTTTCCAAAATCAAACTCCTGCTTTGGGAGTTTGTTTTGAAAATGTAAAAACTTGGTGTAAGTGCCTGTCACTAATGACAGACACACACTAAATCGCCGCGCATGACAGTGGGTCTTACAGACCTGTAGACTGCACTGAAGGGCGGGCCATGGATTCTAAATTTTCCGGGCTTTTTAAAGACATGATGACCGACATAAAGCCCTCTATCATTCTGACTGCCTGCACTCCATCTGCTATAATGAAGCCCTAAGCCTGCATGAGCCAGCTCTCTGGCAGATTGACGTAAATATTTTTCAGGTCTCTGTGAAGAGTGAACAGCGTATACAACGCAACTTTTACAACGAACTACCTTTACCACGCAACTTTTACAAAGCAAGTTGTTACAACAACTTGCGCTGGGGGGCGCTCTAGGATAGGGAATAGTTTAATTTACTATCCTACACCTTCCCTACTATCCACGGGGACTGGAGTTGGAATAGTAAATTAAACTATTCCACTATCCAGCGCCCCCCAACGCAAGTCGTTGTAACAACTTGCTTTGTAAAACTTGCGTGGTAAAGGCATGCGTTGTAAAAGCATGCGTTGTAACGACATACATCCCTGTGAAGTGGAAATTATAAAGCATTTATGCAGTTTTCTGTTGTTTCAATGTTTATAAAGTCAAACTTCTGAATGCGAATCAATTGCATGTATTTATCAGGCGCTTCACACCCTGTATGACTATATAAGGGCTCTAAAGTAAAGGATGAATTATGCGCTTGTAGCTCTGTTCGAAGCAAGCGATGTAGCCACCAGGCTTGCTTGAAGACTGCTTTGTATCATCCCTCTTTTGACCAAGACCCTGAGCTGTACCCAAACATCATACAATGTCAGCTATCCATCTTTTAAATTCTTGGGCATCTGTTTCTTTCTACATGGAATCCAAATGTGGAAAATTCCATCTGCCTGGAAAAAAATATCCAGATTTTCTCTGTTCACAACAGACTCCCTTTAGAATCTTGCAGTATTTTGTTTGTTTTCTAAGAATGGTCTGGCGATAAAAAAGTGGATATTCCTTAGAGTTTTAAGTTGAAAAAGGAAATATTTAGCTAGCCTTGAATGTAAGATACATCCGTGGTTAATAGCCAAATTGACCTGCTTGGGAGGGGGACCTAACATTGTCAGCTAGAAGGAATGGTCCCATTTATTGGTTCTTTTGTAAGTGGGGGGGTCTCCATTTCACCAGGCTTGCATTTTATAAGATTTTCTTGCATCCAGACCTGACTGCTGCTAGTGCTATGGGCAAATCAGGAGGAGTGTCAGTGGTTGAGCTTGGCAGACGACAAACCAGTTGGCTGTCATCAGCATAGAATTAGGGGCCCAGATGTAGGTGGCTAAATACATAATAAATAAATAATTAATTACCGGTACTATTTTTCTATGCATTAAATAAAACAGATAGCTCAATAAATAAGAGGCAGGATCCGGGGTATCTGAGTCGAACAGGCTTTAATCAGGCATAAGGGAAGGGACAGGATCGGAACAGCCTGAAATAGAATGGCATGGAATGGCAGCTGCAACGTCTCATTAACAGTACATAGTATATATAGGAAAACATTACAATTGCATTGAATACAGTAGGCGTAACAAGTGACAAACGTAAGATAAGAACAAATGGGCGTACAAAGAAGGCGTGTACGTAGACATGTGATGAAGACGTCACAGAAGTGTCATAAATGGGTGGATACATGGAGGGGGCTACCTGGGCAGCTGGAACCTTTAACCTAGTGGTGCGCGCAAACGGGCCATGACGTGTAACTAGGGAGAGCTGGGGGCTCTGACTTCTGCACTAGAAGAGGAGACTAAAGTCTAAGATGTCAGGACGACATGTACCTATAGCATATCAGGTATCTGGTGTTTAGAGAACATGTTGATAGAATCTAAAAGTCATCAGAGCAAAGGCTACTTGACACTAAGGCTGGTGCATGCATATATTCTTCATGTATTGCGTGTGCTATGAATCTTCTATGGATATTAATACAGTAATTCACTTGCATGGAGACAGGAAGACTAGACTATAGCTGAAGATGTTTATGCGGTTCGTTAGCTTAGGAATGTGAAGACGGAGAGCTGAACTGATAACTGTAGGCATAACATATTCTTGGCAGACAGGCAGGCAGGCCAGGCCGGGCACCGCGCTGCGCGGCAAGAAGTAAGCGAAGGGTCAGGGATGCGGGAGGGGCTGCATCGCTCCTCGGAGTGGTTTCAGGAGACTGGAGCTTGAATCTGGTGTCCGGGCCCTGTAAGGCCTAGAAACGGGGACAATTCGATGAATTAACGTGCATAATGTAAAACGTTGGCAACATAGGCCTAGAAGCCTAATTCACGTTGCTTTCACGGGGACCGGACAACTGTCATACTAACGTTGGACACAACTATAATTGCGTCTTTAATCGATCATAAGGGGATATATGCATATCGATCATGCACATATAACATAGGATGGGGAACACGTAGGCACACATGACAAGGCAAAATTCAATTTTCCTCAGTCGGTAACACCAAAATTCGTTACATTTCAGCGTTACCGACTGGTATTTAGCCAAGTGCGATGTAGGTGACTTTAAACCTACATGCAAAATAAGGAATCACAAAATAGCGATTCCTTATTTTGCTCTTGCATTTAAGGAATCGGAAATACCGATTCCTTAAATGCAATGTACGTAGCACTGAAAACAGTGCACCTCGGCCTTAAGGAATCGCTATTTACCACCAACTTCAAGTTGGTGGTAAATTGCAGTTTCCTTACAAAAAGCACTTTTTTTTTTATTGTGCAATGTGGCAAATATCCATGCCCTTAGGGCATGTATGTTATGTTATGTTATGTTATGTTAATAACTTTTATTCAGCGCACAGCTGCCCCAGCGAAGGGGCGTCCTGGCGCCTGATCCAGTATCACAACACAACAAAGCACCGCTGAAAAGAAGGAGGATCAGTCAGTAGAGGTGAACAGATAGGTTTTGATCGCACGTCTGAAGAGAGTCAGGCTATCAAGGGCACGGATATGGACAGGAAGGGAATTCCATAATCCGGCCGCCATAACTCGAAATGAACGGCCGCCCATTCTACTCAGTCTGAATCTAGGCGTGTTCGCTAAATGGAGAGATTCCGACCTGAGAGACCGCCTGGGGACATACGGGGAAACAAGACCCGTCAGGGCAGGAGGTGACGAGAATTTCAGGATCTTGAATGTCAGACAGAGCGCCTTGAATTTGATTCTCTGTCTGACCGGCAGCCAGTGAAGGGAGGTTAAAACTGCAGATACAGAGCACCGCCTCGGGAGGCCCACAATGGCCCGCGCAGCGGCATTCTGCACCCTCTGCAGTCTGGTGGCCTCGGTCTGATTAACACCAAGCAGCAGAGCACTCCCATAATCCAGCCGAGAAAGAATGGCGGCTTGGACCACCAGTTGCCGAGTAGGGGGGTCGAAAAATTTGAGGACTGGTCTCAGTCCTCGCAGAATACCATAGCAGGTAGCTGCGATCTTCTTAGTATGGCTGGTGAAGGAGAGGTTGGAATCCAGCCAGACCCCCAAGTTCTTCACTTCGGCCGCTGGGATGGGAGTCACCCCCAATTCAGGAGGCCACCATTGATCTCCCCACAGTTCCGCTTGCTTTCCTAAGATCAGGACTTCGGTTTTCTTAGCGTTTAACTGTAAACAGTTAATACGCATCCAATTCGCCACGGCTAAGAGCCCTGCGCGAAACCTGGGGGCAGTCACCTCAGGGTCCCCACTGAGTGTCACCGCCAGCTGCGTGTCGTCGGCGTACGATGTCATGGTTAAGCCACTTTGTCTGACGACAGCAGCCAGCGGTTTCACATACAGGTTAAACAAAGTGGGGCTCAGCGCAGAGCCCTGAGGTACTCCTAGTCCCAAAGGATGGAAAGAGGACTGACCAGGTGGAATGGCTACTTTAAAAAACCGGTCCGAGAGGAAAGAGCGGAACCAGTGAAGAGCTTTCCCCTCTAGTCCCACTTCCTCCAGCCTCCGCAACAAAATGTCATGAGACACCGTGTCGAACGCGGCGCTCAGGTCTAACAAGAGGAGCGCCGCTGTCTGCCCCGCATCCAGCACCGAACGCAGATGTTCGCTCATAAAGAGCAGCGCAGTTTCGGTGCTGTGTTGTGCGCGAAAACCATTCTGGCTCTCGTCAAGAATATTATTGCGAGAGAGATGGGCAGACAGGATGGAATTCACGTGTGCCTCAGTGACCTTGGCGGTCCAGGGCAGGAGGGAGATGGGGCGGTAGTTCTCAGGTAGCAGAGGGTCGAGACTAGGTTTCTTCAGAATGGGGCTGACCACTGCTTGCTTCCAAGAGGCCGGAACCACGCCCTCAGCTAGTGAGCGATTGATCAGGTCCAATATAGGCTCACGGCATAGGGGCGGGAGAAGAGTAATAAGCTCTGGCTTCAAAGGGTCTAGAGGAGAGCCAGATTTGATTTTAAGGCTCAGAGTATCAAACGCCTCAGCTGACAAAGCAGGTAAGGAGGACAAAGGTTCGCAGTCCGGGATTCTTACGGACCCGGGCTCGTCACCTTGCATAGATGGCATGAACCCTCGGTAGATTACCTGCACCTTCTCCACAAAAAAGGATGCCAAGCTTTCACAGTGGGAGTCCGTGCAGATAGCTAGCGAGGTGGCCCGTTTACCCATCAGATCTTTGAGCACCTTGAATATTAATTTTGATGGGTTGGGGCTGTTTGAAAACTCAGAGGCATAGTATGCCGCCCGGGCGTGACAGATAGCTCTGTGATAGATCTTAAGCTGGGTAAAGTACAATGATTTTAATGTGGGGTCGAAGGATTTCCTCCACAACCTCTCAGCTTGCCGGCAAGCCACATGTGCACACATACCTCCCACTATTAACGATTCGGTAATACCGAATCGCTAATAGTGAATCTCTTCCCATTCATTCCTATGGGCCTCCTAGCCCATAGGAATGAATGGCTAGGTATTCCTTAATAACATATCGGAATTACCGATTCATTATTAAGGAATGTTAAGGAATCGCTAATATTTTAGCGATTCCTACCTACATTCCATTTAGCGAGTCCTTAATAGCGATTCGGTAACAATCGCTATTAAGGACTCGCTAAATGGAAGTTACCTACATCTGGCCCAGGGTTTCAACATTGGATTTTTGAAGTAAGGAGACTAAAGGGCCTAGATAGATGTGGAACAACAATGGGAAATAATAGCCCCGTGTGATACACCTCACCGCACTGTTTGACTTCCGATGGTCAAGAGTCTTACGGGCACATGCATCATTGTCAATTGCATTCGCAAACGGTGCGAATCGCAATTTTCGGCCGTTTTCGAATGCAATTGACAAAATTGGGATGCATCATGTTTTTCGCAATTTTAGAAATCTCAATCATGTTGCGATTTCTAAAATTGCGATTGCATTTAAGAAATCGCATTTTGCGATTTCTTAAATGCAATGCATGAACATTTTAAATTTGCGAATTCGTAAATAGGGAGAGGTAAATTACCATGAAGTCGACCTTCATGGTAATTTGCGAAACTTTCAAAAATGCAAAAAAAGTGCATTTTTTAAAGTTTCATTTTACACACACACATGCCCTTGGACCCCCCCCCTACACCCTTGAAATTACATTCTCAATTTGCGATTCGCAAATTGCGAATCGTAAAGTGAGAATGACTTACCATTCATTCCTAAGGGCCTCTAGGCCCATAGGAATCAATGGGAAGGGATTCCTTAATTGCGATTCGCAAATTGTGAATCGCAGTTAAGGAATTTTAAGAAAAAGCAAAATAAATTGCGATTTCTTGATGCATAGCCTTTTGCTATTTCTTAATTGCGATTCCTTAATTTTTGCAATTAAGAAATCGCAAACGGCAACAATGATGCATGTGGCCATAAGTGAATACATTGGCACTGGTCTGAGAGACAGGAGGTTATCCATGCCGAAACCTTCTCTGCTATCGCAAAGGAGGCAATCCGCTCTTAAACAACTCTGTGATTGAAGGTGGCAGGGAGGTCCAAGAGAATGGATGCAGCCTGTGCCTTCATCATCCATGGCTCCATTGACTAAGTTAATTTTATCTGAATGGTTTCAAGATGCATGTTTGTGTGGCGCAGGAGGAATACGGTTGAGTTGACTGTGCTTTGCCAACAAAACGGTTCCGGCCACCGTGCTGCGGACGATGTACTGATCACATATCGAGGAGCCTCATCGAAGCTCCATCCAGGCTACCAAACCGCAACTAAGCGCGGTCCTTGAAAGCTCAATTGGCTCATTGGTTACCCCCTGTAATCACTTTATGGAAACCCTCTAAGGACCCAAATCTAGTGGGGAACAGACAACTCGCAAGTTGCAAGACCCTTCCCTTGAACATCAACCTACGCGCTGCCTTACGCCTGATTTCGGGCGTGTACTCTAACAAATCAGGCAATTGTAATGTAGTTTTGTAGTTTTGTCCTGATGATGATCCCATGTACTTAGGAGCTAGGGATCGAAACGTCGACTGCTTGGAAACAATACCACATATGAACCATTGATTGAAAATTATGTGGGTTATTGTTTTGTAGAGTTTGCATTATTATGATTCATATGCAAGCCTATTTTGCTCCACAGCTTTTGCCTGACTACTGAATTTTCTTTAACTTTTTCAAATTTTTCTGTGTTTTGTGCACGAGTTTATTGTCCTCTCCTTTCACTCTCTCCCTTATGTGGGGTACAGGACTATGCCCATGTATAATTGTTTGTACTTATATTTCTGAAATTTACTCTTGAAAATCTATTCAATTAAAACCCTTTGTCCAGCTGGACATTGGAAGAACATATATAGTACTCATTGTGGTCTATATATCATTAATGCTTGCACTATTTTCCCAATTAGCACAGGACCGTTGTTCCTTGTAATAATTGCCAACAAAGTGTGTCTGGTGCTGTGCATGCATGAGGGTGTCAGATGGTCTGCCTCGTGTTTTTTAAGAGGGTTATTTACAAGCATGATTGAGAGGTGTTATGCAGTGAGCGCTGTTGGGAGGAAGTAGCGTGAGCTGACCCACAGGGCGTCTCTGGGCTGTGTTGAGTGTCTGCTAGGAGTTCTGTCCCATGGGGTCTGTTGGATGGGGATATGTGGTGTCTCTCGGGGGAGGGGGGTAGTGGTATTGTTCTCAAATATATATATTTAGAATATCTGTGGGTGCATTAACCCCTCCCATGCGCCCGCGATTTTGCGGAATTGCGGCACTTCCACAAAACGGGCGGGGCCGCGCCGGCCATTGGCCGACGGCAGCACCAGCGAGGTAGCGTTGCCGTCGGCCATAGGCCGGCTGCAGCATAGAAGGGGTTAAATATCTGCTGTTGGGTGTTCATTTCTTTATTACCACCATTCCAGTTGCAGCCTTATGCTTGGCACTGTGCACTTGGGTTTCTCACGTATAGACATCCACGTGCACAGCACTATCGTAGCAAGAAGCGCAGCAGAGCACTGGCTCTTCTTACACCAAAAGAGCGTAATCGGACAAGGCCCATTGAAAGAGGTGGCAACGTGCATATATCAGTGAGATGTTACCAAAATTGGTGAAATAAAATATGTATAGGCAGTTAATGCTGTTGCCAAGAAGCTGGTGCTGTGCAACTTTATAAAGGCACAAATAGTGCCCATTACTGTACATCTGTACCAAATGAGTGCGGTAGCCATTGGAATACTAGTCATAGTTGGTGACTTGGGCAGAAACTAAGCAAGCTTTTAACAGCCCAGATTTCACCTACTCCTTCAAGGCAGAAAGAGGCCATATTTGTATGGGATTTATGTCCAAACCCTTCACATGCTCCCAAAATGAAATCCTTTCCAGCCGTGTGAGCCCTAGTTGAGTCAGTTGGGTGACACCAGTTGGGCAAGCACTTGTCAAACCAGTCAGACGAGCTCGAGAGGAGTCAGTTAAATGAATCCGAGTGGAGATAGTTAGGCAAGACCTAGTGGAGGCAACTGAGCGAGTCCTAGTGGAGTCAGCTGAGCGATTCCTGGTGGAGTCAGCTGAGCGATTCCTGGTGGAGTCAGCTGAGCGATTCCTGGTGGAGTCAGCTGAGCAAGTCCTAGTGGAGTCAGCTGAGCGAGTCCTAGTGGAGTCAGCTGAGCGAGTCCTAGTGGAGTCAGCTGAGCGATTCCTGGTGGAGTCAGCTGAGCGAGTCCTAGTGAAGTCAGCTGAGCGAGTCCTAGTGGAGTCAGCTGAGCGATTCCTGGTGGAGTCAGCTGAGCGATTCCTGGTGGAGTCAGCTGAGCGAGTCCTAGTGGAGTCAGCTGAACGAGTCCTAGTGGAGTCAGCTGAGCAAGTCCTAGTGGAGTCAGCTGAGCGAGTCCTAGTGGAGTCAGCTGAGCGAGTCCTGGTGGAGTCAGCTGAGCGAGTCCTAGTGGAGTCAGCTGAGCGAGTCCTAGTGGAGTCAGCTGAGCGAGTCCTAGTGGAGTCAGCTGAGCGAGTCCTGGTGGAGTCAGCTGAGCGAGTCCTAGTGGAGTCAACTGAGCGAGTCCTAGTGGAGTCAGCTGAGCGATTCCTGGTGGAGTCAGCTGAGCGATTCCTGGTGGAGTCAGCTGAGCGATTCCTGGTGGAGTCAGCTGAGCAAGTCCTAGTGGAGTCAGCTGAGCGAGTCCTAGTGGAGTCAGCTGAGCGAGTCCTAGTGGAGTCAGCTGAGCGAGTCCTAGTGGAGTCAGCTGAGCGATTCCTAGTGGAGTCAGCTGAGCGATTCCTGGTGGAGTCAGCTGAGCGAGTCCTAGTGGAGTCAGCTGAGCGAGTCCTAGTGGAGTCAGCTGAGCGAGTCCTAGTGGAGTCAGTTGAGCGATTCCTGGTGGAGTCAGCTGAGCGAGTCCTAGTAGAGTCAGCTGAGCGAGTCCTAGTGGAGTCAGCTGTGCGATTCCTGGTGGAGTCAGCTGAGCGAGTCCTAGTGGAGTCAGCTGAGCGATTCCTGGTGGAGTCAGCTGAGGGAGTCCTAGTGGAGTCAGCTGAGCAAGTCCTAGTGGAATCAGCTGAGCGAGTCCTAGTGGAGTCAGCTGGGCAAACTCTAGGTGTGGCGGCTGTGTGACCCCATAGTTGGGTCAGCCAGGTGTTCTCTGCTCAGTCCAGTCGGGTGAACCCTGGTGCGGTCAGTCATGGGAGTCTTAATGGGAGTCGGTCAGGCAAGACGTAGCGGGGTGAGCTGGGCAAGTCCTAGTGGGGTTGGTTGTGAGAACCCTAGTTGGCTCATTCGGGTAACCCCCACTGCAAAGAGTAGGCATTCCCGTGTCAGAGAAGTCAGATGAGCCCTAGTGAGGTCAGTCTTGCGAGCAGGGACATAACGAAGGCCCCCGCAGCCCTCACGGTGCAGAGGGCCCCAGTGTTTCTTGTTTTGTAGGGCGCCCCATCACCCACTAAGCTATGCCATTGCATGACTTGCAGGATGAGTGCAATGACATGGGATAAGAAATAGTTAAATGCTCTGGCAAGCCACTCTGCCTTCCCGAGCAACCCCTGCAGCATGGGGGGGGGGGGGGGGCAACTGTCCAAGGGGCCCCATTGAGCCCACGACCAATCAGGGTCTGTGCGATCTGGGAGCCCCTGGGGTCCCTCATCACATTCTGCAGGCGGGCCCCTTCGTTTTGCGTTATGGCCCGCTGCATGCGAGCCATAGTGGGGATCAGTCAGGCCACCACTAATGGAGTCGTTCTCTAGCGGGCCAGTCAGGCAAGGCCTAGTTGGGCCAGCTGGGCGAGCCTTAGTGGGGTAGGTTGTGCAATTTCTAGAGGTCCCAGTCGGGTGACACCTAGTGCAGTCAGCCCGGTATTCCCTTGTAGGGTAAGTGGGGTGAGCCCTGGTCAATCATGTGAGCCCTTGTGGGGTCAGTCAGGCGACCACTAATGGAGTCGTTCCCTAGTGGGGTCAGTCCGGCAAGGCCTAGTGGGGTCAGCTGGGAAGGACCTAGTGGAGTCAGCTGGGCGAGCCCTAGTGGGCTCAGTCGGTTGAGCCCTAGTGAGTTTAGTAAGTTAAGGCCTAGTGTGGTCAGACAATCCCTGATGAGGTCAGTTAGACAATCTCAAACTCTAGGCAGATAGGCGCCCTGTAGCGATGTGGGTAAGAGACAAAGTGGTTTGCCTGTTACTGCCCTAACAGAACAAGTGTGTTCTGGCAGAGTCCTTGTTAGTTTGCTGTCCTCACCTACCTACTCCGTCTTTATAAGGATAGTGCTACCCGTTTCTGATCTCATCGATAGGTGGATCAACATTACAGCCCTTATTTTTAATCTCGGCTCTAGACAGTGCATGCACTGTCTAGAAGAGACAGGTTGTATATACTTTGCGGGCTTCAGCACGCCCATAGGCTTCCCATTTGCCGGCTCCATCATCACTCTCCTGTTTTCTCCCCATTTGTCCATCGCATGCATGTGTCATGCATCTTCCTGTGTTTAGCCCTCCCCTTAGAGGATGGACCAATTACTAGTATCCATCCACTGCTCTTAGTTTAGGGACTGTGTTAGGAACTACTGTTTTCCTTGTTGAACAGCAGTTCACACCAGCATTGACGTTTTCTTTCGCTCCGAGCTGCGTTTCTATAAACAGGCCTGTAAATCATGTTCTTATCTTGTCACATGTGCTGTACGGTCAAATGTCCCAACTCACTCCCGCTCCGCTGCTTGATCCATCCCCTCACCCCCTCCCTCATCACTGCTTGTTGTTAATTTCCCAGTGTTGGAAAAATACAGGGTGGGTGAGTGAAAATACCAGTTCAAGTTTGGCTTTCCAGTTTTTCTTTGCTTTTTTACATTTTGCTTACTGGGACTGCTTGCATCAGGTTGGTAAACACCCTTTACAACTCAACTGTTACAACGAAGTACCTTTACGACGCAACCATTACAACGCAACTTTTACAACGACTTGCGCTAGGGGGGCGCTCTAGAATAGGGAATAGTTTCCAACACCTTTCCTACTATCCACGGGAACTGGAGTTGGAATAGTAAATTAAACTATTCACTAGCCAGCGCCCCCCAACGCAAGTCGTTGTAAAAGTTGCGTTGTAAAACTTGCATCGTAAAGGCATGCGTTGTAATAGCATGCGTTGTAATGTCATACATCCATCAGGTTACAGGGAGAACAGGCAGTGTGTCACTGCACGTGGGAGCTGCTGCTGTCCCTGCCAGGCTTCATTCACATAAAACAGATGTCCCATAGGTTTCGCATGCACCTCGGTACGTGTCATCTTGCTTCCTTTAAATAGCCTGATAGACTGCAGTTACATATCGGACCTCTGTGGTAAAGGTTACAAAATATCAGCATTTACCACGCGATTCTAAAAAACAGGTTTGATGCCCAGTGAGGGGAACATGAGATATAATGAACAAGGAAGGAGGAAATAAAACAAATGTTAGGAGACCCCCCCACAAAAAAAAGTACAACCCATGTGGCGAGCCGGTCTGAAATATTTACTTAGCATGAGAAAAGCAAGAAAGGGTTTTAAAACTCCATAAGCTTTGTAATTGATCATTTTTATCAATTTCATTTTAATGATGGTGTTGCAGCTGCTCATGAGCCGCTTTCTGACACAATTCATACCAACTAACCCATGGGCCCCAGATATCCCAATTAAATGCTTTCCCTCTGAGGCATTGATGATGAGACTACAGGACAAAGGTCATTCGCGAGAGATACAAAACGAGGGAGTGATGTATGAGAGCGAACATAATCTCACAATGTTTTCACGATGTGCACGGTGCGTTCATAAAACTAGTTGTGGCACAGCTTGGAAATCAAGGGTCTCTGCTGTCTGTTGAGTGATGTACATAACACAGATTGAAAAGGTGTACTTTCAGCGTCATGCCCAAGAACCGAGGCCACGGTGTATAATGCTGATCTCCACTTTCTTTGTCAATCAGTACATCGGATGTATGACGTTACAACGCATACTTTTACAACGCATACCCTTACAACGCATTTTTTACAACGCAACATCCATTACAGCGCATTCCATTACAACAAATTTTTAAAAACTACCTTTACAACGCATTCCATTACAACGCATACTACCTTTACAACGCATACCATTACTACGCATAACATTACATTGCATGTTTGGTAAGTATTGGATAGTGTAGGGGTAAAAATTACTATTCTAACTCCAGGGGGTGCAACAGTAGAGTAAGTGTTGGATAGTGTAGGGGTAAAAATGACTATTCTAACTCCAGGGGGTGCAACAGTAGGGTAAGTGTTGGATGGTTATGTTATGCGTTGTAATGGTATGCGTTGTAATGACTGCGTTGTAATGACATGTGTTGTAGTGGTATGTGTTGTAGGGTCATGCGTTGTAATGGTTGCGTTGTAATGGCACGCGTTGTAATGGATGTTGCTTTGTAAAAGTTTTGTTGTAATGGTAGTGCGTTGTAAAAGTTGCGTTGTAAAGGTTGTTCTCCAGTACATCTCCCATACCAACAAAAGTGCATGCCCAATTGTACAGGCTTTCAATGTTGTGAGGAGATGGCAGTGTGCAGTTGCTCGCCGTAGAGAATTGCAGTTACTCTTAAACAGAGTTAATATGTAAAATAAACAAATTGAAACGTGCATTGTAATAGTAAGTCTCAAAAGCATGTGTACATTGAGTATAATTCTAGACGGCTCTGTAAACTCCGGGGCATATTTACAAGCCCCTTTCAGCAGCAGGTCGTCGCTTTTCTTGACGCTCTAGTGGTGTTGCACCAGTCCCCATATTTACTAGGTGGCGCTAAGCCACTTAATGTGGTTTAACACCAGCTTGTAAATATGCCCCTTTATGCTGCAGCAAAGGGGCTGGCAATTGGGCGTTCCATTTGTCATACATAACATCTACCGTGCACAGATGCTGGTTGTATGAATTTTTGTGAGAGTATGCATGTGTCTGAATGGTTGTGGTATGGTTGTATTTATTGAAGTCAGTCCTGGGACTTTTGTTTTCCTATTGAATGTATTTGTTTATACAAAATTGTATGTAATGATTGTGTTAATTTTGTATTTTGTATGAACTTTTATAATTAATTTCTCTACCTTGAATGAAGAAAAGATGTACACAAAAAGAATGAGAAAATTGAAATGATATAAAATATATGAAGTCATGAAATGATAAAAATAATGGAAAGTCTCAATGTCTAATGTTGCTGTTGTGAACAAAAGTATGAGAGAATTTGAGAAGAACAAAGTTTTGATGTAAAGAACTGATAGGCTACGAGGGAGCATATTCAGTTGTGTGTTATCTCTTTCCCCTCTTCTCCTTACCCTGAAAAGTATAACCGATAGAGGGGGTCCCCCATTTTTGCAGTAGCTGGCGATGGGCGTTCCACTGCAGCACCCATTGCTTTTTGAGGCTCCCTCTGATTTACAAGGCTGAGGCAGAATCAAAAGCTAATGCCAGGTTATACCTGGTCTTAGTGTGCCGATACGAGGAGAAATGATATCTTTTTATTTTGCTCGTTCCATGTGTGCTGCATTCTACCAAATGTTGGCGTACCACTGCGGTCTGACATTTTTTAGTAAATATGCCCATAAGAATAAAAAACACAGGGGCATATTACCTAGCAATAGCGATATTTATCGCTAAGCAGGGTTAGCGGGAATAATTTTAACGCCGCGCTACGACGATTTTTATCGCTGAGATACCTTGCTATCATCAAGGTTTGTCTCTGAAATGATAAAAATCATTCGAAATGCGTGAATATCGCTGGAAATACAGCGATATTCATGCATTATTGTGACAATGCTCTTAGCCATGTTATCCACCTCCCATTGGATAACATGGCTAAGAACTGCTCTGGGCAGGTGTTAGCTTTTGGAGATATTCGCGCTTAGCGCGAATATTTCCAAAACTACGCCTTTGTAGGTAATAGGAGATAGCGATGTTAGCGACTGTTTCCAGTCGCTAACATCTTGGCACACCCACTTTGCATGTCATTAGCGATAATTATCGCTGACATGAAAAGCGGGCCCCAAGATGCTCGCTATCTCCTATTAGCTGTCGCTAACTGGTGTTAGCGACAGCTAGGTAATAGGGCGATAAAATTATCGCCGCTTTAGCGGGAAAAATTCCCGCTAAAGCGGCAATAAGGCGCTTGGTAATATGCCCCACAGTCTTAATGTGCATCCTGATCAAGAACATTTTCTAGGATTATTACATCTAAAAAGAATGACCAGCAGTTTATTTTACATTGGCACACTTTCTAAGTAAGCACAGTAAACAGTCTCGCCCACTAATGTACATTCATTATGATTTTATATTAAGAGCATGCGTTTTTTTCCAAAAGGTTTGCACTTGAACCTAAAAATGTCATTCGGGATGTGTTTAACTGACCTTTTCTTCGCTGTTAATATTGAGGCCAATCTATTGTTTCTCTCCGCGAGTTGTGCACTCGACTAAAGGAAACAAGATCCAACACAGCATAGCTAAGGATTTTATATTACATTGTTGTGCAAAAAGAAGTATCTTGATTGATGGTTTGTTCAAAAGAATACTATAAAACCTTTACAAATATCATTTAATAAATAAAAGGAGAAGCTGGCACTGCGACTTTAAAGAAAAGACTGCAACTGAAGCCTGAATGTTTCAAAAGACAATTGTATATTAAGTACTCTTCTGAGTGTGTGTGTGTGTTTTACAACATTCATCTTTGTTAAAGCTTCTGTGAAACCCCCACCCTCTGCCTGTGCACCCTCTCCTCCATACTGCTTTTGTGCGTACTTGGGGGCAGATTTACAAGCCCCTTGCGCCTCATTTACACCGCCGTTGTGTCACTTTTGTGACGCAGCGCCAGCGCAAATCCTGCTCTATGGTGCGGGGGTACTTACAACATGACGCATCTGCGAGATGCGTCATGTTGTAATGCCCTGCGCCACATGTAGGCGTTCCTGTGCAGGGGGGGGCCTTCCGGCGCAGGAACGCCTCCTAAAAGTGGCTGAGTGAAATCTACAAGATTTCACTCAGCCACTTTTAGGCCCATGCTACGTCAAAACCCTGCGCCTGCCTGACGCAGGCGTAAGGATTGACGCAGCATTAACTAGATAGGGCCCCCAGAGCATTGCTGGAGCTGCGTTGCGCTTGCGACGCAACTCCAGCAATGCCTCATTTTACGGCACAGATGCGTGACGCATCTGTGCCGTTTTTGCACCATGGTGCGCCGCATTGTAAATGTGGCGCATCCATGATGGCGGAGCTGTGGCGCACAATAACTGGCGCATCCCTGCTGATTTGCAGGGATGAGCCATTTATTGTAAATATGCCCCTTGGTCTTCGTGACCTGCATATTACGCCGTCACCCGTGTGCAATCTCCCCCTCCATGCTCTCATTCCCTTCATGCTTCACTTGCTGATCCAATCTCTCTCAGTGCTCATTTGAAATGTACAACTTATGGTTACAATAAATATACATTGTCCCTTTTAATTGTTACTATGTAATCTTTAAGTAAAGCACACTGACTCCTTTCAGAGCTGCGAAGCGCTAGTTAAGAAACTGTAAATAAAGAAATAAAATGTGTTTTTCAGGTCCTAGATAATTCTGCAGAAAAAACATACCGCAGGCCAAATTCAGCACCTGTGGGTCAAACAGCACATTTCTATGCTCTCTAATAGTAGCAATAGCTGCGTCTATACACTCAATACCACTCCACGAAATACAACTCCACTCCCCTGCACACAATATCACACAATCCCACTCCACGCCACGCCACGCCACACCAGTGCACTCCAACAAAGTCGATAGATCTCACATAGAACTCCACATAATTCCATTCCTTTCAATACTACATAATTACTAGTCACATAATTTCAGGGTTCACAATACCACATAATTCCACTACACATGACTCCACTCAGCTTCACACAATTCCAGACCACACAATTCCACAACAAAGTATTCCACTGTGAACCACATATTTCCACTTCACACCACATACATCCACTCCACTCTATAACACATAGCTAAAAAGACATTAACATTGACAACCCCTATAGCTCTCGGATTGCCGAGACCTATTGGCTTGCCCAATACTAGTTTCTGACTGTAGAGAAGCCAGAAAATGTCAGGGAGGTATACAATCAAATGGCCACTAGATGGCACCCATGTCAAGAGTTTGAAAGTTGTGACCCAACATTTGTAGATTGTGTGATGCATACGATCTCTACTTCTGAAATGGGTTATTGTTTATCGTGTGCTGTTAAGGCGCTAAATCGGTTGGGTCATGGCTGCTTCGAAGCGCATCTACAGGGGCGTATGAACTCGATGGGGCATATTACCAACCTAAGGCGATATTTATCGCTAAATAGGGTTAGCGGTAATATTTTTATCGCCGCCCTTCACCTGTTTTTATCGCTGAAATAACTTGCTAGTAATTAGCAAGGTTTATCTCAAAAGCGATAAAAATCAGGCGAAATGCGTGAATATCGCTGTCAATACAGCGATATTCATGCATTATCGTGACAATGCTCTTAGCCATGTTATCCACCTCCCATTGGATAACATGGCTAAGAACTGGTCAGGGCAGGCGTTAGCTTTTGGAGATATTCGCGCTTAGCGCGAATATTTCCAAAACTACGCCTGTGTTGATCATAGGCGATAGCGATGTTAGCGACTGTTTTCAGTCGCTAACATTTAGGCACGCCCGCTTTGCATGTCATTAGCGATAAATATCGCAGGCATGCAAAGTGGGCCCCAAAATGCCTGCTATCACCTACAAGCTGTCGCTAACACCAGAAATGGAAGGGCACTCTGAGAACCTTCTGTATCAAACAGGACGGTGAGGCTAGACTGCCTGCAAATGAGCCTCACGTTCCATAACGCCCACCACAGCTGCAAGGTTTTCAGGTTGGTTATGTGTGCCTTTCAATCAGTGTACTTAGGCGATGCAACTGCCAAATGTGTGATACTTAAGTGACACTTTTGCATGAGTAAAACCAAGCTCTAAAGTGTACGGAACGACAAATATGAGAAACTGGGACCATATCATCAAGGGCTGAAGATATAATTATCGCTGCTTTAGCATTCGTTTTCGGGGGAAAAGCGGCGATAATTATATCGCATTATTTGCAAGGACAAGCTAGCGCTTGTTTCCTTGATTCAGCCCCCGTTTTGTTCACGCCTTGCTTTGCATCTCTAATGAGATGCAAAGGAGGCGTGCCTAACAAAACACCATGGGAAAATATCGCGACCCCAGCTTCGTGATATCATCAACGAGGGGTAGCGATATTTTAAATCCTGTTAACTATGCCTTAACGCAGGAATTTAACGTCTGTTAAATTCTTGACTAAGGCATAGCTAACATGGGAGGTGGATTATGGTGATACGACCACAGGGTCGTATCACCAAGGCTATCTCCGTTTTGGGTGCAACATCGCTGGTTTTCCAGCAATGTTGGCCCATTTCCCTGGAATATTACTGCCCTGGAGTAACACATTGTTAATAACGTGTTACCAGGGTGATAAATTCCTGCGATAGACGGCGATAAATAAACACGCGCTAAGCGCTTTGCGTTTATTTATCGTGGTCCTAGTAAATATGCCCCTTAGACTTTTGAGAAATGAAAAGTTGTAAAAGTATCTTAACCGCGCTCCCACACACTCACAGACAAAGGGGCATATTAACAAGAAACAGCGTTAAAATTATCGCCGCTTTATCGGCAAGAAACTGTAGCTAAAGCTGCGCTAATGGGCTTGATATTATGCCCTTGTGAATTCCCATAGAAGCTCATGTTCTGGTGTGAACCTGGGATTCTATTGGAATTCTCAACGGCGTATTATCAAGCCCATTATCGCCGCTTTAGCTGCAGTTTCCTGCCGCTAAAGCAGCGATCATTTTAACGCTGTTCTTGATAATATGCCCCAATGTCCCTCTTGCACAGATTAGTAAATGCTCTCTCGCTGCACTCTCCTGTGCTACGTCAAGTCCTACCTGCATGTGCAAGACTGAGGCAGAGAGCTTCTTTGGTCTGTGATTTTGGACAGGAGAGCAAGAATGCTTGCTGGCAGTGCTCCTGTAGTCTGTTAGTGGCTGCATCTCGCAGTCTCTGCTTTGGTACTTTGCGTTTACTTTCAAAACATAACAACTTGCTCGCGTGTTGTTCCAGCAAGTGGAAGTAGAGCCTCAAAAAGGACTTTGTGCTCCCCATCAGCATTATGATATAAGTCAGTCATGTTTCCTTTAGCCCTGTCTTTTGTATACTGACGAGGCTTACTGCTTATTTGGCATTTAGAGGGTCAAATGGTATTATTGCATTATGCTGGTCTTTAAAATTAAATGTTTCACTATGAAATGCTGGCACAAATGCTCCAGAGTTATTTCGCTTCTGCTGGGTGTCCATGACGCCTTACACTGATTCTTAGGCTGCACACTTCCCTGGCAACACACAGGGGGCCCGAGTTGGCAGGATTTTAGAAAATTAGAAACATCTTAATGGCAGAACGAGTCGACAAGGGTTCAGCAGGGATGTATGACGGTACGACGTGGGCTATTACCACGCGTACCGTTACAACGCGTGTTTTACAACGCAAGTCGTTACCACAACTTGCGCTGTAGGGTGCGGACTTAGGAATAGTTTAATTTACTATTCCAACACCAGTCCCCCGTGGATAGTAGGGAAGGTGTTGGAATAGTAAATTAACTATTCCTTGTCCTTGAGCGCCCTCCAGCGCAAGTCGTGGTTACGACTTGCGTTGTAAGAGACGCGTCGTAATGGTGGTGCGGGGTAACATCCGCGTCGTAAAGGATGTTCCCCGTTGAGCAGCTGCTTTCTTAGGATTCATTCCTGAAGGCTCGCCCAGGTGGCAGAAATGACTTTCTGGAGGTCGGGCCTGCAGGATTTTGAATTAAAATTAAAAACACCCTGGTTGCTAAAATGACACTGGCCCTGTCAATGCCGGCTAGCACACAATGCTCTACCAGTGAGATTTGGCTCACACCGTGTGGACGTACCAGAGTTGCTAGCCCTACTCAGATCAGTTGTATAGAGCCCGAGGCCTTGTGAAGAAGGGCTGATGTCAAGATTTTCCTTTTTTCCTCAGAGTCCCAGGGGGAACATCCTTTTCAACACAACTTTTACAACGAAGTACCTTTACGACGCAACCATTACAACGCAACTTTTACAATGACTTGGGCGGGGGGGCGCTCTAGGATAGGGAATAGTTTTAATTTACTATCCAACACCTTCCCTACTATCCACGGGGACTGGAGTTGGAATAGTAAATTAAACTATTCACTATCCAGTGCCCCCCAACGCAAGTCGTTGTAACGACTTGCGTTGTAAAACTTGCGTCGTAAAGGCATGCGTTGTAAAAGCATGCGTTGAAACGTCATACATCCGAGTCCCAGCCGGGATTGAACTGGTGGCACAGGGGCACCGGACACTGTGAGACAGGGCGTGGGCAGAGCTGTAACAGGCTCTCGGCACATATGCTCATGACGCTTTAAAATTAAATATAATTAGGATTTACGTTACCTGTGAGTAGACTCTGGCAGAGAGCCACGGTACCGCAGACAAGCTTATGAGACGCTGCAGGCCCCAAACTCGACTCTGGCAGCTTCAGTCCGGACTCATTAAGTTGGGGCTGCAAGCACCTGTTAACTCCCTCTCCAGGACTGCAACGGCAGCAGGTCTTACTTAGGTCCAGAATCTACAGCACCTTGATGAGTCAAGGCTGCAGCACGCACCATACAGACCGGCAGTGCGAGCAGCGGCGCGCTCCACTCCAGCCAATCTTTAAGAAACTGATAACTGGCGCCCGTCCACCTCGGGCCGAGTGGTCCACCTTATATAATAAGTCCTGTCTCCGCATTGGGCAAATAGCAGCGCGCACTGAGATATTCATGCCGCGGACAGGAAACTGCCCGCCATCGCGGGGCGGCCTCCAGTCGAGACTCTACTTCTGATCCGACCTCACTTCCTTCCAGTGTTGTATAGAGTTTTAGGACCCTACTGTAATTTACTGATTCATGCCCTTATATAGGTATAATTCACCATGCCCTTATATAGGCATAGAAATCATAACCATATTTAGACATAAACCATCCAGCCCAAATACAGGCATGGCTACTTCCACTAGTGCCAAAAAGCCACAACGATTTCTTGGAAAACTCGGCTTCAGCAGTCAGGGACATCCCCTTTCTTGAATATTGATTTGTCCTAGAAATCATGGCGTTTTCAAAGAACTACCATTCCCTTGGAGTTCTTTGGTGACGTCATTATGTCCGACTTTACGTCAAACCAGGCACCTTCAAGGTATAAATATGCCCACACTTGCCCTAGCAAACACACGGTGGTTTGGAGCAGTTCGACTATCTACTTGCCCGATGCAGCTCGCTACAGCAAGTGCCGAAGGAAGCCGACCCTCCAGCTGACGCACTGACAGAGAGGCTGCGTTTCCCTCGCTGAGAATCCAGCTCCAGTGTTTCCAAGGTGCCCTTGCGGGGTGTTGGGAAATCGAGTCCCGAGACAGAGATACCGGACCTCCTTCATTCTAAACCAAGGTACAGAGCTGATTAGACCCTAAGAGAAATCTTGGATAGATTCTTGGCAAAGAAACTAAAACTTATGCTACACCATTACTTCTTCCCTCGTACTAGACTTAGGTTAGGTACATAGGGGTAGGCGTATTTTAGAAACACCAGTAGAGTACTTTTAGTCTTTGTCATTTATGTATGTATTTTATGGCTTAGAAACCATACCATGCTTTTACAGTATTATTTTATAATACTCTTCTTGCTGTACGCATTATACCTTGCAGCCAGTATTGTGATAGTATCAGTTCATTTCTTCTGCATGAGAAAGAAGACTGTTCAATAAATTCTTTTATTGAAAACGCCCGTCTCTCTATTTCTCTGCATCTCTGATGAAACGAAGCATGCACGATTGACTGAGTGAAATATCTATCTATTGTTTCCATGACTCTGAAGATACGTTTCATCTTGGGGAAACAAAGTTGTCATGTTTATGCAGTTGTCAGAAACTAATCCCTTCTTGTTTATTCGAGAAAGTTTCTAGTGACCTCTGAGTTAGCTGGCACTCACAATTAAGTCTAATATATTCGATAGAGACCTAGTCGACCTAAGTCTGACGTCACATCTATAGGATATATTATTCCAATGCGCAAAGCCTATTGGGAATATAGGAACTACACTACATGGCGCCCAACGTTTGGTAAGGCACTAATTTAACGTTAGATACTAGAGTAACTAAGTCGTGCTTTTCACAGAGACCCCTTTTTCCCGTAACATACTCCAATAGACGTCTGGAGTGGGTTAAAGGATAAAATATCTGCCATAACTGAGTAGGACGAAAAATCATATTTTATTAGTTTTTGGTTTGTTCAACTTTTAAGAATACAGTGTTCCAAAATATTGTGCACCTTATCTTTGAAACTTGCTCTGCAAACTTTCAGTCAACAAAATGAGGGACTCCGAGAAACCGATGCGGATGCTATAATCATCCTGGTAAACGTACGGAAAACCATTACTATGAAGCTTATACCAAGTGGCCTATCACCAAGAGGTGGTAGGGTAATTTTTGTCATAGAGGCACATGAATATCGGCAGACAGAGGTATTCTATTCATGGATTGTCTTCCCTGAACCAAATCCAGAACACATGTGTTTCACTTCTACAAAGAAGAGGAAACTCCAACAGAATACACTCCTTTCGAGGATATTGAAATTCCATTAACATACCCAGAGCATGCGCTCTGGTTTAAAGGCGCCCTACAACAAAATCACATTACCAGGCTCGGTCCACTAGGTAGACCAGGAGCAACATGGCCGGTACTAGCCAGCTATACACCACATCCAGCCATTGACGAAATTTCAGGTCCAGAACTATTAGTTCAACTAAAACAATTAATCAAAATACATAGACAATTGGTTCAATATGTCATGCGGACTCTAACAGTCCAACCTGCTATCAGGATACCACAGCAAGCCCCTTACCAGGGGAACGCAAATAAAATTACACCACAGACTATACAATCAGTCATTGGTAAATTACCCGCAAAACGGGAACAAATTCCATTCTGGTTAGCTCAAAAGATTACTCAAATAGAGGCAGTATTTCCAGATAGTACACCTCATGACAAATACAGAATTTTAACAATCTGTTTACCAGTGGGGATGGCGCCACACCTGGAGGACTGCGACACTTTGGGTACAGTCTTTGCTGCAATCTACACAAAAACTCATGGTGTTCCGTCCATGGCGGTAATACCAAACGTCCTGAAACAAATTCAAAATGAATACGGGGCAGAGCCTGCTTTAAATCTGGGTATGAAATTACTTAAAAATGTCAAACAGGTCTCAGCTATAATATTAGCTAATATTAAAGGTGAAGCAGCATCCGTGGCGATCCGCCAAAAATTAAAAGAACTTGATGTAATTGAGCAACCATATGAACTGGCCAGAATTATAGAAAAACCCTATGAAGAACTAGGTAGAGATAGTTTGGGTGGGAAACCAGTTAAGCTCCAGCTAACAGAAAGTCCTGAAAAGGTCTTTATTAAAAACACTCTCACTACTCCTAAAAAGAAGTGGGAAAACACTAGACAGACACTTCCTAAAGAGAAGCGTTCTCAATCCAGAGGTAGGTCTCCTCAAAAGGAGCCCTCTGAAAAGAGGTATAACCTCAGGAATAGGTTTAATTTGAGAAAACCTGATAGATATCAAGATACTGATACACGTTCCTCTCGTACCTTTCAGACTTCATCACAGAAATCGGAAAGAAGAGGACGATCAGAACACGATGAAGAACGCGTGAAGTCCAAAGACAATCAACACGTTCCAAAAAATAAGAAAACCCAATTCACCAAGAAGAAGGTAGCAGGTCTAAAAATCAGACATTCAGAGGACCTTGAAGACACAACTCAAGAACAAAGAGTGGGCCCGGACAATGCTAGAAAGCGCAGCAGAAGTTACCATAGCTCACAAGATCCTGAAGGATCATCTGGAGACAGTGGACTTGAATGAGTACATTCAAGTTGAAACTGCCGATACCAGGGTTAGTGTACCCCATAAGTTATATGAAGTAACACTCCGGATGGAGGGGGACATAACTAGGAAAATAAGAGCACTCTTTTGGGACAAGCTCTCTAAGGGTTATGACATTCTTCTAGCTGAAAAAGACTGGCCACCAAAATTTGTCAGGGAGTGCCCACATGGCTAAGACATCATTATGCCAGCCTTCTCTAATCATATTCCAATTCCCTTAAAATACACCTATCCCAGAAAATGGGCAGTAGCCCAGGTTCCAGCATTATATAAAAATCATGTAGGATGGGATGAGGATTCTCCTCACCATAAAGTCCAGTTAAAAAATCAACCAACTGCTCAGAGGCAGTACCCAGTTAAGCAAGAAGATAAAAAACAGGTCCAGGAGTTCTTAGATCAAGTTGAATACCAAGGGGTGATTCCAAGGAAAAATTCAAGCCCGTTGCCATCCTTCCCACCGATAATGCTGAAATAGCACTTGGGAAAATTGAATGCGCAACTAGGGATGCGATAGATAAAATTGCCCCCATGAAGCAATTTAAACCCCGACCTGCTAAAAAACAGGAAGTCTGGTTCTCGGACCATCTAAGGACGTTAAAGCTAACCGCCAGGAAGCTGGAGAAGAAGTGGAGAACCTCTCATTTGGTAGAGGACAAGAACAAATATTGGGACTCACTATCCATATACCATAAAGCCATCCGGGTAGCACGAAAAACCCACATTACGGCACAAATCACAGCTGCAGGGAATTCACCCAGGGTCCTTTATCAAATCCTCCAAACATTTGTTAAACCCATAGCATGTGAAACACCTGAGGTAGCATCACAGCAGCTGTGCAATGAAATATCCCAATTTTTTACTGAAAAAATAGACAAAATCTATGAGAAAATAATCAATGCCAGTAAGACCATCACTACAGATACAGCGCCTCTCCCAATAGACGCCGACCTGAAGCAGAGTACGTACTCTTTGGATACCTTCCCTCCTATTTCGTCCGATAACATCCTCTCTTTGATCTTACAGATCAAAAGTGGTAGCCCAGACGATACTATCCCAGCGAGGATAATGCCCGCCTTAGCGGACCAACTCTGCCCCATGATTGGAGACATGGTAAACCTTTCTCTGGGCACAGGTAATGTCCCCAGAGAATGGAAACGAGCCATTGTTAGACCAATTAGGAAAAACACTGCGACTCCATGGACCGAATTGGCTAATCTGAGGCCCATCTCATTACTACCTTTCCTAGGAAAACTGACTGAGAAGCATGTCAACCACCATCTCTCCAGCTATATCGAACTTGCTGGGGCTCTAGACTACTCTCAGTCAGGGTTCAGACCCAAACATAGCACTGAATCCACCCTTCTGTCAGTCACTGATGACCTGCACATGTACCAGGACAAGGGCATCTCAGTAATCTTAGTTCTTTTAGATCTGTCTGCAGCGTTCGACACCGTGTCACATTCCATCCTGACTGAGCGGTTGTCGAACGCTGGCATTAAGAACAAAGCCCTTGCCTGGCTAAGGAGTTTTTATCCGAGCGCACCCAGACTGTCACCATGGGTGCATATCGTTCAGCGGAGATGGAGATATCAAAAGGGGTGCCCCAGGGTTCGTGTCTTAGCCCGACCCTCTTCAACATTTATGTGGCACCCCTGGCTAGAGTGATGCGTAGGTACGGGTTTATCCCAGTATCCTACGCTGATGATACCCAGCTCCTCTTCCCTTTTAAAACCCTCTCCGCTGAAGTAAGAAACTCCTTTTCATCAGGCATGAAGGCAGTGGCACATTGGATGTCTTCCAATTGCCTTCAGTGCAACGTCAGCAAGACGGAAGTCATGCTGTTTGGAGAAGCCAGGATGCTATGGGCCCCAGATTGGTGGCCACAGGACTTGGGAGCAGCCCCAGAACCAAAGCAGATAGTGAAAAATCTGGGGGTCCGTTTGGACCAAGAACTATCTCTAAAACAGCATTCCAACTTTATCTCGGGTTCTTGCTTCCATACCATCAGCCTGCTGCGCAAGGTCTTCCCTCTACTGCCGGATTCTTTTAGGAGGACGCTAGTACAGGCACTCGTGCTAAGTCGGATCGATTATTGTAATGGCCTGCTGCTTTCAGCAAATGAAGGTGTGCTGGCTAAGCTCCAGGTCATTCAAAATACTGCGGCCCGACTGGTTCTGAATGCCCCGCCAAGGACTCCATCCAAACCCCTCCTTGAGCAATTACATTGGCTCTCGATCCGGCAAAGAACAAAATTCAAGATAGCTTGCCTGATCCACAAATGTCTCCATGGACAAGGGCCTGCTTATCTTAAAAACAAATTTATTCCCTATATGCCATCTCGAACGCTAAGATCAAGCAACAATTTGCTCTTAGTGGTGCCCCGCGCCAAGAAAGCGAGGCATGGGAATAAAGCATTGTCAATCACAGGACCCACACTATGGAACAGACTTCCTCTGTCCCTAAGACAGTGTACTGAGCACTTGAAATTCAGGAGGCAACTGAAAACTGTTTTATTTAAAAATGAGATCTAGCATCTGCTCCAATTTCACATCTTCAGTTTAGCCGGCACCAAAAAGCGCAGAGATACTCCATCTGGAGTCGATTCAAGCGCTATAAAAACCAGCAAATAAATAAATAAATAAACATGCACCTCACAAATGAACAATCCTTTGTTTCCTGTCTCCAAGCCTGACGATTCATATCGTGTAGTTTTGGACTACAGACATTTAAACTCTTGTTGCTAAACTTTTGCAGTACAAAATGCACACAGTGCAGCACTAATGAATAACATTGTGAGTAAAAAAATATAAAACCACATATAGATATTTCAAACGGTTTCTTTTGTCAAAATATCGCACCTGAAAGCAGGTACTTGACCGCTTTCTCAATTATGGGAACACAGCGTCACTTCTGTCGTCTCCCCCAGGGATTCAAGAATAGTCCAGGGTTATTTTCAGCCAGAGTAACAGAGTTACTACAAACGTATGATGATGAGGCATTATCTTATGTCAATGACCTCTATCTAACAGACGATGACTTGGACAGGCACTTGAACAGAGTGAACACCATAATACTTGATTTCGCATCTGAAGGGTAAAAATTCAACTTTAAAAAATCAAAAATTGCCCACCTCAACGTCCTATTCTTAGGATACAAACTTTCAAGTGATGGCAAAAGCCTGGCAGCAAACTTTTTAGAGAAATGACAATTGGGGGTGGGGTCGCACACTACTCACACACCAGCGGTATCGCCCCTAAGGACTATGGTAAATGTAGTTACGTGTTCCGCGATGCATCTTCTTTTGATTCTCTGCTATCTTCGCTGTCTTTGCCATCCCTGGACACGTGTTTCGGGGTATCACCCCTCGTCCGCAGGGATAGGCCGTGTTCTGGGGTTGCCGGTGGCTGCCAAATATCTGCCAGGCTTAGTACCACTCAGGCGCGTAGGTGCGGGGTCCCAGGCTCGTCAGCCAACTGCTCAAGGGAGCTTTAACATTACAAATGGGGGTGGGGTCGCACACTACTCACACACCAGCGGTATCGCCCCTAAGGACTATGGTAAATGTAGTTACGTGTTCCGCGATACATCTTATTTCGATTCTCTGCTATCTTCGCTGTCTTCGCCATCCCTGGACACGTGTTTCGGGGTATCACCCCTCGTCAGCAGGGATAGGCCGTGTTCTGGGGTTGCCGGTGGCTGCCAAATATCTGCCAGGTTTAGTACCACTCAGCAGGGATAGGCCGTGTTCTGGGGTTGCCGGTGGCTGCCAAATATCTGCCAGGTTTAGTACCACATATCTGCCAGGTTTAGTACCACTCAGGCGCGTAGGTGCGGGGTCCCAGGCTCGTCAGCCAACTGCTCGAGGGAGCTTTAACATTACAATTGGGGGTGGGGTACCATCCATGCCGTTACTTTGATGCGGACGAGGAAACTCTATTAGGTTCACTACTTTTGAACCAATACTTGAATGTGGAAGAAGCAATGAATACGGTTTCCTTCACCGGAATCTCAATCATCGGAGCGTGACACGTCACCAATAGGGGATTTTTCACAATTATACTGTGAGGTTCTGCTGAGGTCCACGAACAATTTAAGGTGGAATTTAAGTACCTATACACAGCACTACCGAACCAACAGGACAACTAGGAATTCAAGCAAGGAGGCAAGGAACTTTCTTTACGACTATTGAGGATCTGAGCATGCGCTACCGGTTTAAACATTACTCGCCCTGAAGAAACTCCTTGGTAGGGAGTTAAACGCGTTGGCTGATTTTGTTGCAAATTGCACTGTGACTGCTTTTAAAAGAATGGATAATACCAAATAAAGAAACTTTTCATATATTCAAAATTGACAGTTTTTTCTTGAACTTCTTTCCTGTGCGCCCCCATACGAGCCTAACAATATATATATATATATATATATATATATATATATATATGTATATATGTGTATATATATATATATATATATTCACTGAAAAAACCATAGGTTATAGACCATATATAGTTAGGAATTAGCATTTAAAAAACCTTATTTTACTCACACAAAACCATTGAAATTCCATATATAGTTAGTTGTACTAACTATATATCGCGCACCCGCAATCCACTGCTGATCATGTCACACATTACATCATTCATGACATGGTCAGTGACATCACTGATGACATCACTGATGACATCTCAAATGACATCACTGATGACATCACTGATGACATCTCAAATGACATCACTGATGACAACATCCAGTGACTGTATTTTTCTGTAAAGTTAAAATATGTCTTACATATTTAAGAATGAGTGGATGTATAAGTGTCTGGATGAAGGATTTAGTAGGTGCATGACTGACTGTATGAATGAGTGATTAAATGTGTCTCACTGAGTGCATGGGTAAGTGACTAAACTGTCTTAATTTGTGCATCATTATGTCTGTTGTTCTGAAAACTGCTGCATGTGTTGTTCAGTAGCTATATGAGTAACTATATGGGTTATTGATTGGTTGCCCAAGTATTTGTATGGGAGACTGAGTGTGTGTGTGGGTGGCTGGGAGGTGTATGACTCTGTGCATAGATGTGTGAGCAGTTGATTCACTAGATGTATGGGTTCAAAAGTGCATGTGAAAACAGCTGTATGGGCGGTTGACTGTGTGCATCAGTGTATTGGTGAGTGAATGGATATCTCAGTGCTACATGTCAAAGTAAGTACATATGTAAAACACAGTACATGTGAGACTTGACATATATAAATAACTGTGCATAAGAGCCAGTGAATGTGTGAGTGGCTGTATGCATCATTGTGAACTTATATCCAGGATTGTATAAGAGAGTAAATATATTTTAGTATATGTTTGAATAAGTAAGGTGTGTATAACTGTATAGTTGAGAAAATGGAGGTGTGATTGATTGTTTGCATGACTGACTAGGTGTGTGTGTAACTTCATGGATGAGTGACAATCTGTGAGTCTGTGTTTACACTGAGTGTATCTAAGGTTATATTAGAGTCTGAAGAGGTTCATCGTATTATCACATGAATGATATCATCAGTGATGTGATCAGTAATGTCAAATGAGATGTCATCAGTGATGTCATTTGAGATGTCATCAGTGATGTCATCAGTGATGTCATTTGAGATGTCATCAGTGATGTCATCAGTGATGTCATTTGAGATGTCATCAGTGATGTCATCAGTGATGTCACTGACCATGTCATGAATGATGTAATATGTGACATGATCAGCAGTGGATTGCGGGTGCGCGATATATAGTTAGTACAACTAACTATATATGGAATTTCAATGGTTTTGTGTGAGTAAAATAAGGTTTTTTAAATGCTAATTCCTAACTATATATGGTCTATAACCTATGGTTTTTTCAGTGAATTTTCAAGGTTTTGTAAATGCTAATTCCTAACTATATATGGTCTATAACCCATGGTTTTTTCAGTGAATTTCAATGGTTTTTTAATAGCAAATATCATAAGCTGTCGATTGTCAAGTACGTGGTAAGAAAAAACATTTTCGTGTTTATGCACACTGATCTGCTTTGAATGCTGCCCCCCCCTCATTTCTATTAGGAGTACTCTCTCTTTGCAGATAGTGAAGGGTAGTTAACGCAGGCCTTTGCCCCCGTTGTAATCCGTCGTGCCTGCTTCTCTCTCCATTTGATTGATTGTTATCCAAGCATTTACTGTTTTAGAATTGGTTCTCTTTGGTTCATTCTCTATTTACAAACAAGCACAGAGTCGCAATACTCTGTTTAGTCTTTGCAGATAGCGAAAAATCGTGTAATAAAACAAAAGGAATCGAGCAAAATCAGTAGGCCACTAATGGGATCTCTTTTTGACCTCGCTAAAATAGAAACATTAGGAACAACCCCTCATGACAAATACGAAACTAGTGAGATGAACTGAACTCCACACCATGATGGCTGCAAGACAGCTCGGCTCCACCACCCACCCCGCCCAAAATAACGATAAACTCTATGCAAATATTACAAATATATACAACACACCAGCAAAGTAACAGGGTAAAACATTTTATTAAACAACTATTTACATAACTATTTTATACTTTTTGTTGCCCGATCCGGCTAGCTCAATCGATCGAGCATGAAACTCATGCACTCTGATGGTTCAAAGTTTTGAGGAGTGCTTGTAACACTGTCTGAAGGCTATTTGCACTTGCTTCAGCTTCACTATTCTCAAAGTAAGTGGGGGCTGTTTGAGGACGTGACTGCATTTGTAAACAATGTGATGCGGTGCCACCCTGAACCGCTTGACGGAGGCCCCCGAGGGACGGTGTCATGGCGCGGACTCGGAGGGGGCGCTTGGCTCCGGCCCCCTCCCCAAGTCGTGTTCTCCTGGTGTGGCCTGAGATCGCCCCCGACATAGGTGGCCGGCTCCCGGGATCAAGCGGAACTTTTTGCCTTTTGGTAACTCTTCCATTCTTGACCTTGTCCCACAATCCGTTTCACCTAAAGACACGCTGTAGTGGGGCGCCCCTTTACCATTTCAGTTGCCATTCCGCCCGCTTTTGCTACACTGTGCCTCTTCCGCTATTCAGCTGTTTACCGCCCGCTCTTTCGACTACAGCGTCTCGCTCACCATGTAGTTGAGTTGCTCCCGCTCTTGCGGTGCAGCGATAGGCGGCTGCCACAGGACTCTCAAAATGGCGGCCAGCTCTTCAGATTTGGGCGTGGTCCACTAAAATGGCCCTGCGACACCTTGGAACTCGGACGCTTGTCTGCTAGAGCTTGGGCTCCATTCTCGAAAGCGTCCCCTCAGCCTTGAAGATTCTACAAAAGTCTTGGGGGCCCCCGACTCCCGCAGGCTTCTGGTGGGGAGCGGCTAGCATGATTGCTCGTGGAATGGCCACGACGGAGCTACGAAATGGTGGTTCTCTCATGCTAACGCCAGCTTCAGTCTGAAACATCCAGAAACACTGTAGACTACCAATTCGATCAGTTCCGGTAGCGCCCCAACGTGACCCGGTAGAGAAGAACTTGCCCTCCCCTCTTTGACTGATGGTTCTTGTTGCCTGTCCTTTCTGTTGTCATTTAACAGAACTATTTAGCCTACTGAAAGGGGTTGTGTTCCGACCGCTGGTTGGTGGAGACATTTTGACTATATTCTGGACCTGCGTTGTCGCGTAATGCGTCATATGACGCGCGCGTTAGCGCATCCGGAAGTGATCCGGGGCGCGATCCGGGGCGCGGCGCGCAGCGCGTAACGTAAGCATAACAGGTCATGTGACTTGTTAATAAAACTTTTCATTGGTTCATTTTACTTTTCTTATTCTAATGATGAAAGGCTTGGTCATATGACCTAAAAATTACGCTTTTTATTACTTTCGAACATTATTTTTTCTTAAATATATGTTATAATGTTCCAGGCTAATGTACTTTCCCGGAAAATTTACAACTGTCCTGCAAGTAAAATATATTCCTTTTTCGAGAAAAAGGGCGTTTCTTCGTCCCATGACGGAGCCGTTGAGCAAAAGAGGGTCGGCCTGCTGTCTTAGTCGCCGATACGCCTGAATATGAGATTCTTATTGATCACTTTATGTTGCAGGAGTAGAAAACACAACAGCCCTTGACCATTTATCTTTACTGCGTTCCTGCGTATTATACCTTTTACCCTTCATGTAATTGGACTGCTTTATTTCACTTGCCTTTTACTGATTCTAAAACAGTGACTATTATTAAAAACTTTACCAATGTAAATACTACTACCATGTTTTCTTTTAAAAACCTTTATTGTGAAAATGTCAGTATACAAATACGGGCCTGTAACCACGTGGGCCGGCCACGGAGCAAACTGTAATCGTATATGATGAGTAGACATTTACACTGTAGAGGAACGTAACGGGCGGGCCATTAGGTTGCAAGAACTAAGGTGTCTAACAGTTGCGGAATCGGTGGACGTACATTTTATAATTAAAATACGACAGGGCCAGTTACAATAAAATTATCTAGATATACATTTGCGGGCAAGTACCATGGGTGACGTTAATTCGAACTTTCAATAGTACAGTAATCAATAACACATCAGAACTTAATATCAATAGGGATGTCGAAATATTCAATCTATTCTCGTCCCCGCCCGCCATGTGCTTCAAAACTGCATACGTATCTCGTGATATCAAGGTTGTGCAACCAGTACACAACAAGGATTTACGAGTCCCATTTATTCCGGCACCATTTTGGGCGAGGACGGGCAGGTCCAGGATATAGTCAAAATGTCTCTACCAACCATCGACTATGATGATGTTCATATGCTGTATTTATTAGAGTAACACTCATCTGTCCACATGAAATTAATTTGCCACAATCTAAACATGTCATTTTAATCTTTCCAAAGTTCTTCTAAATATTTGGGACCGTTTCCCTTGCCTCTGATGCTGTCAGTGCCACTTCTTTGATGAATGTACTGGCAGGTCGGGGGTTCTCCTCCAAATCTCTCTTTTATGCAGCACTATCATTAATCGGTGCCACCTCTCCATATGACGATGCATGGTATAGTTACCATAACTATATATTTTTTCGGTTCCTCTGGAGAGTACATCGTGGCAGATGAAGCGTGTAACGTACCGGGCATTTACCTTTTTTTGCATGTAGAGGAAAGGAAAAAAAATTTGAGCGTCCGAGTTCTAAGGTGTCCCAGGGCCATTTTAGTGCACCAGGCCCAAATCCAAAGAACAGGCCGCCATTTTGAGAGTCCTGTTGCAGCCGCCTGTCGCTGTAGCATCAAGAGCGGCCGAAACTCAGCTGAATGGCAACTGAAACGGTAAAGGGGCGCCCCACTACAGCAGACGAGCCTCCACCTGGGAAGGCCCGTTCACGCCGCCTCCCCCCCCCCCACTTCGGGCACCCCACGCCGATATTCGGAGCAGGATTGTAGGATGGCCACACCAGTGCGGCAACTTGCTAGACACCACCTCGGTGCCAACCGAATCTCAGCGCCTTGTGGTGTCTTCTATTCAGAAAATATTGTTGCGCTGCCTTTGGCCCTATTCGCACATCGGTCCGCTACTGACGCCACCTCACAGGCCAACGGGGCGCCCCACGCCGACTTTCAGCATTGTAGGATGGCCACACCAGTACGGCAACTTGCTAGACACCACCTCGGTGCCATCCGGATCTTGGCATCTCAGCGCCTTGTGGTGTCTTCTATTCAGAAAATATTGTTGCGCTGCCTTTGGCCCTATTCGCACATCGGTCCGCTACTGACGCCACCTCACAGGCCAACGGGGCGCCCCACGCCGACTTTCAGCATTGTAGGATGGCCACACCAGTGCGGCAACTTGCTAGACACCACCTCGGTGGCATCCGGATCTTGGCGCGTTGTGCTGCCTTCGGCCTATTCGCACATCGGTCCGCTACTGACGCGAACTCACAGGCCAACGGGGCGTCCCACGCCGACTTTCAGCATTGTAGGATGGCCACACCAGTGCGGCAACTTGCTAGACACCACCTCGGTGCCATCCGGATCTTGGCGCGTTGTGCTGCCTTCGGCCTATTCGCACATCGGTCCGCTACTGACGCCGCCTCACGTGCCAACGGATTTTCTACTCTTTTTATACCCTATGCCGCATAACAGGTCATGTGACTTGTTTATAAAACTTTTCATTGGTTCATTTTACTTTTGGTTTCTTAATGATGGAAGGCTTGATCATATGACCTAAAAATAACACTTTTCATTGGATGAAAACTTTTTTTTTTCCCCAAACGATGAAAGCCCCACCTTGTTTCTGGATGTTTCAGACTGAAGCTGGCGTCAGCATGAAAGCACCACCATCTCGTGGCTCCGTCGTGGTCATTCCGCGAGCAATCATGGCAGCCGCTCCCCACCGGAAGCCTGCAGGAGTCGGGGGCCCCCAAGACTTTTGTAGAATCCTCAAGGCTGAGGGGACGCTTTCGAGAATGGGGTCCAAGACCTAGCAGACAAGCGTCCGATTTCCAAGGTGTCCCAGGGCCATTTCAGTGGACCAGGCCCAAAAAGGAAAGAGCCTGCCGCCATTTTGAGAGTCCTGTGGCAGCCGCCTATCGCTGCACCGCAAGAGTGGGCGCAACTCAGCTGAATGGCGGATTTTGACACAGTGGACCAAAAGCGGACGGAATGGCAACTGAAACGGTAAAGGGGCGCCCCACTACAGCAGACGAGCCTCCACCTGGGGAGGCCCGTTCACGCCGCCTCACCCCCCCCTCCCCCGGGGCGCCCCACGCCGTTATTCGGAGGGCGGCAACTTACTGGACATCACCTTGGTGCCATCCACATTTCAGCGCGTTCTGCTGCCTTGGAACTATTCGCACAACAGACCGCTACTGACGACCCACCCCCCGGGACGCCCCACGCCGGATACCCAAATCAGTGCGGCACCCAGGCAACATCACCTGGGTGCCGTCCAGAAATCAGGACGTTGTGCTGCCTTGGGACTATTCGCACAACCGACCGCTACTGACCATTGTTCCTTCTTTTTCCCTAAAAATGTTTAAATGTTTTTACTGTTTTTGTTTTGTTGTATATATTTATAAGTTATTAAAGTTTTATAATCCTACTACTTTGTTGGAGTGCTATATATTTTTAATGTGACACATAATTGTAAAAACTTTGATGTACAAAGAGTCATCCCTGGAATCTTCCGCTTCAGGCTCGGTCCCCTCCCCAATCACAATACAGGATGGTTTTCAGATAGTAGGAACGTGTGTGGTGTGACGGATCTCATCGGGTGGGGGCCTTGATCTACTATAACTCCTTTGAAGAGGGGTGATTCTTTACAGCTGGGGCCATAAACTACATCTGCAGGGCTAGCTGATAGCCTGGGACCGGCCTGGACAATCGGACACAGAGGAAGAGGAGTGTCAGAGGGTGCGGTAGTGAATAGGGCGAAAGGGAGGTGTCAGGCGGGCACAGGGTGTGATTCTCAGGGAAGAGCAGCGCAAATGGGGGGAGGTTTATTGCCCATGCATAAGACAGAGAGCGGGGGTGACCAGTGCCTGGGGGAGATGCTTGCGAGGGTGGGGAGCCATGCTAAGGATCGACAGCGTGCAGAGAGTAGGTCTGGTCAAGGCATCTAAAATGGCTGCCGTGCACGACAAAAGTGTGGCATTTGAAAAAAGGCAAGATGGCGCAGACAATGTTTTTCAACACTTCCTGATTTCCTTCGAATCGAACGTTAACAGACGTTATCTCTCCCACACTACCGGTCCCCCTGGGCTTAAACGCCGAGATGGTAGGGACTGCATCCCGTGGAGATAGGCCGAGACGTCACTCAGCAGAAAAAAAAGAAAAAAAAAGTCTATAAACATACAATAAGTTAAAAGTCAATCATTCTTGTTTCCTTGTAGTACGCTCCCCAGTCCGCTTCCCATTACGCTAACCGGGCGCACCCCACCAAAAAAAACGTTTTTTTTTTTTTTTTGCCCCGCGGAGCCCTTTTAAAGCCTCCACATCAAACCTATGGGGTCAGGGAGGATCTACTATGCCCCCTTATGGTCATTTGCCCCTTCGCTTTGGCCTCCTCTTGTCTCTCGATCCTACCGAGAGACAAGATGGCGGCCGCTACGGACTGTTTGGAATGTTTACAGACGCCGGAGAGCCAATCAGCTTCGCTTCGCAAAGCTCCGTAACGCGAAAAGTACGCGAAGCGGAGCGCTGCCCGGAGCGCTGTTACAGATATATATCTTTTTTTGAACGTTAATTTCTCAAAATCCACTGGAGCACATATATTGAGACCTAGCAAAGGCACATCGGGCTACCAGTCCCTACAATTTTGACAAGTTTCGTGCAAATCCATTCAGCCGTTTTATTATTATTATTTTATTTTTTTTTGCCCCGCGGGGCCCTTTTAAAACCTCCACATCAAACCTAGGGGGTCAGGGAGGATCTACTATGCCCCCTTATGGTCATTTGCCCCTTCGCTTTGGCCTCCTCTTGTCTCTCGATCCTACCGAGAGACAAGATGGCGGCCGCTACGGACTGTTTGGAATGTTTACAGACGCCGGAGAACCAATCAGCTTCGCTTCACAAAGCTCCGTAACGTGAAAAGTACGCGAAGCGGAGCGCTGCCCGGTCCGCTGTTACAGATATATATCTTTTTTTGAACGTTAATTTCTCAAAATCCACTGGAGCACATATATTGAGACCTAGCAAAGGCACATCGGGCTACCAGTCCCTACAATTTTGCCAAGTTCCGTGCAAATCCATTCAGCCGTTCGGGCTAAAAGTGAGGCCAACCGCCCTATGGAAATTAACATTGGAAAAACGCGTTTTGGGACCCCCCTTTTTTCTCGGCCCCCCCTTGACGAACCCCCCCCAAATTTTCAGGGACTACTCAGAAACAAAATGTGCCATTTTCCTGAAAATTTCAGCCAATTCCGTCCACAAACGCCAAAGTTATTAGACATAGAATTTTCAAAAATCCCATAGAGAAAAAATCCTAACTATATATACCTACTGGCGACCGCCAGTAGGTAATATATATATATATATATAATATATATCACGAAAAACTGTGCCAGCTGCTTGGAACACACTCAATAACAGGTCGGGCTCCTTTTGATTTTAGAAGAGTCCTTTATTACAGCAGGTCAGCATGCTTTAAAATCCATTTCAAATGCCCGACGCGTTTCGAAGCTAACTTGCTTCTTGATCACAGGCTGTTGTGCAAATCAGGCGGTATTACGTGCAGGAGCCATCAGTCCTTATGAATGCTTTTTCCGCCCCCTGGTGGGCTTGCTCAGGTGCATTAAGGAAAAGCCTTCTGGGACTTCGAGTTCCTGTTCGCATATTGCTTTCTTTGGTGAAGTCTGCCTTTTTGCATCCATTTCATTTGGGAGACAAGCGGACCTCATTCAGCTCTTTCCCTGTTATTCTGCCAATTTAGATTCTGGTATCTGCAGGCAGCTCACAACTGTTTCTGTGATGGTGCACGCCAAGGGTCGTGGAATGCATATATATACAGAGAGAGAGAGAGAGAGTGTGTAAAAGTGTGTGTGTGTTCGTGTTCAGAGCAAGGATGCTTCCAGGAGGCTCTGGACAGGAGGAGAGGGGTGGGCGCTGAAGAGCCCTGCTCCTGCTGGGGTTGGTTCTTGGAGTTGTCTTGGCTTCTGATGAATACATTTCTTTACCTTACCTCACAGTGCATGCCTGATGGGCCTAGTACCGGGGTTCTCTGCGAGGTGACGACCCTCCCAGGAGCTCTCGGCTAAGCTGCAGCCTGCCCAGCTCGCCTCACCTTGTCATGCTTCTCTGCGCTTCCTGGTGTCAGCGAGTCCACTCCCCAAAGCCCTCCTGCAGAGACTGCAGACAGACGAGGCTCTGCTTGGATAGAGAAGGGTAGAGAGACAGAAGCCATGGATGCAGACGCGCTCGGGGGGCAGGAGGCCTCTAGTCTGCTTCTGCCATAGATACGATATAGGCAACCCTCCGGGCACATATAATGAACATAGCATGCACATAGCTTGCACTCAAATATAAATAATCACAAAAAACAGGTTTGTTGGAAAAACTGCTTGCTGCTGGTCTACTTCCTGCAAGGAGTTTGCCAACGTGGTGGGTTAACTTACGGGCGATCCAAGGGCAGGCACCGGTGATTGACCTGAGCTGCCCTGCCCGCCTGATGAGCCAACTGCACCATGGGCAATCCAATCGGTGCCACCATTTATGTGGGGATTGTCCCCTTTAAATACCGTGGACCATCAGTCCTTGCCTTTACTCGCGCCTTTTTAGGGGTGGAGCGTTGCAAGGCAAGCCCCCGGTTGCTCAGGAATACAACCGCCCGAAGTACTAGTGGGGCGCCGACGTTTTCATCCAGGGTCCTGCCGTAAAGACTCCTGGGGTTTGGCATAGGGCACCCCTATTGTGCTCCTGAAGAGGGTACCCCTATGGCGTGACCAGGAGGAACAAAGAGGAAAGCCAGTGGGCAGGTATAAATACCTTGCCCTGACCCTCTCAGCACCAGAAGTGATGTGGCCTCGGCGCCAGACTTTGGGGAAGGCCCCGGGCGTCCCCACAACTAGAGTGTGGTGATGTGCCTAATGAGTGGGCAACCTCATAGTGAGAGTTTCAGGGGTTCCCATTGCACCCCATAGCTGGGACGGTGAACAGCCTTTACAACGAAACTTTTACAACGCACTACCATTACGACGCAACTTTTACAACGCAAACTATTACAACGCATAGCGCTGGGGGGCGCTCTAGGATAGGGAATAGGTTTAATGTACTATCCAACACCTTCCCTACTATCCACGGGGACTGGAGTTGGAATAGTAAATTAAACTATTCACTATCCAGCGCCCAAAAGCATTATGCGTTGTAATGGTATGCGTTGTAAAACTTGCGATGTAAAGGTAGGCGTTGTAAAAGTATGCGTTGTAACGTCATACATCCAGCTGGGACCCTGGCCGCTCTCATCTCTTTCCCCGCGCCGTGTTCTGATTCTCCTTCACCCTCCTTCACTAGTAGGTGTCCATGGTAATCCAGCAGTGGAGGGCCGAGAGGCGGGCCCAGCGGTCCCCTGGACAGGGCCTTGGAGCGCATACTGCTTCTGGGCACACGTGCCTCTGAACGCATCCTGCTTTTGGGCAGATGCCCCCTGAGAGAATACTGCACCCTGGCACAGTGACCTGGAGGGCATACTGTTTCTGGGCAGAGGGCCCTGTAGCGAAGACTGCCCCTGGCCCGGACCACATACTGCTTCTAGGCACAGGGCCCTGAAGCACCTACTGCACCTAGCATAGGACCCTGGATGCACACTGCATCCGGCACAGGACCATGGGAAACATCCTTTACAACGCAACTTTTACCACGCAGTGCTTTTACATTGCAACTTTTACAACGCAAACCATTACAACGCATTGCGCTGGGGGGCGCTCTAGGATTGGGAATAGATTTAATTTACTATCCAACACCTTCCCTAGTGTCCACGGGGACTGGAGTTGGAATAGTAAATTAAACTATTCACTATCCAGCACCCCAAAGCGCTAAGCGTTGTAATGGTATGCGTTGTAAAAACTGCGATGTAAAAGCATGCGATGTAAAAGCATGCGTTGTAATGTCATACATCCCCCTGGGATGCATATTGGACCTCGCACAGCACCCTGGGGCAAATGTTGCACATGGCAGAGGACCCTGGAGCAAATACTGCATCCAAGACATGACCCAGGAGCACATCCTGCACCCGGTACAGAAGCCAAAGGCGCAAACTGCACCCGGCACAGAACCCTGGGGCCCATACTGCACCCGGCAGAAGGCCGGGGTGTACACTGCACCCGGCATAGGGCCTTGGAGCACATATTGCATCTGGCCTAGGGCCCTGGAGCGCATACTGTAACTGGCACAGGGGACTGGAGCATATACTGCACCCGGCACAGGGCCCTGGGGTGTATCTTGCAACCGGCACAGGACCCTGTGGCAAGTACTGCAGGTAGCACAGGGCCCTGGAGCACTTACTGCTTTGTTTTGTGCAAGTGCTGTGCTCTTGCTTTGCACATTGCTTCTGCGGGACGCCTGATTGCTCAGTGCCAAGCTACCCAAAAGTGAGGACGAGCTGTACAGTGTATGTAATGGCCTGCCCTTGAAAGGAGTGGTGCCGTCTCCCTGGCTGGATTACCAGCAGAAGGTTTTGGCCCTTAATCAGTAAGCCTGGGCCCAATATTCATCAACACCACCAGAAAGCCATGACTGGTATCTCTCTTGTCCATTTCTTATGGCGGTGGCACATGGAACAACTCAAGGTGACCAGCCTGTCTTGTGCAGCATCGGTCGCTCCCCCAGGCTCCCTGCACACTGGGTATCGTAGCGCTTCAACCGCATTTGCCACCAGCAGTGTCTATGCTCTGCATTTCTGTAGCGCTATTCAGCTGATCTGTTAGCCCACATCGCGCGAGTGTTAATTATCCCTGTAGCGCGAGTCTAGACAAATTTGCCTGCTGCGCTTATCACATTTGTTGGTTCTGCCTGCTTGTAAGCCTATATGTGCCTCTGCCCACTTTTGTAAATTAATTGCCTACTTGTGCCGATCTCGTCGTGTCTGCGCTGTGATTTGCGGCCATTTTGTTTGTTGTTGTGCCTGCCAGCCCGCCCCTCCACCCCGATCACACCTCCCTGCGGCCCCTCCCTCGCCCCTCCCCCTCCACTATCCATAAATGCCAGATGCCTCAACGCGCAGCGTCCACGCGCTGCAGCCTCGCCGAAGGTGCGCCAAAGGTAAGCCCGTCTACGCCCGTCCGCGCCTGGACCGCGCCCAGCGCCCGTCCCCCTGCTCTATGCCGCTCCCAACCCCCCAGAGTAACTTATGATGCCGCTACTCTTCTCGCCCTCAACGCCGGACGCACCCCACTTTGCTGCGAGGCTACCCCAGGACGTACCCACGGCCCATTCTCCTGCCTCTCCTGTAAGTTCAACTGCGTCAGGACCCTCACCAAACACACTTCCTCCACACACAGCTCCGAACCCAACGACTTGAAATGCATCTTACTGAACACCCGCTCGGTCCACAGACATGCAACCGAACTCTGGGACCTAATCGACACTGCGTCACCTGACATCGCCTTCCTTACTGAAACATGGATGAATGCATCTTCTGCCCCCGACATCCCATAGCCATACCGGACACTTACAAGATCATTCGAAAAGACCGCACCAATAAAAAAACTGGAGGAGGCATCGCCATCGTTCATAGAAACACCATCAAAATTACAACCAGCTCTGACGTCAATCTTGCAACCGCCGAACACCTCCACTTTCAGATCCACACCGACCCCAGGACCACACTTAGAGGAACCCTCATTTACAGGCCCCCAGGCACCCGATCTCAATTCAGCGACGACATCACTGACTTCGTCAGCCCGCACGCCCTCGCCTCCGAGAACTACATTCTTCTAGGAGACCTCAACTACCACCTTGACAACATTCTCGACAACAACACCACCACCCTTCTGGACAACCTGTCTAATCTCGGACTCAAACAACTTGTTGACACCCCCACTCACATAGCCGGACACACGCTCGACCCTATCTTCACCTCCAGCAAGCACATCTCCTTCGATCATACTACAGCCCTCCACTGGACGGATCATAGCTGTGTTCACTTCAGCTACAAAACAACCCTGGCCAACAACCGTCCACAACCCATTCCCCGAAGAAAATGGAACAAAATCACCACCGAACAACTCCTCACATCACTCAGCCAAAACACTCCCACCCTGGCAACGGACCCAGACCTAGCGGCCACCAACCTCAGGCAATGGATTACCCACAGTGCGGACGAACTAGCACCCCTGAAAAAACACCAGTCGAAATCATCCAGCAAAAAAGCTCCCTGGTTCAATGATGACCTTAAAAAATCCAAGAAGACATGCC
The DNA here is from genome assembly GCF_964261635.1 of Lissotriton helveticus. Lineage (NCBI taxonomy): Eukaryota > Metazoa > Chordata > Amphibia > Caudata > Salamandridae > Lissotriton > Lissotriton helveticus. Next base: position 13,871,343 of record NC_136073.1, on the reverse strand, counting down.
GCACCCTGGAGAAGAATTGGAGAAAAGAACCAACCTCAGACAACATGGCCTCCCTTAAGACAGCCACCCGCAAACACCACCAACTGATCCGATCCGCCAAGAAATCAGCACTTAAGGACCGTCTCGACAACAATTCTCATAACAGCAAGGAACTCTTCAATATCGTCAAAGAATTCACCAACCCTCCCGCAGCATCCAACGACATCACTAACTCCCAAGACCTCTGCGATGCGCTATCCTCCTTCTTCTACAACAAAATTGCAGACATCCACAACAGCTTCAAGAATACTCCCAATGACCAACTCACCCCACCCCCTTCTGTTCCCACCCCTCCAACTAACTACCTCAATTCCTGGAACCCAATCACCATTGAAGACACCATTCGCCTCATGAACTCAATCCACTCTGGCTCGCCTTCTGACCCCTGCCCCCACTACATCTTCAACAAAGCTGACTCCATCATCGCTCCCCAACTCCGCGATGTCATCAACTGCTCCTTCGACTCCGCCACCTTTCCAGAAATATGGAAACACGCCGAACTCAGCGCCCTTCTGAAAAAACCAACAGCAGACCCCTCAGATCTGAAAAACTACCGACCCATTTCCCTCCTCCCTTTCCCGGCCAAAGTCATCGAGAAAGCCGTCAATAACCAACTAGCAGCCTTCCTTGAATCCAACAACTCCCTGGATCCCTCACAGAATGGCTTTCGAGCCAAACACAGCACCGAAACCGCCCTCATTGTGGCGACCGACGACATCCGAGCACTCCTGGACAACGGTGAAACAGTGGCCCTCATTCTACTCGACCTCTCCGCCGCCTTCCACACTGTCTGTCACAACACCCTCATACAACGCCTCAACAACATCGGCATACAAGGAAAAGCCTTGGACTGGATCATCTCATTCCTAGCCGGGAGAACACAGAGAGTCCGACTCCCCCCATTCAACTCAGAGCCCACCGAAGTCATTTGCGGCGTACCTCAAGGCTCCTCACTCAGTCCCACCCTCTTCAACGTCTACATGAGTCCCCTCGCCTCCATCGCACACCAACACAACCTCAACATCATCTCCTACGCCGACGACACCCAGCTAATCCTTTCCCTCACCAAAGACCCCAACACCGCCAAAAACAACCTTCACGAAGGCATGAAAGAAGTAGCCGAATGGATGATACAGAGCCGCTTAAAACTCAACTCAGACAAGACGGAGGTGCTCATCCTAGGATCCTCCCCCTCAGCTTGGGACGACTCCTGGTGGCCTTCCGCTTTGGGATCTGCGCCCACACCCACAGACCATGCACGTAACCTTGGCTTCATTCTAGACTCCTCCCTCTCAATGTCCAGACAAGTCAACGCCGTATCGTCCTCCTGCTTCAACGTCCTTCGCATTCTCAAAAAGATCTTCCGCTGGATCCCCCTCGAAACAAGAAAGACTGTCACCCATGCACTGGTCACGAGTCGACTGGACTATGGCAACACTCTCTACGCCGGAATTACAACAAAATTGCAGAAAAAGCTCCAGCGCATCCAAAACGCATCAGCGAGACTCATATTAGACATCCCGCGCCAAGAGCACTTAAAAAACCTCCACTGGCTTCCCGTCAACAAAGAATTACTTTCCGCCTTCTTACCCACGCACACAAGGCCCTTTATAATCTAGGACCCGAATGCCTCAACACCCGACTGTCCTTCTACTATCCCACCCGCCAACTAAGATCATCCAATCAAGCCCTCGCCGCAGTCCCGCGCATCCGAAAAACCACCATGGGTGGCAGATCCTTCTCCTTCCTGGCTGCCAAGACCTGGAACTCACTCCCCACCCACCTCCGCCTTACTCAGAATCACATCTCCTTCAGAAAAGAACTGAAAACATGGCTATTCGATAAAAAGTAAACCCCTCCCTCCAGCGCCTTGAGACCCTCTGGGTGAGTAGTGCGCTTTATAAATGCATGAACTTGAACTTGAACACAAAGATTCATTTTATTTTATTTTTTATTTTTAAATTTTGAATGATTGTTTTTTCAATTAATGTATCAAAAAGGTTTCAACAATTTACAAATATCAAATATACAATCCACACCCACCATTTTTCACATATTAAACGCAAAATTCAATATCAAGACATCAAATGTACATGACCAAAACACAACACATAACATAAAACAATTAATGACAAACTTTTTGACAAGGACAAAAAACCCAAAAACATATTTCAATGTAACCATAAGACAAAACACTTTAGCACGTTTTGAGAAATGGCTTTCTAGGTCTTACATTCAGACCAAACAGTGCACTATTCTAAATGAACCCACTGTACGACAAGCATAACAATGTACTCTCTTCGATTCTTGAAAAAAATTCTATGCTCGAACATAACCAGGGGTAACTCCCTTTTCGTAGCACTTGTTCGGAATGCACTGTTACCGTATCTTGGGAGGGTAACAGTGTTGGTTCTGACCCGATGCCTGGGCAGGACCCAGACTGAGAGTCTCTTAGAAGGGTAACAGTGTTGGTTCTGACCTGTATCGTGGGCAGGACCCAGACCAAGAGTGTCTTAGGAGGGTAACAGTGTTGGTTCTGACCCGTAGTGTGGGCAGGACCCAGACTGAGAGTCTCTTGAAGGGTAACAGTGTTGGTTCTGTCCTGTACCATGGGCAGGACCCAGAGAGAGAGTCTCTTAGAAGGGTAACAGTGTTGGCTCTGACCTGTAGCGTGGGCAGGGCCGAGACAGAGAGTCTCTCAGAAGGGTTTAAACTAGCAGAAGAATTCGGCACAGTGTCAGGATATAAAATAAACAAAGAAAAAACTGATATAATGAGCTGGAATAATTTGACCCCGGTATCAGGGGCCAAACAAAAAATTAGATATCTGGGCATGTACCTCACACAGAAACTAGCGGACGTTTCAAAAACTAGTTGGGAGATAGTGGTAAAGGAGATAAGTAAGCTGTTAATCAGATGGGGCAGTCTACCCTTGAATATTTATGGTAGAGTTAACTTGATCAAAATGATTATCCTCCCTAAAATCACTTTTTTATTTAACAACCTCCCCCTGATCTTTAATCATAAAGACATCGCTAATCTTCAAGGGAAGATCGAGTCCTTTATTTGGGCCACTAAATCCCCTAGGATAGCGTGGAGGAAATTAAGAAGGGGGTTAAAGCTGGGGGGCCAGGCTCTCCCTGATCTGCTCTTTTACTGTTATGCTTTTCAGTTTAAGAATTTCATACTCCTGGCTAACAAGTTGGACTCTTCTTCGCATGGCCGTCTCTTTCGAGCAATGTTATCAGACCAGCCACAAGGCCTAGAATTTTTCCTCTACAAATTTGGGGACCAAAAATACTACAAAAAGGTCCGCTTGAAGCTCTTACAGGCGGCACTCACGATCTGGCAGTCTATATGCAAGATTCTGGTGATCCCGTACTACAATGTCCAAGCCCCAATATGGGATTCCCCGGGCACTCCAGAGTGTCTATTAGATCGACTGGCTCTCCCACTGAGGGAGGCAGGCTTTGTGAAATTGGGTGACCTCTGCAATAACTCTCAACTAATGGACTGGGAATCATCATCAAACTTTACGGGGGGGTCCCTCACAAGATTTAAATACTATCAATTGTCTTCTTGGTGGGGGAGGCAGTGTTGGGGGAATGAGGAGGAGATCCAGATCTTAGACTCAATCAATAGAGGGAAAGGATGGAAAGGGGAGGTCGCACTCTGGTACAACTCATTAGTGGGTGCAAAGGATAGTATAGAGTTGGAAATCACGAAACTTTGGGATAACTTGTTAATGGGCAATGCAGATGAGATGATGAAGGTCTGGATAGACTCATTTACAATCTCACAGAAGATCATAAAACCAGCTAACCTCAGAAGGAACCACCTGTTCACTGCATACAGGGTATACTGGACTCCCGCGAAACTATCAAAGATCTCAGCGGAATCATATTATTGTCCAAGATGTAAATTCCCTACAGCTGATGATATACATATGTTTGTGGACTGCCCAGAAATTACCAGCTACTGGCGGCAGGTGTGTGGGTTTTTAGAGGAGGTATTATTAACATCAGTTACTTGCAGTCCAAGATTTATCCTTTTCGGCCTGCCACACGGATATAACATTAGAGACAGTACCTCACAGTTTCTATTCTATGTCATTGTCATTGCAAGGAGGGAGATATGCAGAGAGTGGAAATCTGAGGCCCCCCTAAGATTCGCTGATTGCCTAAGAAACATCATGGCTATTAACCAGTCAGATATGTTGTGTATCGGAGAGGGCGCTACTAAGGTCTGGTCTGCGCTGAAAGAATGGTCCGATAAATAAAGAGTCCAATGATTATGCCAGAGGTTTGTGGTCCAGTCCTCCCATGGGGCAAGGTATAACGGTAACGGGAGTTGGACAAGGAGACAGCCTACCTCTGGGTGACCTCTGTAGGCCTAGCACTTAATCCAGGGGCGGAATCAAAATCGGTTTGTGCCAGTGGCCCGGAGAGATCCCATCTAGAGTCGATACTTTCTGGTGGCATATATGAGGACAAAAAAAAAAAAAAAAAGAAGAAGGGTAACATTGTTGGTTCTGACCTGTAGCGTGGGCAGGAGCCAGACCGAGAGTCTCTTAGAAGGGGAACAGTGTTGGTTCTGACCTGTACCGTGGGCAGGACCCAGACCGAGAGTCTCTTAGAAGGGTACTAGCTTTGGTTCTGACCTGTATCGCGGGCAGGTCCCAGACTGAGAGCATCTTAGAAGGGTATCAGTGTTGGTTCTGACCCGCAGCGTGGGCAAGACCCAGATCTATGTTTCTTAGAAGGGTAACCGTGTTGGTTCTGGCCTATTGCCTGGGCAAGACCCAAACCTAAGTCTCTTAGAAGGAAAAAAGTGTTGGTTCCGACCTGTAGTTTGGGCAGTATCCAGACCGAGAGTCTCTTAGAAGGGTAACAGTGTTGGTTCTGAACTGTAGTGTGGGCAGGACCCCGACGAGAGCCTCCTAGAAGGGTAGCAGTGTTGGTTCTGACCTGTAGCGTTGGCAGGTCCCAGACTCGAAGCCTCTTAGAAGGGTAGCAGTGTTGGTTCTGACCCGATGCTTGGACAAGACCCGGACCGAGAGTCTCTTAGAAGGGAAACAGCTTTGGTTCTGACCCTTACCGCGGGCAGGACCCAGAGAGAGGGTCTCTTAGAAGGGGAACAGTGTTGGTTCTGACCCATAGTGTGGGCATCACACAGACCGAGAGTCTCGTAGAAGGGTACCAGTGTTGGTTCTGACCCGATGCTTGGGCAAGACCCAGACTGAGAGTCTCGTAGAAGGGTAACAGTGTTGGTCCTGACCTGTATCCTGGGCAGGACCCAGACCGAGAGTCTCTTAGAAAGGTAGCAATGTTGGTTCTGACGTGTATCGTGGGCAGGACCCAGACCGAGAGTCTCTTAGGAGGGTAACAGTGTTGGTTCTGATCCGTAGCGTGGGCAGGACCCAGACCGAGAGTCTCTTAGGAGGGTAACAGTGTTGGTTCTGACCCGTAGCGTGTGCAAGACCCAGACTGAGAGTCTCTCGAAGGGTATCAGTGTTGGTTCTGACCCGTAGCGTGGGCAGGACCCAGATAGAGAGTCTCTTAGAAGGGTAACATTGTTTTTTTTTTTTTTTTTTAAACCTTTATTAAGCAGTAAGGAATATACAAATACGGGCCTACAACCAGTCAGGCCGGCCACGACACAGTACGAGAGGCCAATGACTCCGGAAGGAAGTTCCCCGGAATCAGCCAACAATATAAAAGCAATCAATTCAGTCTGGAAAGGTTAAGTACGGCCATCGAGCAGGATCAAAGAAGGTTAATTTTATAATAAGGAGTACAGCAGGATCAATTGCAGTGTATGGATATCCGAGGTCCCATAGCGGGCCACGAAGCAAACAGCAAAACATAAGGGCATCAATATGGATAATCATCAGCAACAGTTTACATCAATCAGGATATGGACGCCATATATCAGAGCAGTACCCACCGTGGCCCGTCTCTTGTCTACCGATCACCCAGTTACATGTTTTAGACAGAACGGAGGAACCGGAATAGCAACAGTGAATATAATCATCCGCTATACTAACCTAAAGAAGAAAAGAGGGGAGAAGGGAGGGAGGAAAGGGGAGAAGTAATATAAGCAAGAAGAAGAGAACGCCGCGCCGATGCAAGCGCCCCACAGCAATAAGCACGCAAAGAAGTAAGGATATCGCCAGTAAGGTGGGCATGTGAGTCGTAATAGCAATGTGGCAAAACCGTAAGAAGGAGAACAACACAACTCCAGTTCCCACCCTCAATCGTACCATGGGAGACAAGCACAGACGCGGCGCTCCGATAAAGGGATACAAAAGAGCCATAGAACTAAGGAAAAGAAAACAGAGAAGAAGCCCCGTCCCACCCACCCCACCCTGCACCCCTGCAGAAGGCTACGGCCTACCCCCCCCAGCAGCGTGCCTGTCGCCCTAAATCAGAACCCGAAATATAGAGAAGTCAAGGAGAGAGAGAGGAATAAAGAGGCAAAAAAGGGGGAAAGAAATCAAGAGGGGGGGAAGGAGACCATCAATCAAGTCTTTCGGCCCCAGTCCCCCGCCCACCCACACAATTATGCAGCGTCTAAACGAGATCGACACAATCTCAGGTATCGTAAACTCGAAGGGATCGTCCATATTATCATGATTGGGGGTCTGCCTCATCACAATCCGTTCACCGGTAGTCCTCAGGGTTCAGTTTGGCTCACCCCTGGCCTTCCCTAGTCATCACTACCACATATGATACAGCAGTGGGAATCAAGCATTTCAAGATGGTGAGGCTACTCGATCGGAACAAAACAAGGCAAGGGTGTAGACCAGGGGGCCCCGGCAACCAGCAACAAAACAAGAATCTTTCTCTGCAGTCCGGAACTCTCAATAATGACACCAAGAGCAACAAAAAACAGGAGTTCAGTCTCGCCATATAAGAAATCAGAGGCTCCCCCGCAGTATAACAGCACGACCTCACCAAAGTAGATCGGAGCAGCAGTCCACAACGCTCCTCGAACACTCGAGCAGGATCGGGCCCCAACATGGAGCCCACGCCCTCGCACTCCACACTCACAACTGCCAGGAGATTCGGGGCCGCAGGCTTGCAGTGTTGTCGATGTACAGCGGTAGCACTCCTCGCAGCGATCGAGGGGGACGAAGCAGCGCCTCCACGAAGTCGAGCCGCGTCCACGAAGAACGGTCCATCAAAGATGGCGGCGGACCGTAGACCTTTCACAGGGGCATCGGGGGTCAAGGCCGCATGCAGAGACTGCAGGGCGTCAAGGACTCCAACCACACAAGTCTGCCGCCCTGAGGAGATCCGTGTCCCAGGGCGTCGGCCGCCATTTTGCGGGTTCAGCCGCGTCACCACCCTCCGCAACTCCCGGAGCGGACTCTTAAGCGAGGGCACCCCTGGAGTTCACGCAGGCCCCACGAATGGCAATCTTGGTGCAGAAAGATGCGCCACCAAATTCGGGGGGTCCGCCTGCGCCACCACTCGCGGGCATCACAAGCCGACTCCGGGCGCAGGGCTCCAAGATGGCCGGACGAGGCAGCAACGGGGGCGTCCACCTGCACGGTCTTCCCCCATCCACGGCGCGCCGCGCCCTACCACGGGGCCTCCCGGCCGCTGGATCGGGCCCGGTCAGTATTCACCGGAACAATCGCACAACGGCCTCTCACAGTCGGCCCTCTCTCCCGCCGGGGGCCGCCGCCGACACCGCCACCCCGGCCGATTCACGCAGGCAAGGCTCCGGTCTCCACACCGCGAAGGCCCCGGACCAAGCAGGAGCACAGCTTCGGATCCACAGCACACAGGAGCCCCCAGGCCAGACGGTGAGTACGAGCGTTGCTTCACGTTTCCGTTTCTTCCCGAGTGTGTCGTCTCGGGCAGGATATTCGTCAGGATTTGCGTGTTGGGCAGGAAGGCTGACGGAGCCGAGCTACAGAGCGGCCATTGCGGTCACGAGCTTGGCTCCTCCCCCAAGGGTAACATTGTTGGTTCTGACCTGTACCGTGGGCAGGACCCAGAGAGAGGGTCTCTTAGAAGGGTAACAGTGTTGGTTCTGACCCGTAGCTTGGGCAGGACCCAGACCGAGAGTATCTTAGACGGGTAACAGTGTTGGTTCTGACCTGTAGCGTGGGCAGGACCCAGACCGAGAGTCTCTTAGAAGGGTAACAGTGTTGGTTCTTCCCTGTAGCGTGGGCAGGACCCAGACCGAGAGTCTCTTAGAAGGGTAACAGTGTTGGTTCTGACCTGTAGCGTGAGCAGTACACAGACCGAGAGTCTCTTAGAAGGGTAACAGTGTTGGTTCTGATCCGTAGCGTGGGCAGGACCCAGACTGAGAGTCTCTTCGAAGGGTAACAGTGTTGGTTCAGGTTACATGAAGTAGAGTTGCAATTCCGTACCTCCCTGGAAATGAGGCACTATGTCCGATAAATCTTGATGTTGGTTGCACTAGACGATTCCAGTCGCACACACAGGTGTAAGTTCTGCAAACCCTCGCAAGGTAGAACGAGACTCTGTAATGGGTGCATCCCCCAGCTTTGAGGGTCGCAACCTGTGAATCGGACACCACATGCATTGAGCATTCAGTCATTGCGGTGCACGGGAGAAATGTGGCACAGTCGAAGAAGCAGGCCATTTTGGATTCCGCAACCGGTGACTCCGCTCGCCATCAACAAGACGCTTATGCGTGCTGAGGCCCCTGCAGTACAAGGAACCACATTCCTGCAGATGCAGGCAACGTCTTGACCTTCACACTAGGCACTCTGGTCTCAATGCATGATTCTGTAGTTCCAAGATCACACAGTGCTGTCCAGCTTTCAGCAGACGATGTTGGCACTTGGAGGGGACCGTTCTACAGTTGTCACCGGTAGATGGTGTGGGCCCCTCTGGGGGACCTTTGATATCCCTGAGGTCACCAAAAGAACAGGAAATCAGCCAAGTGGTCCTTGGGAGCCCACTTCAGGGTGCCACTCATCAGCAGGTCATTGGCCCATATATGTATTCAAAAGCTCATTGCACTATAATAGCGATTCCGGCACATTCGTGTGATGTGCGCTATTATTACATAATTCATTGCGCAGACTACACTCTGTAAGAAAACCTGTAGGAAGGTGGCTACCTGACTATGGTTACCCCGGATTTTTTGCCTGTGTTTAGCTGGTTTTTTGACTTAGTTGACCTGGTTCCCTGCTAATCAGGGCCCCAGGCCATCTGCTCTCTCTGTAAAATGGATTCCATGTACCCTAGGTACATACCACAATTGGAAATGGACTCCTTGTCAGCCCCTGTATAATGCACTATAGGTGCCCAGGGCATAGGAGCCACCAAGGCCTACCAGGGGCTGCAGCATATCTTTTGCCACCCCTGGCTGGTTCTTAAATTGACACAACTGGCTGATCACTCAGCTGGGGTAAGGTGGTGTAAACACCCCTTGCTTAGATATAGTATACCTATATCTAAACCTATATCTGGACACATGTAAACCTGTGAGTCACTCCTATGGAAGGCCTCATCAATCCTGGAGGCAGAGTGCGTGGTTTTATGTGAGATGGAGCTCTAGCATGAGCTGAGCCTGTCTGCAGCTGTCGGGAACCACTCCCTAAGCTGTTTCAGGATAATGCCATACCATATACTCTTAAGTGCCTTATAATCCTCGCGGTTAAATAGCAACTTTGGTTTGGCTTTATCAAAACATGTCGTGTAAGGTGTCATACGATTTGGAATACCATCCCCTCGCCAGTTCTGGCGACGGGGATGGCATTCCACCCCTCTAGAGGGGTAAGACATGTTGCTTTACTGAAACGCGGTTAATTTCTCCAAAGACCTTAGATCCACAAAATGGATGCCTCTGCCACAGACAAATGTCTGGACCCCTGTAGCTGACCGAAACTCAGCCAAAGGGATCCTGGACAAAGGGTTTCCTGTCACAGGAGGGTGTCACCGCCCTCCAGACAGGAGATAGTGGATTGTAGCAGGGAGGTTTGAAAGAAACCAGACACTGCTTGGGGCGCACAAGGCTGCCCCTTGCATAATCCGGCCAAACCGGTTCTGGGGCACTCCAGCCCTCGTGCCAGGGCGGCCTGGATCAAAGGAAGGGGGTGTATCCACCCACTTCCTGGGTTCCACCCATAGGGGTGGACCTAGCAGGTAATCACGCCCCCCAGATTCGAATAAGAGTGGGAGCAGTGCCAATGCACATCAGATTTCCTGGAAGAAACATTTGAAACGAAATTCTGGACCCTTCGCCCTCCATCTCAACGTGGAAGCCCGAAGAATCTCCCTTGTGGTCAAGGAGTGACCACCCTGCAGCAGCAGGCACCATCCAGCCCTCGACGTCTACTTAGTTGCAGTTCCCGCCGGAACTCAAGCGACTGAGATTGACGAGATCAAGCCTGCCTGCCTTCTAACAGCCCGATCCACAGTCCCTGCAAAGCTGAGACCCGTGGAGGCGACCGGAAGCGTGGGGCACGCCATCTTGAAGTGACCACGAGACGCTGACCGTGCAGCCCACGAGTGATCCTCGAAGCTGTGCACCGGGGTTTGAGAAGCCCCCACCCTGAGCTGCTCCTGAGCCGAAGTTCAGCCCTCCACACTCGACGAGTGCTGCGTGGGGCCCTTTGGCTCTATTTGGCTCAACGCGTTGGCCCGGTCACTTGCCAGCTGGCTAGTGGTCCCTGTGCCGACAAACTAACTAAGAAGACTCGTGAATCTGGTTGCTCCAGATCCACACCAGCTCCCTTGAAAAGGAGCCCCGACTCTGACCTTCCTGGTCCGAGTGAGAAGCCATCTTCCGATCCCGCGTGGATTGCTCTTGCCAAGGCTTGTTTGCTCCAAACTTGAAGCCGACTGCACCGACGGTGAGAGCCTGCGTGGGACAGATCGTGACCTGCTCCTGGGCGTCGCAGATGCCCCAGAGCCCACGTGACAGCGGAGAGAAGCTCCTCGACGACCACCTGATTGCGCCCGACATTGCCTGGTTCCGTCCTGGTTCCACCCTGGTCACTGCTGAGTGACCCAGACTCTGTCCCCTCTGCTTTCAGGTACTCTACAACTTGAGTCCACCCTTGGACTCCACCGGACACTTCATCTTTAACCCGCCTGCAGCCCTTTCAGCTTCAAGCACCAAGAGCCTGCGTGTCAGAACCCGACGCCACTTCGACCCTGTGCACCCACTTCCTGTGGGTGAGGTAACTTTGCTCCGCCGGTGTTCCCACACTGGTGCACACCTCTAGGGTCTGTGTGTTAAGTTTTGTTCCTCTAGGTTCAGCGGAAGTGTCCTTTAACTTTAACTTTACAACTTTTACGCACCATTGGTTAACATTGGTGCATGCGTGCGCTTTCCGCACATCTCCCGAATCCCGAGGGCCATTCCCGACTTCAGCATTGCTTGTCCTGACTGCTCCCAGCGATTCCCTAGGCCCTAGGCCTAACCACTGCTCGAGTGGCATCTCTTATACCACTTGTTTAGTATATGGTTTGAGTGGCCCCCTGCCCTCATCCATAATTGTGCAACTTTGTATGTTTAAACAGTGCTTTTGATTTAACGCTTGTGCCCCTTTATTCATAAAGAATACTGGGGATTGTTTTTAGTAATAAATACATATATTTTTATAATATATACTTGTGTGGTGTCCTTTCATTTGGTACTACAGGATTGTATGTGGTAAAACAGCTCGCTTAACACGACCTCTTAAGTTAAGCCTTTAGGCTGCTTAGTCCATGCTACCCCTAGGATAGCTTGTCTAATAAGGTTGACTTACAACCAGACACCATAAGGGATTGTTTGGTCAGGTAGTAGGTGGTTCCAGAATTGGAAACATCCCCTACCAGGCCAACTTCTCACAAAACCCCACACAATATTTGGCGTTGCCGGATTCCAGATAACCAGGGTGTATCATTTCCTTAGTAAAGCCTTGTGCATTTGATAAATACAACAAGCTTCTGAGCAAATTGGTTGAAAAAGGAAAATATGGTCCTGTTTGTTTCATTATATTATATCTTCAGGCTACAATGAGGTACTGAGGTGGGGTTTGCACCCCTACATAGCCTTGAATGTGCCAAAAAATCATATAGTTTGTATGGGCTCCCAAAGAGACCAGAGGAGCACGTGCTTGAACAAATTACAGAGGTGTACAAGCACCCCGGCAGTGAAAGCGTTAAAGCCCCCTGAGATCACCTCTTCCTTTGTCACTTTAGCAAACTCTGCATCTATGCCCACTGTAGGGGCCTGTGTTTGACCTCATAATCACAGGACGACGCAGGGTGAGCGGAAGCCAGACTTGTGCACTCTAACGAGACCGACCAGCAGGCGGTACACGGGACCCAGTAATGATATAGGGGTGCCCTACAGTCCCAGATTCTTCTACGGGGGGCGGTAGGCCGGAATAAAGAGGCCACCTGGTACAATAAAGGGAGAATCCAGAGGTGCAAGATTCACGCTGACCCGAACTAAACCCTGAAGAAATCACCAGTAAAGTATATGTTGGTGATGAAACATGTCGGTTTGTGGTTTTTAATAGAGCGAGCAAACAGCACAGAATAAAGGTGTAGTGGCCAGTTTAGCCCAGCTCTTTTTAAAGTGGGTCTTACAACACGGGTAACACATTTGGTTTTTTGGTTTCATTGCACACCGTTCTTCCCCTTTACTTTCATGGTTGACAGATGCTGATGATGAGAAGTGGGGATTCAGGCGTGTACCAGCCTGTCATATCCTCCCCTGGGTGTTGCTCCTGTGAGGCTCTGTCAACCTTCCCCTCCCCTTTTTCACAGTAGAAGAGAGTAGTGAGGAGAAAGTATCAGCCGTAGGATACATACACGCACACACATACGTTTTAATTCCAATGCCCAGCAGCTAAGATAAGTGACTAGGAGCAGCACAATTGGAGAGAAGGGTGATAGGTACCCTCTGTCTGATAGTACGAAGCGTAGATCCTATTTGGGGGTGTTTACCCCACAGTACTCAAGGGAAGGCCATTTGTTGTAGGTAATGAAATGAGTGGGGGGCGGCCTGTCTCTTTCGCATTTTTCCCTCTGAGGCTCCTGTTTTGATTGACTCATAATCACAGGTTCAAATCTCAGCGGTCCACTCAGCCTTTCATCAGTCACAGCCGGCACAACTCGCGGGGGGGGGGGGGGGGGAGAGTTAATTTAATGTAAAAAAAAAAGATAAACTTACCTGGCTGGGTCCTGGGGTCTTCTCTACTCTCCAGGAACAGGACTCAGGCAGCCAGGCTCCCTCCCCTAAGCCAATCACAACGCTGCTCAAGCGTTTTGATTGGTCGGGATGCCGACCAGCCAGGGGCTAACGGGGAGGCCATTTTCTCCATGTAGGCTAAGGCAGAGTGTGCATGTCTGGTTTGGGCGGCCGCAGGGGGCGACCAAACAGTCTTTGAGCACTTAGGAGTGGGTAGGCACACCACTCCTCCCCTCGCCTGCTTTCAGAGCAGCCCCACCCACCTGCCCGCCCGCCACCAAACATAAAATGGTAATAACAAAAGTTATTACTATTTTATGTTTCTGCTTCTCACACTGCGAGAAACAGTGGGGCGACACTCGTCCGCCCTAGTGGAGGAGCCGCCCCTGCTTTTCATCCTGCTGAGGTCGATAAAATGGGTCTTATTGAGTTGGGTAGCAATACACATCTGTTATTCAGCGCCACGATACGTGGTGTACGTGCACTTCACAAATGCACGTTATGTTAACCTCTCACATACATTAGACTCCTGTCTCTCCCTGGCTCCTAGCCCCTCGGAGACCACCCTACGATAGGCAGCCTGCCCTGTCCACTCACTCCTTTGTGTACTTACAGCAGGCAGGGCACCGCTCACGCGGCCTGTATGGGCCGCACACGCCAACATAGACTGTCCCTGAGCCTCGCCAATCCTTCCTGTGACTTCCTGTAGTAGTTTTCCCGCGCAGATGCTATCTGCCCAGCACAGGTGGCCGAAATGTCCATTTTACAATGCGAGTAAGCAGTGCAGCTACGCACGTGTGCGTGCGTGTGTGTGCTGGGCTCGTGCTACTCGTACCAGCGCCTACGGTCTCTAATTCTAATATGTATTTATTTATTTATGCGACTTTTATATAGCGCGAACTTTACCCGAAGGAAGGTGTCAGAGCGCTTTACATAAGAACCAGTTGAAAAACATAAGGATTTAGGATTACATGCGTTACATAAAGGATACAAACAGAAAAAAATGCAAATGTACAAGATGTAAAGTCACACAAGGAGGAGATACAAATGGATATACTCTAAGAGTCACATAGGAATGTAGTGACTCGCTCAAGCCTATAAAATGCAGGCAGGCTTTTGGCGGCTATAGGCGCTAGAGCCACGTGGGGGCGCTCGCGGCCCGGTGAAGAGAGGGCTGCAGGAGTGCAGTTGCGCACTGCGGCCGGAGGGGGCGCCACAGCACCTCTTATGAGGCAGAGCAGCACAGCTCCCGGGTAATCCGGCTTTGAGATTTTAGGAAGTGAACATTGAAGCCCGGGGAGGGTATTTTTGAGGCTGGTACCTGGATGAAAGTCATCCAGGTGTGCAGGAACCAGCCTCAAATTCTTTGAGTACTGTGAGTATATCTTCTGTTTTTACAAACTGATATAAATAAGATAAAGAAAAGAATCCGTAGTCCCAACTTCAACAACGGATTAGTGTGTTTTTACAGCTTTTAAAAGTTTACTTTAACATTTTACAATGAGACCGATTCACAGTTTGGCAACATTTATTCGTCTGCGTGTTCAAGTGTGTACTTCGGTCCAGGGGCCCCAGTGCTTAATTTGTAAATAATTCAGTGCAGGTGCTCGTGGTGGGTTCAGAAGCCCGCAGCCGGCGGCTCCATCAAGTGTGGGGTGCCCTAAGCCAAGGCAGGGCAGTCTCGATTCCACCCCAGGCCTCTTTTGCCCGCCCCTGACTTTTCCTGCCCCTTTATTCCACTCTTGCAGCTCACAGCTTTCTCTTCTTGACACTGTTTCCCGTTCTTCCTCTTCCCCCTCCGTCACCCTTTTGTGGTTTTCCTCTCTGTATCATAGTCTGTTGAGGAAAAATAAGTGCGTCCCTGTAAAGTGCCACCGGCCGCCTCAATACATTTTTGCCGCTTCTTACCCCGCGGGTCGGGCGGGGTCTGAGGGAGTGAATAAAGGGCCGCGCCTGTTACACCCGCGCTGCGTCGGAGCGGGCCCCGCCATAGCCACGAGGACGGGTGTGACCCCTCTGGTGCATCTTTGCTGCCCCTTGAGGGGGTGACAGGGCTGCTCGAGGCTGAATGCAGCCATGCGACCAGGCTTCTGACCCGTCCCTGCCTGCCGCTCCCGTGGGGGCCTTTAGACGGGCCCCTGCTGTACTGTGCCTGTGGCCCCTCCGGCCCAATACCGGCGGCGCCCGACGCCCTCACGGGGCGCACGAGGACAGCGCCCCTGGGGGTCCCGCGCCACCAAGAGCCTCGACGCAGCACCCCCTCCCGGTGCGTCTGTTCACCGTGACCCCTTCTTCTGGACTTTGAAGGTCAGCACACGCACAGAGAGCGCGCCGTGGGCCTGGCACGTGTGACCCTGGGGTGGAAGGAAGGGAGTCCCCACAGCTGTGCACGGTGGCCATGGAGACAAGTGGACTGTGGAGCAGCTTTCCGGAGGTCCCACTGTGCTGGAAGAGAAGGAACATCAGATCCTTCTCCTACCTGGCGGCCAAGACATGGAACTCCCTCCCCACCCACCTACGGCTGACCCAGGACCACCTCTCCTTCAGGAAACAACTCAAGACCTGGCTGTTCGAGCAGTAGCTACTCCCCCCCCCCCCCCCTCCTAGTGCCTTGAGACTCTTACGGGTGAGTAGCGCGCTTTACAAATTTATATGATTGATTGATTGATTGAGAGAAGACTCCACTGTTAACCCCAGAATCCCAGAATAGTTCTACTCAGGTCAGTGGCCCAGGCCCAGTACCTTAGGAGGCCCCCTGCCCGTGGGGAAAAGTTTGTGTGATGTCCGAGCAGTCGCAGGGCCACGCCCCACCACCGCCCACTCCCTACGTGCGCTCGTCAGTCACGGCATTGTCAACATTCAGTGAGCTAGTGGACCCAGTGACTGGTGCCCTACGATGCCACTCATGGGTTGGACGGCTGCAACATTACCCGGTGAACAGGTCGCTGTTGCCACACTTCAGTGAGGCGGAACTTTATCACCTATTTGAAAACCTACCCAGCACGGAGGTGATATAGACTGTGGTGCTGCAGTTGCGGCATTGAACCTGCATTTCGATCCACCATCTCAACCCAGACTACGAGCGGTTTAAGCTGCGACAAACGGAGATTAAGTCGGTGGACGTGTTATACGTACGCCTCAGGAAGCTAGCAAGCACATGCGTCAACATTGACCAGCCCGAAGAGATCCGAGCACAGCTGATACAGGGCTGCAGGTCAACGGTCCTGTGGCGGCTCATTCCACCCATTTTCCGCAGATCTGTTTAGCCGAAGAGCAAGTTCTTGAGGGTCTTCCTCAAGGTGTTCAGGGAGGGGCGCTTCTGATCTCTGCCTGTAGCTCGTTCCAGGTCTTGGTTGCAATAGAAGTATCTTCCGCCTGCTCTGGCTTTGTGGATGCGCAGTGTTTCACCAGTGTGTGGTTGGAAGATCGGAGGTTTCTTTTGGGTACGTGGAAGTTGATTCTGTCATTGAGGTATTTGGGCCCGTTGTTGTGTAGGCATTTGTAGGCGTGAGTGAGGATTTTGAGAGTGATTCTTTTCTCCATCGGGAGCCAGTGGTGTCTTCGTAGGTGTTGGCAGATGTGTTCATGTCAGGGGATGCGGAGGACGAGTCTGGTGGTGGTGTTCTGTATTGTTTGGAGTTTTCGGAGTAGGGACTTGTTGATGCCAGCATACAATGCGTTTCCATAGTCCAGTCTGCTGGTGATGAGTGCGTGGGTGACTGTCTTCCTTGACTCAGGGGGGATCCACTTGAAGGTCTTGCGGAAGATGCGAAGGGTGTTGAAGCAGCTGGAGGTGACGGCGTTGACCTGTCGGTTCATGGTGAGTGATGAGTCGAGTACGATGCCGAGGTTCATGGCGTGGTCTGAAGGGGTAGGTGGGCTTCTGAGGGTGGCCGGCCACCAGGTGCTGTCCCATGCCGAATGGTTGGTACCGAGGATGAGGACTTCTGTCTTCTTGGCGTTGAACTTCAGACAGCTGTTGGTCATCCAGCCTGCGACGTCTTGCATTCCTTTCTAGAAGTTGAATTTGGCAGTGGTGGGTTCTTTGGTGAGGGAGAGGATGAGCTGCGTGTCGTCGGCGTAGGATACAATGTTGAGGCCGTTTTGTTGGATGATGACTGCGAGGGGGGCCATGTAGTTGTTGAAGAGGGTGGGGCTCAGGGATGAACCCTGTGGGACTCCGCAGGTGATTTTCGTGGGGTTGGAGAGGAAGGGTGGGACTCTGATCCTTTGGCATCCCATATGCACCGTGGAGATCGAAGACACATTTGTGAGGGCTCTGATAAACATTGGAGCCTCGGTCAACATCATGGAAATACCCAACTCAACAGGATAAGACCATGCCCCAAGCTGGCTCCCACCAAAGCAAGGATACACACTTATGGAGGCAAAGAACCACTGCCTCTGGTAGATGTGGTGGAGGTGGTGGTGGTGAGTGAAGGAAGGTCAACGTGGGTCCGCTTCCATGTGACGAAAAGTGACTGCGGCACTCTCCTGTGTTGTCACATGGCAGAGGTCCTGGGGCTTCTATTCGTCACAAAGCAGATCCACGAAACACACGGCACCGCCATCATACAGGCGTTTCCACAGCTCTTCGAAGGTCTAGTGTGAGAAAGTGGGTCTATATATACTGGACTAGAAGGAAGTACAGTGTGTATAGAGTCCACCAACCCCAGAGGTATAACAGAGGTTAAAGTCAGAACTGACCTTACTCTCCAAAGTGGTAGCTTGGTCGAGCAGTAAGGCAGCACCAGAGGACAGTGTAAAGCATTTGATGTACACACTCAGTCAGCAAAAGGTTTCACACACTCAAGAACTGAACTCCAGGCCAATGGTTGTTATATCCTCAGATATTGTTGTTTTATTTTTAGAACCAACAGTTATAAAAATATACTTTTCAAGGTACGAGTACTCTCATGTAAATACTTTGCAGAGAAGCAATAAGTTTGTACACACACTAATTACAGGATAGCTAATAAGCAACACAGGGGCATATTACCAACAACTAGCGATAATTATCGCTATGTTGGCTTAGCGGCAATAATTTTATCGCTGTGTTGCGGCGATTTTTATCGCTTAGGAGTCTTGCTATTATCAAGGTTTATCTCCTAAGCGATAAAAATCGGCCGGAAAGCATGAATATCGCTGTAAAGTCAGTGATATTCATGCATTATCGAGCTAATGCTCTTAGCCATGTTATCCACCTCCCATTGGATAACATGGCTAAGAACTACTCAGGGCAGGTGTTAGCTTTTGGACATATTCGCGCTTAGCGCGAATATCTCCAAAAGTTGGTAATAGGAGATAGCGATGTTAGCGACTGTTTCCAGTCGCTAACATCTTGGCACGCCCACTTTGCATGTCATTAGTGATAAATATCACTGACATGCAAATCGGGGCCCAAGATGGTCGCTATCTCCTACTAGCTGTCGCTAACTGGTGTTAGCGACAGCTAGGTAATAGGGAGATAATGTTATCTCCGCTTTCTTGGCTTTTAAAGCCAAAAAAGCGGAGATAAATCCCTTGATAATATGCCCCGCAGTTCTTAAACACACTCTAGCATTGAGCTCAATGGGTTTTTCATAGGAAAGTACAGTTGATTACTTTATGGATTACTTTGATAGTTCCAGGACTAGATCTTAGATTCAGTCCTGGGGTCTAAGCTGAAACCAGATTAGCAAAAACGTTTTAGTTACAGTGATGTATTTTCCTGAATATAAAGCTGTTTTAAAAGTTCACACGTAGAAACTTTTAAAGGTGATTCTGACAATGTTATCTAAAGGGAGGAAATTCAGGTTACAGGTAAAGTATGATCGTGTTACTTTTGTTACCCAGCACTAGTCTCCTAGGGCCAGCACTGGGGGCTTTACTCAAAACAGGTAGGTAATTGCGTTTCAGTATTTTGTACGATTTTTAAAGAATATTTGCAGTTTTCAAAAGTAGACACTTAGAAGAAATTTCATAGAAAAGCAGGCAATGGGTTCCTATGGAGAAACTACAGACTACTAGTAGACCCACTAGGGATAACTTTTGCGGTTCAGTACTGGACTGAAAGGTACAGTACTGGCTTCTCTCCTGATCACAGGTGAGTATTTTCGGATTCGGACTTTGGCTGATTTTTTAGGAATATTTTCAGTTTTCAAAACTTCACACTTTGAAAATTTTCGAGTCAAAATGGGTCAATGTTATCCAATGGCAGGTAAGTGAATTACCGGTATCCAGGTGAGTACTTGGTTGGTGAAGTTAGGGTTCTGGGCTTAGACTCAGGGGTCCCCGAGGGTCAGGTGAGTACAGTTAGTTCAGTACCAGCGGCGCAGGGGCGGCCCGGTGCAGAGGTAGGTAGGGCCAATGTTATCCAATAAGGGAAGGGGGGCCTTCGGTTGGTGGCACCTGGCTAGCAGGTCACGCGGCTCTGGGAGCTGGGCTCCTTGGTCACTTGCTCAGGGCAAGGGGGAAGTAAGATAGGACAGAGAGGTCACAGCCAGCAGCACTCGGGCGGCTGGGTGCAGGGTGCTTTTGAGCCGTCGGGCGCTCAATGTTATCCAATGAGGATCTTGAAAAAGGAACAAAGGCTGCAGGCTCGGGGACGGTGACTCTCCCGGGGGCGACCAGCACTTCGAGAGGTAAGTTGGGATCTTGGAGCACAGGTAGTTACCCCAAAGGGAGGCACAGGGGGCCACGGGGGCCGGGTGCAGGGGTGTCTTTGGGGGTCGGAAAAGCTTACCCTCGGCTGGTCGCGGTTGGGGTGGCCCCTGGTTCTGAGTCTGCAGGCGTTGGCTGGTTCGTCGAGGAGTGTCTTTGGGCACTGGTCTTCGGGTCCCAGTGGTCGGGGTGACGTCCTCCGGGTCTTGGTTCGGGTTGGCCCGGCCCGGACTCGGCTGGTGCAGAGTGGGCTGGTCCGGAGCTTCCTGGTGGGCACCAGGTGGGTTGTTGCAGCAGAGCCTCTGCTGATGGGAATCCCAATCTTCGAGAGGATCAAGGCAGGCAGGTCCTCTGGGTGTCCCAAGGTTGCAGTCCGCGTAGGTCGCCGGGATTAGGCAGGAGCAGGTTCCAGGATCAACAGGCCGGTAGGACTGGGGCCAAGTCGGTTGTTGTTGTCCTGCTGTTAGCAGCTGCATGGCGGGTCTTCTTCTTCTTGATCTTCTTTCTTCTTATGATATTGGGATCTGAGGAAGGAAGGTTCAGGGAGCCCCTAAATACTAAATTTAGGGGCGTTACAGGTAGGGCAAGGGCAGGGACCAATGGGTCCCTGTCCTGGGGTGAGGACACCCACTAGCCTGCTCCTCTCCTGTGGGAGGGGGGAAGGAGCCTAGCTGGGATTGGGCAGGGCTACCCATCTACAAGATGGCCGGAAGCCCGGGGTCGTGCCTCACCTCGCCTCCTCCACCTGAGGGGTGGAGTTGGCAAAGGTTGGCACACCCTCCTTCCTGACATAGTTTTTCCCACCAGTCTTCCCGCCAGAGTGGGGGTAGAACGGGTGGCGGGCCATGTGCTGCATACAGCAAATGGTCTGGAAAAGCTCTCAGAGGCGGTGTGCCTTTGAAGCTTCCCCCTGTCCATCCTGGGGGAGGAGACATAGCACCTCGCCCAGGATGGGCTTTGTTGCAGACCCAGGAGAGCGATGGGCTCTTCACCAAGGGGTCCAGCAACATGTCTGCGGTATGGCAGCCTCTGAAGCCACTCAGCCCAGACGTGGGTTGTAGGTTCTGGTTTTGGAGGGCATCTCTAAGATGCCCTCTCGTGCAGTTTAAATTAAATCCCACACTGGCATCAGTGCGGGTTTAATGTGCTGAGAAGTTTGGTACCAAACTTGTCAGTCTTCAGTGTAGCCATTATGGTGCTGTGGAGTTCGTGAATGACAACCTCCCAGCACCATATACTCTTAAATGGCAACACTGCACTTACAGTGCCCAGGAATGGCCGTGGGTACTGTAGGGGCACAGGGCTCATGCACCTGTGCCCACACCACTGGCATAGGGCACCCAGCTAGAGGGGTGACTGAAGTATGCCAGGGCAGTGGGTTTACGGGCATCGCACACAGGGATGTGTGCCATGTCGACTCTTTGTTTAGTTCTGTACCTCTGCACTCACCCTGCAAAGGCAGTGTGTGGGTACCAAGGTACAGGGCCCCTAAGGGTGGCACAATAAGTGCCGCAGCCCTTAGGGGTCTTCTCTGGTCACAATGCCCTGGGTACCCAGGGTACTATTTACTAGGGGCTGATAGGTGGCCAGGGATGCCAATTGGGTTTTGTTTCAACACAGTTTTTAGGGAAGGAACACAGGCCCTGGGTACCTGATTGGCAGGGACCCAGGGCACACTTAGTCAAAGCACATCAGGAGTTCAGAAAAAGTTTGGGTATACCAAGGCAAGAAAGATGGCACTTTCTCACATCTAGGACAACTGACGAAAACCAGTGACCAACAAATGGGCTGGGCAGAAAGAGGAGGGTTGTCCAGCATGCAACACACAAGAGGAAACAGAATTGCATGTTTTATTTTTTTGCCCAGGTTACCAAAAAGCGAGGCGCTATTGGCTAGTACAACTCTGCCGGAATCTGGGGTTCGAGCATTGCAGGGAGGCCTTTCAAGTCCTAAAATACGACACATCCAAACCCATTGTATATGCTGTTTCACGCTATTTAAATACAATGTGGCGAAGTAGATGGGTTTTTATCAAAAAGGGAAAATAATTATAAATTGCACATCGGCACCCAACACCAATATAACGTGATTAGCATGAGATTAGTTTTACGAGATACAGATTTTTTAATTGTTTTTGTATATACAAGTGTTTATGATGAATGTGATTTTATTGTAAATAGCTTATTTTTAAATTATTTATTGAAATACCTTTGCTATCTCTTGTCTCTCTGCCGAGTGCATCAACATCAACTAAAATAATTGTTTCCTACTCCTGCCCACTTTCCTTGCCCCCCCATCTCCCCTCCCATTAATCCGGTAAAACCCGTCACTGTGAGTTATAACTAGTAATTGTATTATTTTATGGAGTGTTGTATAGAATTGTAAGAATTGCTTATGTATGTCCATCATTTTGTTGATTTGTGTATACTTTTATGGTCCCAGCGACCGAATTAAAGGGTTTCGAAACGAAAAGATTTGAGAAAAGTTGGTGAAAATCCTTTAAGCATGCAAGTTAGTAAATTTGCACAGACTCAAAAGGGCATCCAACCCTAGCACTGTTGCTTGCCATTGCCTTCAGCCCCGGTATACAGATCTGCAGAATTGTGGCAACGTAAGGGGATTGCTAGTGATAAAACCCTACTATGGTTGCAGCCCTGGCATAATCAAAGAGGCTATTTCAGAGCTCTTATATATTGAGATTTCTTCCATAATTTGTCGCCACATTACATGGTACAAAAGGGACACTTGGATTTTCTTACAGGACAAGTAGATTTATGAAGCAACCTGCCCTATGGACAAGTAGAAATGTTATTAATTTCCACACCCCTGCAGTTGATTTACCTATATCCTGCTCTGTCACATGATTGTGACTCAACTCATCTTTCAGTGATCAACCTTTTCCAAAGGTAATCTGCGGATTACTACCCACATTTTTCTTAAGATGATCATCGGTAAGTAATACATGCCAATGCTTCTTGAAAATGTTGCGTACCTCGTTCGCCTGGCCTGAGAATGTTGTTATGAACCTGATACATTCACTGCTCTCCTCCTCTTTCTTGGAGTATAATAGTTCATTCCTAGGCTTCTTCTATACTCTTAAAATGGCCTCACAAATGGTCTTCTTGCTATAGCCTCTATCCTCAAACCTCTGACACATGGTTGTTTCTTCACATTTGTAGGCGATATCAGTGCTACAATCTCTCTTTGCGTGCAACAGTTCCCCATATGGGATGCTGTGCACCAAATTCCGAGGATGGCTGCTGCTGGCACTGAGAATACTATATCCAGCAGTCTTTTTCTGAAATAGTTTGGTCGTCAAGTTGTTATCTTTGGCTTCCAAAAGGACATCCAGGAAGTCCATTGATTTTTTACTGATGTGTTCAGTAAAATTCAGATTGAGCCTATTCACATTCAATTTATCAATGAAGAATCTGGGTGACTCCTCATCCCCACACCAGATGAAGAAAATATCGTCAATGTATCGCATCCACAGGGCCACATTGTTGTCAAGTTCCGCCATCTGTGAGACGACATGCTCCTCCCACCAGCCCATGAATAAATTCGCATAGCTGGGGGCGAAGCAGGTTCCCATGGCTGTGCCCTGTGACTGCCTATAAACGATGTCATCAAAGATAAAAAAGTTGTTCGTTAAACAGATCTCAATCATACTCACAATCATCTGTGAATGATGAAATAGTGAGATAGACCTAGGGCTAGATGTAGGTAAAAAGGTTTTATCGATTCTAAAATACCGAATTTTACCGATTCGGTATTTTAGAATCGGTAAAACCTATGTAGGTAATTATTCGGTATTTTTTACCGAATCGTTAAGATTCGGTAATTACCGAATCGGTAAATACCCTGATTAGTGCTTGTGTGCCATGTGGCACACATACATGCCCTTAGGGCATGTATGTGTGCCACATGGCACAGGTGTAAATGCACATATTTGCATTTACTTAGGATTTCGTTATTTACTACCAACTAATAGTTGGTGGTAAATAACGAATCCTTAAAGCCCTGTAGCACTGTTTACAGTGCTACCTACATTTCAAAATACAGATTCGGTAAATTTACCGAATCGGTATTTTTACCGATTCGGTAAAATTACAGAATCTGTATTTTTTCATGCCCTACATCTCAGTATCCAAATACCGGTCAGTAACAGACGAAAATCGGTATTTTCGGCCGTTACCAACCGGTATTTGGATACCTACATCTGGCCCCTAGTCTTGAAGAAGTGTCGAATGGCCAGAAGTCCTTGGTCGTGTTGGATGCTAGTATAAAGGCTGCTTACATCGAGGGAAACTAAGGTATAATTACTCTCCCAATGTATTCCATCAATTATCGTCAAAAAATGTGTTGTGTCTCTAAGATAAGAGGGTAATGCCACTACATACGATCTTAGATAGTAATCAATTAACCTAGACGTATTCTCCAGTATTGAGCCTATCGAGGAGACTATAGGTCATCCTGGAGGGTTGCAAATGTCCTTATGTAGTTTCGGAAGCAAGTAAAGAATGCGAACTTTAGGATGTGCACAATATAAATAATTGTACTCCTCCCATTCCACCAACCCTCTTTCTCTCCACTCAACCAATGCCTCGCTGTACATAGTATTAGGTTTTAATACTTCGGCCATACACACACACACACACACACACACACACACACATATATATATATATATATATATATATATATATATATATATATATATATATATATATATATATATATATATCTTCCCTTCTTCTCTTATTACTACCAGGGTTCTCTTTTTAACTCCCCATATGAGTATCTTTATGTGGGATTCCACATGTGCTACCTCTATCTTTGGTAGTTTTTTTCACCAAGACAGCTATTGTGCTTTGTTATTCTTGCCGTCTTCTTGTTCGAGCATTGCTTCGTGGTCTCCCTTGTGCATGGGTTCTTAGTTTCCGTTCTATCTGTTTCTACAAAACAACAGCAAAGGGCCCTGGCTTAACAGCGTAGCCTTCTGTCCTATGTTCCCCATCTCAGGTCCTGTTTTAGGTTCTGTTGTGCAAGTAAACTCTTTTTTAGGTTTATATTGAATGTTGTCTTCGGACACACTTTCTCTTCCTCTACCAGGAGTAAAGTACATGTTTTTTTCTGTCTTCTGCCTTCCTACCAGAGTTGTTGGATTGCAGAGCATTCTTACTAGTCGTCCCGCTTCGGAGCGCAGTGGTTTCTTCTTTTTCTCTCCAGCTAGACATCGGCTAGTTCTAATCAGGGATTTTGATCCGATCAGTTCACAGACCTTCCCCTGGGGACGTTTTTTGCTTCGGTATCTAATTCAAAGATAAGGAATCTGCAGCTAGATGTCTCTATCAGATGAACAAGTTACTTGCCTTTGGTAACGCCTTATCTTGTAGAGAATCTAGCTATCTGCAGATTCCTTTCTGACCCTCCCATCCTCCCCGTTCTGCGCACTGATTTATTCCGACTTTCAATATTCTGCTTGATATTGGGGTAATCCTCTTGCATGATATTTATTGGATTACTCCTCCTTGCAGGGGCCTCTGTATTGACAGAGAGTGAGACAGAGAGATGTCTTTTTATTGGTGCGCTGTTTCCATGGTCACTTTCTGTAAGTGGCTCCGCGTTTTTGGCATGGAATGTGTCACTGAAGAATCTGAAGGTAGCTCGTTGGGAAGGGGCATATATAGACTCCGCCGACGTCACCTATGCTGGTCGATGTCACTACGGAGTCGCACAACGCCCTCTATCGATGTGCAGAGGTACTGCTATAAACTTTTTCCGGATGCAGTCTGGCGCCTGGGGAGAATTCAGAAGATAAGAAATCGGTGGCTAGACTGTGTCTCTACCTGATAAGGCGTCACTGAAGGTAAGTAACTTGTTCGTCTGGGAGACAAGTGCTGCTTGGAGCAGCATGAGTGTTGCCTGAAGAGTGAGGTTGTGTTGTGTTGGATGCATGATGGGTTGCATTTAGTGTGTTTACCAAGTGTGTGGCTTATCTAGCTGTCATGTTTATGTTTATGTTTGTTGATTTCTTGAGCGCATGGCTGCCCGTGAGCGTCCCAGCGCTAGTGATAGAGCCTGTGAGGCCAAGAGAAGGGGATTAGGGGAAACGCAAGGTCTTCAGAAGTTTACGAAAAGAAAGAAGATTAGGCTGAGCACGGATGTCCAGTGGGAGAGAATTCCACAGTTTAGAGGCATTATACGAAAAAAGGCGGCCTCCTGATCGAGCCCTCTTGATCCTGGGTGTCAGAGTCAGATGAAGATGGGTAGACCGCAGGGATCTATTGGTTTTATAGGGGACGATGAGATCTTTTAGAATAGGGGGGGCCTTGCCATGAAGGATTTTGTGAGTTGTGCAAAGGCTTTAAAATGAACTCTGTGCTGTTTGGAGCAGCATGGCTGCTGACTAAGGCCAGGTTGTGTTGTGTTGAATGTTGAGGTGTTGTGTTTAGTGTGTTCTGCAAGTCTGTGTGTGTCATGCTCGGGTGACAAGTGCTGTTTGGACCAGCATGGCTGCTGACTCTAAGGCCGGGTTGTGTTGGATGCACGAGGGGTTCGGTTTGATATGTTCCTCATGTCTGTGTGCAGCGTGTCTCGGTAGCAAGTGACTCTTTGTCCACGTTGTGTCGTGGTGGCTGTGTCTGGGGTATTGTGTGTATTGTGTCCTGCTACATGCTTGCCTGTGATGGGTCTTGGAGTCGGGGCTGTTGCGAGCTGATGTGTCCTTTTGCGGTACTACCTTACGTTCTGCTTTGATTGTGTGTCTTTGTGTGTGTGTGTGGCAGGAAGGGCTTGGAAACACGTCAGCCGTGTGAGTTCTAGTAGTAGAGTTCTGCCATTCATTGCAGCATTATCTTTCTTCCTGTGTTTGGTATTTGTGTGTAACTTGCACCCGTCACTTTCTCCTGTAACACACTGTTTCCTACCTCTTACATTTGTTTGTTTTCGATACCTGCACAAGTGCCACCAGTGCCTACGTAACGTTTGTTCTTGTGCTTGAGTGTCCTCCATATATTGCAGTATTATACCTCTATGTTTACTTTGTACGCTTTTGTAACCAGCACATTTGTCACTTTATCCTCCTGTAATGCACCGTTTGCTACCTCTTGTATTTTGTTGGCTCACGGTTTTCATTTTTGCTTCATTTAATGTAACGTTTGCTTTTGTATTTTGTTCACTTGTAATGTTCTCATGTATCAGTTCTGTTCCTATTGTGAAGCGCTCTGACACCTTCGGGTAAAGTCCGCGCTATATAAAAACGCATAAATAAATAGGGGGAGGGGGGGCTCTTTCTAAGGGGGGGCAGCGGAATGTCACATGCAAATGAATGGGGAGATCACAGGCAGACCCCGTCGCTCAGCCCAGACCCCCCCCCCCGTTTCTCAGCACTTGTCTTATCTTGTTAGCTGCTGATAGAAGGCCCGCCGCCGCTGCGGAGAGTCACTTTTAATTAGGACTTCGCCCGGCATGGGGCGGGCTCCTGCAGTCTCAGCAGGCAATTACCGGATGCCCATAGCCACGCGCGCCCCCGGCACGCCGTGCCACCCCCACCATCCTCGTTTCCGCCGCGGAGGAGCAGCCTCAGGCCCAGGCAGCGTGTGTGGCGGTGGCATGACACGAGGCCTGAACACCAGTCCCTGCTGGTGTTTTTATTTATTTATTTATTTAATGCGATTTTATATAGCGCGAACATTACCCGAAGGTGTCAGAGCGTTTTACATAAGAACCCGTTGCAAAACATGAGGATTTAGGATTACATGCGTTACATAAAAGATACAAACAGAAAACATTGCAAATGTACAAATGGTAAAGTCACTCAAGGAAGAGATACAAATGGATATACTCAGGCCCCCAGATTCATCATGGTCCAGATTTGCGAGTCCTTAATAGCGATTATTAAGGAATCGCTATTAAGGACTCTCAAATCGGGATTCATGTAGAAATTGCAAAATATATTGCGATTCCTACAGCCTCCTTATTTGCGATTAGCAAATTGCTAATCGCAAATAAGGAATAACTCCCGATTCATAAAGGCCCATAGGAATGAATGGGGAGTCAATCCTTATTTGCGATTGCCAGGGGTGTCCAAAGGACACCCTGTAGCACCCCTGAAATGTCAATGTAGCCTGATGTTGCGTAACACATGTCCATTTGGACATGTGTGTGTGTAACATACCACTTAGAAAAATGTACAAAAAATGCATTTTTCTAAGTTTTCGCTATTTACCACAAAGTCAGACTTCGCTGTAAATAGCGGCTGGAAATTGCGATTTCACAATTTTTAAAAGTTTCATGAATTGCATTTAAAGAATCTCAAATAGAGATTCCTTAAATGCTATTCCTCGCTAAAATGAGAATTCTGTATTAGCGATTTTTGCATTTGAGATGATGAATCCCAAATGCAAAAATTGCGCTTGCAAAGGGCCAGATTCTCAGAATCTGGCCCTTTGCGAGCGCAATTTCCCTTGATGAATCTGGCTGTAAGAGTCACATAGGAATGGTAGAGAGTACAAAGGTCCGGTGTCCAGATGGATGACGTGCCTATAACCATCGGACGCTGACCCCAGGTTGTATCGTTGGCACCTCGTGCCAGGCGCGTCACGCACCCTGAGGCGTCAAACCTTGATTCACAGCAGCGCCCAGGCAGCCTTTTAACATCTTTTTAACTCGAGTTCAACTTGGAATGCGTGTTCATGCAAAATCCAATTAGCAAGTTTGGAGTCGTCGCGCGTCAGTCAGACTGGTGGAGGTTTATGGTATGACGTGGCCGCTAATAAGTGTCTGAATCTTTCATCACTTAAATGTGCCAAGGACAGACCTGAGGAGAGGCGGGAGGGCTTTGATGAGGTCAAAAACGTGTGGGTTTAAAAAGAAAAGGAAGATTGAAGCAACGAAGACCTCCCATTACTGAAAATTCTATTCTCCATGACTATGGAAGTGCCTTCCCAGTGTGTTCGTGTGGTTGGTGTGTTCTGCCATTTATTGCAGTATTATCCTTGTACCTGTGTTTGCTACTCTTTTGTAACATGCACACGTCACTTTTCTCTTGTAACACACTGTTTGCTACCTCTCACATTTTGTTTGCTTTTGATACTTGCACAAGTGCCACCATTGCCTACGTAACGTTTGTTCTTGTGCCTCAGTGTCTAGCATATATTGCAGTATATTACCTCTAATTGTACTTTGTTTTCTCTTGTAACCTGCACACTTGTCACTCTTTCCTCCTGTAATGCACTGTTTTGCTACCTCATGTATTTTGTTTGTTCACATTTGTCACTTTTATCTCATGTAACTTATCGTCTGCTTTTGTAATTGTTCATTTGTAATTTTCTGTTCCTATTGTGAAGCGCTCTGACGCCTTCGGGTAAAGTCCGCGCTATATAAAAACGCTTAAATAATCCATGAGAGGTGGTGGGGCGAGGGTGTGTGTGTGTGGGGGGGGGGGGGATGAGGGGCAGTGAATAGCATAATAGTCTCTAAAAGGCCTCCAAAGTAAGCTCTGACAGTGGACTTTGAGCAGTTGTGAGTTGCACACTGTCCAGTGAGGGCCATCTAAGTAGGTGTGTCCGTGTACTGCGTGAGTACTTTTGATTTGTATCTTCTGTGGTGAGATACCTCAACGCAAGACATGTCTGTGTACCGTGTGAGTACTTGCGATTTGTATCCTCTGTGGTGAGATACATCAAAGCAGAGGTCGAAGTGGGGAAAAAAAGTAGGGGTACTGTGGGTGGAGAATCAGGGGGCGGGAATAACCGAAGATTGAATCAGTGGGCGGAGCCAGGGGTGTGGCTAGAAATAGCAAAACATACCAATTTTTAGTACGTTTAGCATTTAACTGACCAGTTACAGCTTATAACGTTATTTAATTAAAACAATGGATAAACATGTTTGAGGTTTAATTCAGGAAAAAGCAAACACTCATAGGGAAAACAGGTTTATGTAAAGCGTGTGAAATAAAAGCAGGAACAACATGTTACCTTAATGCTTTTACTCTCGTTGCTTAGAAATCCATGATTATTTTTTGTCTCAAACATTGAGGTCATGAATACAGGGCTCCTCCTGTACACATGTGTTAAGCAGGGCTCAGAAGAGAAAGGGACTCTTCAGGAGAATCTGATCTGACTCATGGAAACCCACAAAGGCTCCTTCATATTCCTGTCAGCCAGCTAGCTGCTCAATCATAATATAGCAAAAAGAACAGCTGGTGGACAGAATGCAGAACAATATCATACATTCACCCCAGTACAGAGAACTGGGCCTAAATCCATCGTTTCTTTGCTCACCATGCTATTCCAGTTTGGACCCAGCCATATGCAAATCAGTCTTGATCCTGCACCCAATGGGAACAGTCCAGCCCAAACTGCCAAGCCAGGTCCTCCTTGGACTGGAAACAAGCACCCTAGGACCAGTTTCGGGCTTTCAGCCCTCATCAGCCAGGATAGCTTTATTCCAGTGGCATGGAGAGCACGGGACTCATGTCTGAGCATACCCGTCCCACTCTGGGTGACAAATGCAAAAACAACAGTTGATGGACAGAATTCAGAACAATGTCATACATTCACCCCAGTACAGAGATCTGGGCCTAAATCCATTGTTTTTTGCTCACCATGCCATTCCAGTTTGGACCCAGCCATATACAAATCAGTCTTGTTCCTGCACCCAATGTGAACAGTCCAGCCCAAATTGCCAGGCCATATGTATTCAAGTGTCCTTTCATTCGGGAAGTGAACACAAAGCAGTACCCACTGAACTATGCACATAACATATTGTTCTTTGATATGCATGGTACACGTTCTTTCCAGCAGGCATATTACCACTATGCACTACCTTAGATGAGTAAAACAGACACTAGACAAAAAATGCTCCCATCTCTCTCCAGCAGGTACATTGATCTCCAAAGTTATCTTGGCACTTGTATTGTTGACCGAAACCTGCTGAATATACAAAGAACTTTGCAGTGTTTTTAAAACTCCTGCACTTGTACAAAACCGGCCCCCCCAAACTAAACTGGCCCCCTACCCTTCCAGTCGCCCTGGGAAACACCTGCTCCTGCCCTTTCACTGCTCCTGTCCAGTCAGTACTCCTGCTCATGCTCGATCAACACTCCTACTTCGTCAATCCCCTTTCCCCCTCCCTTCTCCTGGCCCGTCACTTCTCCTGGCCCGACACTTCTCCTGCCCAACACTTCTCCTGCCCTGTTCACTGCTCCTGCCCTGTTCACTGCTCCTGCCCTGTTCACAGCTCCTGCCCTGTTAACCGCTCCTGCCCTGTTCACCGCTCCTGCCCTGTTCACCGCTCCTGTCCGTTCACCGCTCCTGTCCGTTCACCGCTCCTGCCACATCACCTCTCCTGCCCCGTCACTTCTCCTGCCCCGTCACTGCTCCTGCCCCGTCACTGCTCCTGCCCCATTCACTGCTCCTGCCCCGTTCACTGTTCCTGCCCCGTTCACCTCTCCTGTCCTTTCACTGCTCCTCTCCCGTCACCTCTCCTGTCCCGTCAACTCTCCTGCCCCGTCACCTCTTCTGCCCCGTCACTTCTCCTGCCCATCACCTCCTGCCCCGTCACCTCTCCTGCCCCATCACCTCTCCTGCCCATCACATCACCTGCTTGTCATGTCACCTGCCCGTCACTTCTTGTGCCCGGTCACCTCTCCTGCCCTGTTGCCTCTCCTTCCACATCACCTCTCCTGCCCTGTCGCCTCTCCTGCCCCATCACTTCTCCTGCCCCGTCACTGCTCCTGCCCCGTTACTGCTCCTGCCCCGTTCACTGCTCCTGCCCTGTTCACTGCGCCTGTCCTGTTTACTGCCCCTGTCCCATCACCTCTCCTATCCCATCATCTCTCCTGCCCTTCACCTCCCCTGCCCCGTCACTTCTCCTGCCCGTCACTTCTCCTGCCCCGTCACTTCTCCTGCAAGCCACTTTTCCTGCCCGGTCACCTCTCCTGCCCAGTTACCTCTCCTGCCCAGTCACCTCTCCTTTCCTGCTGCCTCTCCTGCCCGTCACTGCTCCTGGCCCGTCACTTTTCCTGCCTCGTCACATTTCCTACCCCGTCACTTTTCCCGCCCCATCACCGCTCCTGCCCGTTCACAGCTCCTGCCCATTCACTGCTCCTGTCCGGTCAGCACTCCTGCCCAATCACCTCTCCAGCCCCATCACTTCTCCTGCCCCGTTCACTGCTCTTATCCTTTCACTGCCCCTATCCGTTCACTGCTCCTGCCGGTTACCGCTCCTGCCCATGCCTAATCATCGCTCCTGCCCCTTCACTTCTCCTACCCCATCACTTTTCCTGCCCCTGTTGTGAATGTATCTAGGACCCTATTTAAATATTCCCGATTCATGCCCTTATGTGGTTATAACGAATCATATCCTCATAAAGGCATAAGAATCATATCCATATTTAGTCATAGCCAATGCAGTCCCAATACGGCAAGGCTACTCCCATAGACTCCTAGAAAGTACAACACGTTCTTTAAACAAACTAAGCCTCCAGCAGCCCGGGAAATCCCCCTGCTTTTGTTTTGATTTGTACAAGAACTCCTGGAGTCCAGAAAGAACTGTAAGTTCTTAGTGACGTCTTATGTCCAACCTTACGTCAAACTCAGCACCTTCCAGGTATAAATATACCAGCATCTGCCCTAGCAAACACACAGTGGTTTGGAGCAGATCGGCTATCTACTTACCCGAAGCCCAGCTGTAGCAAGTGCCAAAGGAAGCCGACCCTCCCATTGATGCACTGAGAGAGACGCTGTCTTTTCTCCTGCAGAGAAATCCAGCTCCAGTGTTTCCAGTCACCCTTGCGGGTTGCTGGGAGATCGAGTCCTGAGAAAGAGATACAAGACCTCCTTCATTCTATAAACCAAGGTACGGAGCTGATTAGATCTCCGAGAATTCTTGATTCAGATTCTTGGCAAAAACTGACTTAACTTAAACTGCAGCTCACTTACTCCTTCCCACGTACTAGGCTTAGGTTAGGTACACCGGGGTAGGCGTATCTTAGAAGCACCAGTTGAGTACGTTTAGTCAATGATTTTATGTATGTATATATTTTATCCGTTTTAAGTATCATATGGCTCAGAAACCATATCCATGCTTTTACAGTATTATTTCATAACACTCCTTTTACTGTACACACTTTACTTCATGATAAGTATTGCAATTGTGGCAATTCACTTCTCTTGCATGAGAAAGAGGACCGCTCAATAAATAACAACTTTTATTGAAAACGCCCGTCTCTCTATTTCTCTGCACTCTGGTGAAACTAAGCATGCACGATTGACTGAGTGAAATAGCTGTCTATT
This sequence comes from Lissotriton helveticus, assembly GCF_964261635.1. Classification (NCBI taxonomy): domain Eukaryota; kingdom Metazoa; phylum Chordata; class Amphibia; order Caudata; family Salamandridae; genus Lissotriton; species Lissotriton helveticus. The sequence continues at coordinate 13,838,182 of NC_136073.1, read as the reverse complement.
GTTTTCACACGACTCTGGAGATATACTCCTTGTTCTGGAGGGAGCAAAGTTGTCATGTTTATGCGGTTGTCAGAAACGAATCCCTTCTTGTCTAATCAGGAAAGTTAACTCCTTCCTGTTCATTCGAGAAAGTTTCTAGTGACCTCTGAGCTAGCTGGCATTCATAATTAAGTCTAACATATTCAGTAGAGACCTAGATGACCTCAGTCCTTCGTCTAAACTATTGTTTATGTTATTCCAATGCACAGAGCCTATTGGGATTATAGGAACTACACTACACCCCGTCACCTCTCCTTTCCTGTCACCTCTCCTGTCCCGTCACTGCTCCGGACACGTCAACTCTCCTGCCCGTCACTTCTCCTATTCGTTATTTCTGCCCGTAACTTCTCCTGCCTGTCACTTCTCCTGCCCTGTCACTTCTCCTGCCCATTACTTCCCCTGCCCGGTCACCTCTCCTGCCCTAGTACCTCTCCTTTCCTGTCGCCTCTTCTGTCTGGTCACTGCTCCTGCTCAGTTCAGTCTGTGTACAACATTAACAAATTACACAAGGTGTCAAATTCCCCACAGTACTCAGTCTGGGGAAAGCTCCTCTGCAATCACCAACTCCGATCTCACTGGCACTTGATATGCTAAAGGCAGAGGGCGGGCGCTGGTTTTTGTTGGAGTATTCCCCCAATTTTTGCCTGGTATCTGGTGCAATTTTGACTGAATGTGTGCTGGGTTCCTGCCAACCAGATCCCCAGCACCAGTGTACTTTACCTAAACTGTACAATTGCCCATAATTGGCACCCCTTTAGGATCCTTGTAACTCCCTAGTAAATGGTACCCCTGGTACCTAAGGCCTTGGAACTAAAGAGGGTCCCTAAGGGCTGCAGGACGAATTATGCCTCTCTAAGGGACCCCTCCCCAAGCTCACGTAAACTGCCATCGCAGCCTGTGTGTCTTGGTGCAGAGAAAACCGATACCCATGTGAAAGCATAACTGTCAGAGTGGCTCTCTACGTTCACCCTTAGTTATTGCCAGTGCCCTGGGAAGCTGTAACTAGTACATGGGCTGGACGCTCATCATTACGAGTTCGTCTGCTACTTGAAGGCTTAGTTGTACCCCCAGGTGTTTGGTACCAAACACCTCTTCTTAATAAATCCACACTGACGCCAGCCCTGGATTTATTAATAAATGTTTATCAAAAGATGAGAGGTACCCCTTAAAAATGTCAAGGGAAATAAGGTTTCAAAGCCTAAACTAAATGGATCCCCTTGAACAAGCAATAACTTTATGGCACATATATCTATCAATCATAGAGTCACAACTGGATATCGAAAGACATCAACTTTATTAAATATGCAGTAAAACTTTTGAATATCAGGTTAAAAACACAATAAAATAAGCAATAAAATGGAAACTATTCACTAAAAAAGAGAAATACAGGAGAAATACAAATCTAATACATATCAATTACATACACCAGAGATTATGACCCGCATAATCGCATAGAAGGACAGAAACAGGTAAGACATTGAACTTGTGCAATACAATTGGTACACTCTTTGTCCTAATTTTCACCCGTAATACAACACACTACTAGATTTGTGCTTATATTAAAGTGCTGGAATCTTGAGTTGTACGAGAGAAGTGCGTCGATGCGTTTCGATGGAAAACAATGATCACTCCATCTTTTTTTTTTTTTTTTTTTTTTGGTTATAAACTTTTATTCAGTGACAGTACATACACACAGCTCTATGCCTACAACCCTGAGGCCGGCAGCAATGTAAATGAACTTCAAGATCATCATGGTAGGACCGGCAGATCTACGGAGCGGGAGCCCCACAGGGAACAGTGGACGTCCTGCCCCTTCTCCACTGTTGAGCACACATACCCTAGGTTCCATGGCCTACCCATCCTAACCTCGCCCCCCCCTGTTGGTGCCCACCCAGCCCCACTGTGTGGTTATGTGTGTTGGTGTGGAATGTCTGTCTATCCCCTGAAACCCAGCTTATAACCTCTCTTACAACCACCCCTCTCGAACTTACCCCCTTCCCCCCCTTAACTACCCCCGTGCTTGCCTCTGCGTGAGTCCCAAACCTATGCCTCCTCCCTACCCGTCCTCCCAATCCGTGACCTACCCTCCACCCACTCCAAATCTCAGTGCCCCCTGTGTACTGTGACGACCCGCCCTGCAAGTAACACACTGGAAATAGCGGTCAAAGGACATGCTATCACATACTTCCCACCACCCCTGGAGACTCACCCAGTGACGAACCCAGGCCTCCACTAAGCACTTAATCCAAAAGAATAGAGCCCCGAGCCTCAGTGTCCTCCTCCCCGATCTGGTTCTCCTCTTCCTCATGCCCCGAATCCGTGTCGGACTTTTTGGTAGCATACGTCAGGTACTGGTCCCAGAAATTTTTCGGTCTGCTGCGAGGGGGTAGAAGCTCGCTATAGAGCTGCGACTGAGTGCACCCATATAGCATATCTCTGGACCATCCATCTTTGGTCGGGAGAGGACCTCGCATCCAACATCGCGCCACCAACCGTCGGGCCATTATGAGTCCCAGGTCTGCAAGGCGACGCATCGCCGGTGGGAGAATTCTGGAGTGTCCCAGGAGCGCCAACGCCGGGTCAACCGGTAACTCGGTCTCCAGTATGGAGCCCAGCTCCTCAAAAATGTCCGCCCAGAATCTGTTGATGCCCGGGCATGTCCACGCAAGATGCATGAAATCCGCCACTGGAGAGTGGCAGCGCTCGCACTCCGCTGATTGTCGGAGGCCATACCTATGTAGGCGTTCAGGGGTGTAATACACTCTTTGCAGGAATTTAAAGTGGATGAGTCTATGTCGAGCATTAATGGAAACCCTTCTAGTATTGCGGCAGCAGTATTCCCACATAGAATCGCTTATTTCTGCCTGCAGATCCCGTTGCCATGCCGATCGAGCTTTGGAGATAGTTTGTTGGCCGCTACGCTGGCCTATCCGATACAACCGGGATATAAGGTGGCTAGGGGATGGCGTCTTGATAACGTACGTCAGTTCCGGGGTTTCAGGAGGCTCCTGCATGGTCGCGCCCAACGAGTCCCGTAACGCCGCGCGGATCCTGTGGAAATGGAAGCGCTGCATTAGCGTGGCAGACGGCCTGGATTGTGCCAGCTGTGTCCAGGTGATCGCTGTACCCTCTTTGAATAGGTCTCCCAGCTTGAGTATGCCCAATTGTCGAAGCGCACACAGGACCCCCTTCTCCCGTAGCGGTGAGAGCCACACAGCCCAGTCTATAGGGACTAGTGGGGAATACAATAGGTCCTGTCCGTGTCTCCGAGCCAAAGAATGCCACGCATGATTAGTCGCCGTTATGGAGTCCAATGTACCAACCCGACGCGAGGCCGGTTCAAACACCGTGGCCGGCGGGGGGAGAGGGGCGGCGAAAAGGGTTTCAAGTATCACGTGGGGGATGTTGCGATCCCCGTGAGTCCATGTATGCAAATGTGTTGCTTGCGCAACCCTGTAGTATCTCTCTAAGTCGGGCGCCCCTAATCCTCCTTGCTCATATGGGAGCGTTAGAATTTGCCACTGTATCCTCGGTTGCTTGCCCCCCCAGGCCAACCGCGTGAGAGCCTGGGTCAGCGTCTTGAAGAAAACCTTCGGTAAAGTCACCGGGATGGTGTTGAACAAAAACAGGAACCGGGGCAGGACAATCATTTTCATCAGGGCAATGCGATCTGATAGGGAGAACGGCAACCTGCACCACCTGTCAATGTCATCGGACAGTCTGGAATAGGCCACCCCATAGTTCTCCCTCACCAGAACGTCTGGGTCCGGGTGCAATTGTATGCCCAGATACCGAACCGGGTCATCCGACCACTGTAGCGGATAATCCATCTCAAACTTACTCGTTGCCGGGGTCAGCGGGAACGCGACGGATTTGCTCCAGTTTACTTTCAGTCCTGATAACGCTCCAAACTGCACTACTTCCCGCAGCACAGAGGAGAGATTGAGCTCTGGGTCTCTAACATAGAGGAGGGTATCGTCAGCATACGTGGATATGCAGATCTTGTACGTAGGGAAACTGATTCCCTCGAGACTATGGTATTCTCTCAGCGCGCACGCCAGAGGTTCAGCCACGAGCGCATACAGCAGCGGCGAGAGAGGGCAGCCCTGCCTGGTGCCCCTGCGTATTGCGAAGGCGTCCGACACTCTGTTGCCCAGGCGAATTCTAGCCGATGGTTCATAATATAACGCACCTATCATCTGCAGGAAGGGTTCTCCCAGGCCCAGCTTCCGTAGCACTCTGGACATGAAGGGCCACTCGACGGAGTCGAACGCCTTTTCCATGTCCAGAAATACAGCTAGCGCCTTACACTCCGGTTTAACATGTTGCATTGTCCCCAGCACCGTGCGTATGTTGTAGGTAAGGCTCCTGGTAGGGATGAAGCCAGCCTGCTCCGGAGCGACCAGTTCCGGGGTTAAGAGAGCCAGACGTGTCGCCAGGACTTTGGCGTATAGTTTGGCATCGACGTTTATTAACGAGAGTGGCCGGTATGAACTCCGTTCTGTCGGGGGCTTTCCCGGCTTAAGGAGAGTAATAATGAGTGCCTCTCGCATGGTCGGCGGCATACAGCCTTCCTGACATATGCCGTCGAACAGAGTCGACAGGTAGGGTACCAACTGGTCCCCGAAGGCCTTGTAGAAGCCAACCGTCAGCCCGTCGGCTCCCGGAGCACTGCCCGCGCTCATGCTGTTCAGGGCATCAACTATCTCTTCCCTCTGAATAGGCATCATCAGGAACTCCCTCTGTGCGTTTGATAGCTGTGGCATTTTAATAAAGTCTAAATAATCATCTATTGCCCCTTCCATGCCGGTAGATTTTGCCTCATAAAGAGTGGAGTAGAACAGTCGAAACTCGTCTAGAATTCGCTCTTCGTCGGTCAGGAGCTCTCCCGTACTCGACACCAATTCGCCAACTACAAGCTGTCGCCTTTCGCTGCGAACCATGTTGGCCAGTAGGGATCCAGGTCTCCCACCTTCGCCATAAGTGCGTGCTGTAGCATATTTGCCCATGTGTTGGACCTCCCTATCAGCTTCCACATTGTATTCTGTTACTAGCTGTTTAATAGTAACTAGTGTGTCCCCGTCAGGGCCAGCCTGCAGCTTCTGCTCCAGCTCCGCCAGGCGCGTCTCCAGGTGTTGAAGCCGCTGCCTAATGGACTTAAGGACGCTGGAGTGTTTGGCCATAGCAACACCGCGCACATATACCTTGAATGTCTCCCACAGCGTTTGGAAGTCATCCACAGAGCCCAAGTTGATGTCAAAGAAGTTCTGGATCTCCTCTGCGAGTTCGCCCCTAAACACTTCGTCTAGTAAAGAATATGGGGGAAAGCGCCACGTGAATGGGGGGAGACGAGGCGTCGGCAGTTCGAGAAGCATGAGGAGAGGAGAATGATCTGAAAGTGTGCGGGGCAGAATCAGACAGTCCCTTACTCTGCTAGCCAGAGGCCGCGACGCTAGCCAGTAATCAATTCTTGTGTGTATTTCGTGGTATGAGGAATAGTGCGTGTAGCCCCCTCTGGTATGGTGCCTATTCCGCCAAACGTCAAGTAAATCCAGACGCGCCATTGCAGTCTGTAGCACCTCTGCCGCTGCCGACGGACTCCTATGCGGCCCCGCTGACCTGTCCAACATCGGGTCAAGAACCAGATTGAAATCCCCACCCCAGAGCATCCCTGTACATTCATACAGCTCGCATTTCTGAGCCAATGTCGTGTAGAACTCCGGGGAGTCAAAGTTTGGGCCATACACATTCACCACCATGCAATCAAGACCTCTGCCCTTACATCTGCAGAGTACATACCTGCCCTCAGTGTCAGCTTCCAGGGGCGTCAGTGTTAGTTTGGAGCCAGGGTTAACCCAAATGAGAGTTCCCCTAGAGTGTGTTGTGAACCCAGAAGCTACACTGCAATCCACCAGACCCTTGTGAAGAAGCATTTTGCTGGTCAAAGGCAAGTGTGTTTCCTGTAACAGTGCAAGATCTATGTGATGTCTGCGCAGGTAACTGAGGACTTTACGAAGCTTCCTGAAGTCATTTAATCCCCGTACATTCCAAGTCAAGACTCTTAAGTGTGTAGGTTCCGGCTCCCTCAGTGCCGTGAGCTCGGAAGTATCAGTCCCACCCGCCATGGCAGAAGATAATAAAGTTGCGGAATAGATTTGCGTTTACTGCGGCTACACAGTCAAGCAGGAGAAACGGAAGGGGAGCAACGGCTGCTTGCATATTGGGAGGTCCCCGCACAGATTGGCAAAGCACATTTTCAATCAGTAACAAAAAGAACAGTACAAGTACAAAAACAAACCCCAACATTCCACCCTCCTCCCACAGCTGACCCTCCCCAACTCGGTCACTCAGGTCCCCGTCCCACCCGCCCCTCCCCAGCCACCAGTCCAGAAACCCCATAGCCGACGGCTCGTGGGCAAAAGGTAGCCAGCCACTACAGGCTTACCTAGGAAGTCTCAACTCTGTTGTCCTGAGTCCCCACCCCCCGTCGTACACCATCAAGTATGGATCACCCCATCAAACCGCAGATATAACTTCTACATATCCCCCAGCTATGCCGGGGACAACTCCCCCCCCCCCCACCCACGCCCCCAACGTCGCAACCATCACCCATCCAATAATAATGAGCAGAGAGAGCAACAGTCACAGTGGGTGCAGTCTATACACAACAGTGTGCAATAATCGTACCCGCCTCCCACGCCCTCTTATCTGTGACATCTCGGCAGTGAATAGTCCCTCCGGATCCAGATCACTCCAAGCAAACACAACCTCAAAAGGATCAGATGGTAGAACACAGTACCACAGTGCGGCCATCGCCAGGTCACTCCTGATTGTCCCCACGTTGCTGACCGTCTTCTTCCTGATTATCCGCCTGCTCTTCCGGCTTGTCTCGAGCCCATTTCTTCAATGCTTTTTGCAACTCCGCAGGATCAGTGAAGATGTGCGAGTGGCCCTGCCTATTCACACGCAGCTTGGCTGGGTACAGCATGGCGTAATCAAGGCCCATATCTCTGAGTCGTTTCTTGTGCGGCGCAAAGTATTTGCGCGCCTCCTGAACCCGGGCCGTGAAGTCGGGGAAGATGGAAATCACTGAGCCCTCGAAGTGTAGATCACCCTTGGAACGTGCCAACCGAAGTGCCGTGTCCCTGTCTCTGTAATTCAACAGCTTCGCAATAATTGGCCGCGGAGGGAGACCCGGGTTAGGACGTGGGCCTAGCGACCGATGAGCACGTTCGACCACAAACATGGACGAGAACACTCCTTCTCCGAGCAGGTTAGTTAGCAGGGTTTCCACAAACAGCTCCATTCTCCCGGTCTGAGTGGTCTCCGGCAGGCCAAGGATGCGAAGGTTGCAACGACGTGACCGTGCCTCTAAATCCTCCGTCTTGTCTTGCAGAGTCTTGATCAACGTTTCCGCCCGGCGTCTCGCGGTATCCAAGTCTGTCTGGGCCTCCTCCACCTTCGTGATGCGCCTTTCCGCCATGTCGTGCCTCTCTGTGTGTTTGTCGAGACGCTCCGCCATGCGGTCCATCCTATATGACATGGCGTCCATCTTGGACCCCAGCGCCGTGATGTTTGTTTGGATATTCAATTCCATGGAGCGAAGCATCGATTTTATCTCCGAATTGTCCTCTGGGCGTTCACCCGCGGGCAAGACCTCATCCTGATGCGCCTGTGGGCTCAGCACCTGGACCCTCCGCTGCGAAAAGGGGAGTTTGCTCTGGGTCCTGTCTCCCTTCCCCATGCCGCGTTCGTTCCTGTTACGCCCCCGCCTTTGCGCGAAGGGGAAGCTGGCCACCAAGCAAAAGTCCGCCGCCTGCAAGCCTCAAGAGCAGCCCTACTGGGAGTTTCAGGAGATCGTCCGGTGCCGGATATGGGCACCTAGACCAGCGTGGTATCGCTTGGTCGGCGAAGCAGCAGGTCCGCAACCACCAGATAGTCCAACCGCCGCTGGCAATGCTGTGGGGCCCGGGCCTCGCGGTGGATAAGCAGCAGGAGAGCGGGGGAGGTGCGCAGGCCCCAGGAGATGGGCCGATCTCGGGCCGTGCAAGCTGTCCAAGGCACCCTGGGTGGGTAGGAGGGGGGGAGACAGCAAGTTCCTTCACTCCCCCCTCCTCCGCAGCCAAAGTCCGCGACGACTGCCGAGTGTGCCCCTGGCGCCCCCGGACCGCGGAAGGCCGCACGTGCGCCCCGTCCCCACCCGACTTCTCACCGTAGGGTTAAGCGAGGGCCGGGTCCGCTGTGTAGGTGATGATGGCCGCGCTCCCCGCGGCCACGCCTCTGACACCTCTCCGAACCCGGCGGAGGGTCCCGACAACTGGCGGTGCTGCTGCCCAGTCTCTGCCGCACGTCACCGCACGCAACGCGGGCACGTTGCAACTTGAGGCCGCGGATCACGGGCCTTCCAGGAGTCCCAGCGGGGCAGCCCGCCCACTCCTCCGGAGCTGAATGGATCCGTTTCAAGTCGGGCAGCCAGGCCCCCAGGTGTTCCGCGACACTGCGGGGGGGAAGGGGGGTCGTAGATCGTGGGTTGATGCAGGATAGTGAAGGATAGAGAGATGGTGTCGACGGAGCCCCGGGACTATGCGGCCATTTTCCGCGGCTGCTAGCTCCGCCCCCCAATGATCACTCCATCTTTATCAAGACTAAAATTTTTTGCTCTGTCCTATAAGCAGGGTCATGTACAATTTTTCGCCCTACAATAAACATACATAGTATTAGTGCAATCAAAAGTAGTGGAATATATCACAGTGCATTATTTATTTAATTGAGACTGTACATAAAAGGGTCATATTTTATATCAATCATATAATCTGCACAATGGTTTACTCCCTGGAACTAATTTTATATCTCTAATTACATTAATAAATTCCCCCTTCGTTTATTTCTATCTTTAAGGAAGACGTATCACTGGATAATCACCTATATGCTTCAATGGTAAAATACACTGGGGCATATCACCAAGCAATAGCGATAATTATCGCTATTGCTTGGTTAGAGACAAAATTTTACCGCTGAGCTGCGGCGATTTTTATCGCAGATAAACCTTGGTATTACCAAGGTTTATCGCAAATGCGATAAAAAACGGCCGCAATGCATGAATATCGCTGAAAAGTCAGTGATATTCAGGCATTACCGAGCTAATGCTCTTAGCTATGTTATCCACCTCCCATTGGATAACATGGCTAAGAACTGCTCAGGGCAGGTGTTAGCTTTTGGAGATATTCGCGCTTAGCGCGAATATCTCCAAAAGTTGGTAATAGGAGATAGCGATGTTAGCGACTGTTTCCAGTCGCTAACATCTTGGCACGCCCACTTTGCATGTCATTAGTGATAAATATCACTGACATGCAAAGTGGGGCCCAAGATGGTCGCTATCTCCTACTAGCTGTCGCTAACTGGTGTTAGCGACAGCTAGGTAATAGGGAGATAATTTTATCACCGCTTTCTTGGCTTTTAAAGCCAAAAAAGCAGAGATAAACCCCTTTGATAATATGCCCCACTGTTGTTTCAGTACTCTGGCCGCTATGGTCCCCTATGTATTATCATGGTATAGTAGTCTGTTGTCTAAAGGTTCTAGCCAGTTGGTCATTACCCCCAGTTAAGTTGTTAGCTATACTAGTGATTTAGGCCATGAACCAAAGACAATCTCAATCCCATTAAAAGCAGGACCTTGTGTATATGTCTATTTGCTATACATGGTTGAAACAATCTGAGCCAATAACTGGGTTATTACCCTGCTCTTGGTTAGAGCGAAGTAGATGAAAAGGCGCTCCCAATTCTAAGGGGCATATTATCAAGGGGTTTTATCTCCGCTTTTTTGGCTTTAAAAGCCAAGAAAGCGGAGATAAAATTATCTCCCTATTACCTAGCTGTTGCTAACACCAGTTAGCGACAGCTATTAGGAGATAGCAACCATCTTGGGCCCCGCTTTGCATGTCAGTGATATTTATCGCTAATGACATGCAAAGTGGGCGTGCCAAGATGTTAGCGACTGGAAACAGTCGCTAACATCGCTATCTCCTATTACCAACTTTTGGAGATATTCGCGCTAAGCGCGATTATCTCCAAAAGCTATTGCCTGCCCTGAGCAGTTCTTAGCCATGTTATCCAATGGGAGGTGGATAGCATGGCTAAGAGCATTAGCTCGGTAATGCATGAATATCGCTGACTTTTCAGCGATATTCATGCATTGCGGCCGATTTTTATCGCATTTGCGATAAACCTTGGTAATCCCAGGGTTTATTTGCGATAAAAATCGCCGCAGCTCAGCGGTAAATTTTTGTCTCTAACCAAGCAATAGCGATAATTATCGCTATTGCTTGGTAATATGCCCCCATGTTTGTTAATAAAGGATGCTAGTACTGCGAAAGGTTCCACCAACTGGGTGGGCCCGATCTGTTGAATATAAAGAATAATGTAACTATGCTGGATTCTGTTGTAATCCACTGTCTGGGCAATATCGCGCCTCATACGAGTCACGCAGTACCAATGTCCAAACATACCTCCGTCTCAGACTGATAGGGCCGAAAATTGTCGATATATTCAGTATTGTTGTCAGACACTTCCTAATTCCGTTCAATTGTAGGAAGAGGGGTCCAATATAGATCTATATTGGGAACAGGCATTTTCGAGGAACAGATTTAGAATTATTTTGCCCTTCTAACAGTCATGATAGATCAGCAAAAAGTATTATATGCCTTTCCATATTGGCTGAATATAATTACCCGGGAAATTGGTCGGATTCCCTAGGGATGGTGATCTCTGCAGTGAGTCTCTATACACCGGAGCTTCTTATGCTTCAATTGGGATATACAGGTCCACAAATATCCCAGTAGGTTTCTAAAAGAATAACAAACGGACATAGAGCGAAACCGCCAATCAGTTAACTATATGCTCCATAGTGTCCATATGCCGAGAAGCGGCATTAACCCTAAAGGCCTCTGACTTCTCATACCTTCACTCTCTGGGTCTGGCGTTCGCAAGTGGGGTGCCGCGTTGAATCGCAAAGGCTGCGTCCAACTCGGCGTTATTTAAACGCCCCCCAGCTACTTCTATTGGCTGATAACTCTTTCTACAGCCAATCAGGCATCTTACTATGATAATTAGTAATCAGCAAAATTGGACACTTGTTACACTGCTCGACTTTCGGTTCAGTGCAAATAAGGAAACCCTCAGAGAAGTCAATGTATGCTTGGGAGTAGCGGTATATTAGCTTCATCCGCCCCACATTGACATTCACGCAGTTATCATAGGGTTTTTCCTATTGGTGGGTACTGCTAGCCTCATCCAGAGGCACCTCCAGTCTCGAGTGCAGTGTCCAGAGACAAAAGGACTTTCCCAAAAGGATTGGTTAAAAAATGAAAAAGAGTGCCCAGAATTTTTTTTAATATTGGGCAAACTTACATTATTAAAAATTGTGAATACTCATTGGTAGACCGAGTTACAGGGCTATATGGTATTACTAAGTTGGTATTGTCGACATGTTTCAGCTCTATTGGGCCAGGCGGTCTGTAGAGCTTTCGTCAGGACTTACAAAGGGTAGGTACAAACAAACACATATAAAACTACTCACACGAATTGTGCGGTAATCCCAAACTCAATGCATTGATTTGAGTATTGTATTCTTCACGATCTATGAAAGAATATACATATAGAGCTCTGTTTAGCTAAGTGCAATGAATCCTAAAGAAGGGTAAGTGCAGTAACATAACCAGTGATAGTATTAACACTAGTGTGAATCATGAAGGTTTTATCATGAGGGTGAGCGTTTAAGATTCAGGAAATAAATTCATTTACACTGAAAGTCGCTCGTGAACAATGAAAAAGGGAAGGTGGTTTAGGCTATGAATGCATTTTCACTTTTGAGTGCAGGCACTTACTGATTTCGTGGCTCGATTTAAATATATCACTATTTGTCAAGGTGCTCTCTCAACCTCGCATCGCATGGCATATTAAGTGCTGATCATTCACACGCAGGGGTGCCCTGTTGATTTATTCGTTAAGTATATTTTCTCTAAAATCCAATAGATACTGTTGTGGCTCTCGTCAGGGTAAGGTTGGCGCCAGGTCTCATATTACCGTTATTTTATCAGGAGGGGCGCTCTACGTCTATGCATAGTAGACGGCAAGTAACTAGGTTGAAAAACACAAGCCGGCTATTACGGCATATTAGAGTTCTTACCTGTCGTAATTACGACTTCTGCTTCCTGCGGGGGTACCTTCAAATGCTACAGAGCTGAAGCGGAGACAGGAACCACGATCAGGACAGGATAGATTATACTGCTTACCCAAGGAGAAGAAGTCGGAGGAGGCTAAGCAGTATAATCTATCCTGTCCTGATCGTGGTTCCTGTCTCCGCTTCAGCTCTGTAGCATTTGAAGGTACCCCGCATAGACGTAGAGCGCCCCTCCTGATAAACAGAGCTCTATATGTATATTAAATCATAGATCGTGAAGAATACAATACTCAAATCAATGCATTGAGTTTGGGATTACCGCACAATTCGTGTGAGTAGTTTTATATGTGTTTGTTTGTACCTACCCTTTGTAAGTCCTGACGAAAGCTCTACAGACCGCCTGGCCCAATAGAGCTGAAACATGTCGACAATACCAACTTAGTAATACCATATAGCCCTGTAACTCGGTCTACCAATGAGTATTCACAATTTTTAATAATGTAAGTTTGCCCAATATTAAAAAAAAATCTGGGCACTCTTTTTAATTTTTTAACCAATCCTTTTGGGAAAGTCCTTTTGTCTCTGGACACTGCACTCGAGACTGGAGGTGCCTCTGGATGAGGCTAGCAGTACACACCAATAGGAAAAACCCTATGATAACTGCGTGAATGTCAATGTGGGGCGGATGAAGCTAATATACCGCTACTCCCAAGCATACATTGACTTCTCTGAGGGTTTCCTTATTTGCACTGAACCGAAAGTCGAGCAGTGTAACAAGTGTCCAATTTTGCTGATTACTAATTGAATATTTTGGGGAAAGAAACGGACACTGTAATTCCTCATCCCTCCCAGTTGATTAATTGCATCTTACTATGATAGCAACATTCGGGCCAAGACGAAACCTGTTAGATGTAAGGCGGGATCTTGCCTCATTTGGAAGAATTTCCAGGCAGATCCCACGTCTTGAGATCCATGATGCAAGCTGCATCATTATTTTAAGCTACGACTGATCTCGGAAATTCCGTGTGATCAACGTGGTGAAACCGTGAGTTTTGCCCACACATTAGACCAGAGGTTAGGGTACGCCTTCGTGAGCGTATACCGCCATGGTCTTTATCTAGGTACTGATGAAAGCTTTGCAGAATTTGCACATGAAACCAGAAACATGTTGACCAGTATACACGTTCTTATTTAAATCGGATCCTCCTGGCTACATTTATTAGCTAAACATAGATCCGTCACCAGTTTTTAATAGCAACCAAGTCACCTTGAATAAATTGGTTTGTAGGTATTATTTGGTTACTTTTTAAATTGCACTGACCCCTCACACAAACAACCTGCTCCGCTGCAGCTGCAGGCGTCGTAGCACACCAAGGAGGCACTCGGCCTCCTAGGTGGGGGCCCTATGATGAAGCATGTCACTGAACAGGTCGATGAGTGAGGGTCCTTAAAACAAACATATATGTGTGTTCCCCACACGATTTTCCAGGTAGCCACTCTTTCGTTGGTTTTGTATATTTAACTGGGGGACTAAGAGTGCCTTTCTATGGGAGAGGTGTGGCGCCGCGGCCAGGGCGACTGATGCTGGAATCTGGGGATCACGGTTCGATCCCCGGCTCCGGCGGCAGGTTAGCCCAGCACCATGTGACTCTGGGCAATAGCTTGCTTAATCTTCCCGACCGCCCCCAGCGCCTAGAGACCCTAACGGGTGATTGTGCGCTTTACAAATGTGGATTATTTCTCCCTCACTCTCTAGTTGTTTTGATTGATAGATATACGTGCCATAAAGTTATTGCTGTTCAAGGGTATCCATTTAGTTTAGGTTTATTAATAAATGCACAAAGGGGGCACCTTAGAGGTGCCCCCTGAAAACCTATCAACCAGTAGTGTGTTGACACTGGTTTCGACCAGACAGCCATTATTGACATGTTTCTGACCTCGTGGGGTGTAAGCCTTCGCTCCCGGAGGACAGGAACAAGCCTGCTCTGGGCAGAGGTGTTAAAATCTCCACCAAGCAGGATGGACATTCCAGGGCGGAAAGCTTCAAAGGCCCTGCTGCTTCGATATGTGACTCCAGGCCCCTCCAGAAACTTGAAGGGCCCACCCCCCTGTCCTGACCCACCTTTTTGGCAGCAAGACAGGTGTGAAAATTAGTTAGATTAGGAGGTGTGCCCACACTCAGCCAGCACTGCCCCCTAGGACGGGCCAGCTGATGTGAACCCCACTTTTCAAAATCTTTTGTTTGGAGAGGATTAACCTATTAGTGTCAGGATTAGCCCACTCCCCACAGGAAGTGGTCATATATAGGGTTAGACACCCTAAAGTAGGTAGCCCATTGGCTACTACCTGGTGCTCCTCTTAACGCCCCTGAGTATTTTGGGGCACCCCTTGACCCAGAACTTCAATTTTGATGGACCTAAAGACAAAGAGGACAAAGAAGAGCTGCTGAACCTGAGAGCGGAGTGCCTGCCACGGAGTTTTACAAAAGGGGGTGGTGATGGACGGAGCATCTGAACCAATCAAACACTCACACCCAGTCAAAAGATCTGAGTTTGATCCATCACTCTGAATCCCCAGTTCAGACATGGCTATATGCAAATCAGTCTGACCCTGTGCCTCATGGGAACAGTCCAGCCCGAACTGCCAAGCCATGCCTTCCCTTGACCGGAAACAAGCTTCCGAGCACCCGTTTCTGGCATTACAGCCGTCTTCAGCCCGGCTTGCTTGAATCCAGTGGCAAAGTGAGCAAGGGACTCACGTCTGAGCATACTCTGCCACACTTATGGCGGCCACGGAGTTTTGGCATAAACCCCTGCCTGATGCTTCAAGACTCGACAGTTGAGGTGAACTGTCTCGTCCTGCTGCTGCGCGGCCTCTAAGAACCCCACAGGACTACCAACTTTTGCAAACTACCCAAGAACTCGTTTGGAGTACAGGAGCTACTTCCCTGCAGACCGCAGGCACCGAAACAGCAGAGTCTGCTCCACCGACTTCCTGCTTCCCGGCCCGAGCAGCGCAGCAACTGACCAGGAAGAGGTACTCATACTCTGGAAGGTCAGATCTGTCTCCTCACCGAGTGTGGAGGCACCAGGGCCGATCAGAGCTGTGCAGTATCATTCCCTGGGGTACCAAACGCCCTGTGTAGGAGAGTAGGGTCTGCTTCCTATGGTCACCCCCACTTTTTGCTGTGATTTTCTGTTTTTTTTACTTTAGTGTGGCTGTGGGCCTGCTAATCACACCCACAGCCCAGCTGTTCTCTCTCTAAATTGATACCATGTACTTTAGGTACATACCAGATTGGATATTGGGTCACCTTTGTGAGCCCCTGTATAGTGTACCATAGGTACCCAGGGAATAGGTGCATCCAAGGCCTACCAGGGGCTGCAGCATGTATTATGCCACCCCTGGTTTGCCCTCCAAACTGACACCATAGGCTGATCACTCAGCATGTGTAAGGTGGTGTAATCACCCCTTACTTAGATATAGTAAACCTATATCTACCTTATATATAGACACATTTGCACCTATAAGTCACTCCTATGGTAGGCCTCGAAAATTCTGGAGGCAGAGTGCTTGGCTTTATGTGAGAGGGTGCCCTAGCATGAGCTGAGCCCCTCTGCAGCTTTCGGAACCATCTCCTTATAGCTGTTCTATGAAATAGCCATACCATATACTCTTAAGTGCATTATTACCTTGTGGTTAATGCTAACTTTAGTTTAGCTTTATCAAAACATGTCGTGTAAGGTGTCAAACACTTTGGAATACTACCCCCCCCCCGTCAATTCTGGCAGCGGGGGTAGCATTCCACCCTTCTAGAGGGAAAAGACATGTATGTTACTGCTTTACCCTGTTAAAGTTAAACAGAGCCTCAGCATCACAAAATGGATGCTGCTGTTACAGACACGAGTCTGACCTCCTGCAACTGGGGGAAACTCCAGCAAGGGAGGCCTGGACAATAGGTTTCCTGTCCAGGGAGGTGCCATACAGGGGTTATGTGTATTGGGGCAGGGAGGGCTGTATTCAGTAAATGCATCTAGACATTGCCTGGGGCACACAAGGTGCTCCATGCATAGCCCGGTTCAAACCAGTTGCTGGGGCACTCCAGGCCCAGCTCTGGCACAAAACTGGACAAAGGGAAAGGGGTGTAACCACCCCCTTCTCAGGTCCACCTATTGGAGGGACCTAGGCAGGTAATCCAGCCCCTTAGCTTAGTATAAGCTGTGTCCCCAGGCCTTTATATTATCCTGGAAAGAAACTTTGATACAGAACTCTTGGACCTTCGACATTCTATTCTGACTTGAAGACGGAAGACATCTCCCTTGTGGTCAAGGAGTGACCACCCTGTGCAAACAGGCACCACCAGTAACTTGCCGGTCTGCTTTGTCGACGCTCCCGCCGGAACCCGAAGCCTCAGCGACACAGGAACTGGACTCTCAGACTTCTCTAACTCCGACCGACATCCACAGCAAAGCTGAGACCCGTGGCGGACACAAGAGACGTGAGACCGGACATCCTGCATTTTGCTAACAGCTCGACTACCGAGGTACCCTCACAAATGTTCATTGGGGTACGAGAAGCCCCAGACCCGAGCGCCATTTGCACCGAAGCTCAGCCCTCCACACTCCACGAGTGCAGCGGGGGGCCCTCTCTTGCATTTCAGTTCGACGCATCTTCCCGGTTACTTGCCCGTTGGCTTGTGAGCCCCCTGAAGACTTTTCTTTTGAACTAAACTGCTTTCCTGGTTGCTCCAGGCTTGCTCCAGCTTCCCTTCAAAGGAGAAGCGCCACAGACCTTGCTGGACTGCAACAGAGCCAATCTCGGCATCCTGCGAGGGTTGCAGTTGCCAAAGCTTGTTGGGTCCAATCTGGATACCGACGCTGCAGTCATCTAGATCCATCGTGGGACAGCTCGAATCCAGCTCTTGGTCATCGTCGATGCCTCCTGGACCTCGTGGCTGAAGAGACAAGCTCACCTTCTTCACCTTTAAGCATGCGACATCGCCTGGTTCCTTCCTGGTCACTGGCTAGTGACCCAGACTCTGTCCCCTCTGCTTTCAGGTTCTTCGCATCACCGATCCACCCTTGGATCCACCCGGACACTTTTTCTCTGGCCGACTGCAGCACTTCTTTGCAGATCTCCATAGAAAACGAAGACAAAACCCGACACGAAAAGACACCTATGCACCCGGCTTTCCTGGGTGAGGTAACACGAGTACTCCGGTGCTCCCGTGGGTCTTGACTCTCGAAGTGTCCTAGTTTAAAAGGGTTCCATCCTAGTCCATCCGGAAGGGTCCTTAAACAGTAACTTTGTAACTTCTTCGTTTCCCATTATAAGTCAATGGTAACTCGCGACTGTGTTTAGACACTGCACGCGTCTCCCGTGGGCCTCCTACTTCGTAACCCTTGGTTGTTTAGTGTAGCCCCAGCGATTCCACAGGCCCTCGGCCTGCTGTCTAAGTCTCACATGGTTCTTATACCACTTCCTTAGTATATTGTTTGTGAGGCCCCTAGGGCATAACTGTATTTGTGGAACTTATCGTATGCTAATTGAGTAACTTGTGATGTACTTTTACCTCTGACTTCATAAAGAGTGCAGAGGGGTTGTATTTAGAATAAATACATATATATTTGATATATACCTTGTGTGCTGTCCTTTCATTTGGTATTCACGAGATTATAACTGGTAAAACAGCTTGCTTCACATGCTCTCTGAAGTCTTAGCCGAAGACTGCTGGCCCATGCTACCACTAGGATAGCTTTCTATAAGGTTGACTTTACAACCACCATCAATAAGGGTCGATTAGACTGGTGCAAGGGGCCCACTAGAACTAGTGGATATCATATGCCAGGCTAACTTCTCACACCCTGCACCCAAGACCGACATCAAAGAGTCCAGTCAGGACTCTAACTGTACCAGAGTTTAGCAGCTGCCAAGGGATATCAAGACCCCTGAGACCCACCTCAAGAGTGGCCCAGCAGTCCTGAATTTGTCCCTGCCAACTGTTGTCCGGTGACCAAGAGGAGCACCTTTACGCACCGGGCCGGCCAACCTATCTGCTCTGCAACGGTAACGATGAACCGGCTGTGCTCCCTTGTCCCTAAGACCCTTGCAAACCTAGCTCTTATTTCGGAGCTCTCAGATTTGCCTGTAAGTCCTGTTCAGCCTGTCTTTCGATGGCCTGTTCCCCGTAGCGCGCCACCCACCAACTCCCTGCCCCTTGTTCAATTCAGGACTCACCCTACAACCTGTTGGTAGAGCATTGGACCATGGCTTCCTGCTACTACAAACCCAGAAAGCAGCTGTGGGTTCTGGAAGCTATCATTCAACTTCATTCCCGCACCTGGGTTCGGGTGAAACTGGGGTCCGGCACACACCTCTCGCGGAAAATTATGACAAACAGAGGCGTGAAGCAGGGATGTGTGCTGGCCCCTCTTCTTTTTAATCTCTTTATATCAGATCTGTCAAGTATCCTGGACGACACAAACAGTCACCCCCCAAAGGTGGGAGGCATGGCCATAAACAACCTATTGTATGCCGATGACCTGGTTCTTTTTAGCCTTACCAGGGTCGGGCTGCAAAGGCTACTCGATAAACTGTTTAGCTACACAATTTCTAACCATTTAGAGGTCAACCTTAAGAAAACACAAGTTGTCCCTTTTGGTAAAAAACGACACGCCGGCGGTGGGTGGCTATTTGACAAGACAAGCATTGCTATAGGTCAGTCATATAAATACCTAGGTGTCCACTTAGACTCCAGAGGTAACCATTTAAAACCGCGCAATGAGATCGCAGTTAAAGCAACCTCCCTGGCAGTGTCACTAAGTAAGCTCGCCAAAAACCTATCAGGCCCAACACTGGCACCTCTCGTAGAAGTCATGACAGCTAAAATTGGCCCCACTCTTTCTTACGGCATTGAGATACTCAGGGGGAAACTGAACACTGCCTTAAACCGGCACACAACTAGAATTTATAAAAGAGTTCTCCGTCTGCCAAAGTCTGCTTCCCCAGTGCAGATAAGACTAGAGATGGGGCTTTTGAACTATGAGGCTTTAAACGTGGGCACTTACTTAAAGCTTTGCCACAAATTAAGACAGGCGGACCCACGTACACTAGAAGCCTTAGTCTGGCTAGAAATCACTCAGACCAACCCATGTGGAACGTATGGTCGCGTACTTAAGGACGCCATTGATCAAATGTCAGTGAGTGATCTATGGGTCCTGAACCCCAGTCAGTCAGCTTTTAAAATGGCTATTAAAAAATGTGTTAGAATGAGATCGCTAAACATGGATAAAGCACTTTTTGCCAAACGTAGCCACTCCTGGGCACTTATAAACTCATACAGACGGTTATCCCCCGCAACGTATCTGTCGTGTACATACTCTCTGTATCTTAAACGTAGTCTTATAGCTATCAGAATGGGTGACTGGCGTTTCTTGCAAGACCAGCCCTCCTGGCAACGTACGGTGGAAGATACAACCTGCAGAGGGTGTGGCAAAACGGGGGAAACTTTGCTGCATGTGGTCTGCCTTTGCCCTTTTTATAATTCTCAACGTAGGCGCAAACTAAAAGCTGAATGGAACAGGTTGGGTGCCCGGACCTGTAGGCAAGCCATCATTATGGCCTTGAACCCAGAAAACACAGTTTTAAATATAAGGCTAGCTATTTTTATACAGCAAGCATACCGTAATTTTAACCATTTGAGTCCACACTGAGCCTTGCCGAGATCTTTTTAACTACTAATACACCATACAACATCTATTAACTCCTAAAGGAAGTAAAAATGAAACAATTATAAAATGTATTGTAAGAGTATGGGTCTGTTTTTATACATAAGATACTACTGGTTGTGTTCAGCTTATAATGTTATTTAATAAGTAAGATTAAGTCGTGGATAATTTCCACTTTTAATACGACCGTCAAATAATCAACCGCGTCTTTGTACTGTTTTTTTTAATATTTGTATTATAATGTGAATTTTGTATTCTTCTTTTAAAGATATCTGTGTTATATCTAAATAAAGACATCTTTGTTGTTGTAGCTGTGGTTTCTTGCTTTGGGCATCGGAGCCACGCCCCTCTAATTTTCCTGCTTTATTTACCATCCACATTGGTAATTAAATAATCACATTACATGCTGTGTATTATGACTATGAAATTAACAATGCAGATGGCACATAAAGAAGGAAAATGTACATGCATATCTAACGCCGGTTTACAAGTGCAGCGTCACACTCGGACCCTCACTGTGTGCGAGGGTCAGGCAGCCCCTTTTCTCTGGCAGAGGCTCTACTAAGTTCTTACCGTAAGTCAACATATCAATGACATTGAATAGATTCAGATATCAAACTCTTATGTAGACTATCCTTCCTAGTACTGGCTTTATTCTAGTTCAACCACTGTTAGCCGATTTTTAATTGTTGATTTGTTAGTCTCTCACGCATATTGATCAGACCAAGTGCTAATCATGTTCTCTCCATGTAAAGTACTCTGATACACTCGAGGGTCACGTTCGCGCTATACAAAACTTTCTAAATGAATAAATAAATAGCTCGCATGTGCCAGACATCGTTGAGGCCTAAGGACGTAATTCACTCCAGCCATGGCCTTCCTTTATGGGGGGGTCTTTGGGGTCCACTCCCACATGACGTGCAATAACGTCACTTTTTGAAGCAGCCCTAGGGTTGCATGCCGACTATCACTGCCTCACCCCACCCCAACCTTTTCCAAGTCGTTATAGGGAGAGGTGCGGTCAGGGAGCATCATGGACCCAGCCCTGCCCTGTGAGGAGTTGGGAAAGGGGGTGGTTGCAAAGAAGCACGAGACGGTGTGATACAAGCAGAGGAGTGCATGTGGCCTGACGTTATGTGTGGAAAGCACACATTTTGGTGGGGATTCACCACTCTTGGTGGAGGTTAGGTTATGCTGTTTTCTGTGCGGTGTGGTGCAAGGGTTGTTTTACTTCTGTTTCATTTTTAGGTCTCGCGTGGCGTAGTGCGCATATGCGCAATCGAGCTCGCGAGATTTTATGTTTCAGGGTCAGTTTCTCTAGCGAGGGTTAAGCCTCGCCCCTCTTCTCCATTGGCTGGCCTCGTAAAAGGTGGCCAGCCATTGGAGAAGCGGTCGCCATGACGAATTTCTTTCTCTTTAATCCCCGTCCTTTTCAGACTGGCTGACTTGACTTACTGCTGAAGTAAAAGGTTTCTTATCTTCTTTATGCGTCCAGATGGCCCCATAAAGAAGATAAGGAACCTTTTAAATCAGCAGGAAGTCCGGGAGCCCAGTCTGAAAAGGACGGGTCGAAACGAGAAATGTGTACGTCGATCGGGGGTCTCATCCATAGAGAATAGGGCTGGCGAGCTCTGCTCCTCCATTATGGACTGGCTTTGTTTTAATTTCTGCCGTCCCCATAATACCACAGCACAGTTAGGGGCAGGGAGAGGTCAGGTTTTTATCTCTGGTTACGGCCGGCTATGCAACTCTGCACCATGGCATGGGGCTCGGAGATAGCCTGCCCGAGTCCTGCGGAGTCATAATTGCTGGTGCCAGCACCTCTGTAAGTACCGATGCAGCACCTTTCAAGTATCCGAGCACGGGAACTTCCCGTCGTGTGCGTTTATTTTGCTGTGTGTTTTTTTTAATTTCTGCCGTCCCCATAGCACTGCCTCGCAGTTAGGGGCACAGAGAGGTCAGGTTTTTACGTTAAAGTTAGTAAAATTAGCATCTTTAAAACTTTAAGGTCAGGTTTTCACGTTGAAGTTAGTAAAATTTGCATCTTTAAAACTTCTAACATTATCACGCTAACTACACTACTTAGAAATAACATTAGTGCGATATGAAACGCTATTTGAAAACATATTGATGCCTTCTCTCCATTACGGACTGGTTTTGTTTTTATTTCTGCCGTCGCCATAGTACCGCAGCACAGTTAGGGGCACAGAGAGGTCAGGTTTTTATCTCTGGTTCCGGCCGGCTATGCAACTCTGCACCATGGCGAGGGGCTCGGAGATAGCCTGCCCGAGTCCTGCGGAGTTATAATTGCCGGTGTCAGCACCTCTGTAAGTATGGATGCATCACCTTTCAAGTATCCGAGCACGTGAACTTCCCGTCGTGTGCGTTTTATTTTGCTATGTGCTTTTTTTTTATTTCTGCCATCCCAATAGCACTGCATCGCAGTTAGGGGCACAGAGAGGTCAGGATTTTACGTTGAACTTAGTAAAATTAGCATCTTTAAAACTTCTAACATTATCACGCTAACTACACTACTTAGAAATAACATTAGTGCGATATGAAGCGCTATTTGAAAACATATTGATGCCTTCTCTCCATTACAGACTGGTTTTTTTTTTTTATTCTGCCGTCCCCATAGTACCGCAGCACAGTTAGGGGCACAGAGAGGTCAGGGTTTTAGGTCTCGGCTAGCGTAGGCTGCGCTTGCGCAGTCTCGCTGGCGAGATTCTTTGTTTCTAGTAGTGAGGCTTGAACCCGCCCCTCTTCTCCATTGGCTGGCTTCCTAAACGGCGGCCAGCCATTGGAGAAGAGGTTTGTCGTTCAATTTAAGCCCCATCTTTTTCGGATTGGAGGGCGTGTTTTTTCGGTTCTTTCTCTCTGTGACGTCCTCAGTCCAAAACACACTCCCCAATCTGAAAAGGACGTGGCTTACAGAGTCTACTGCCGCCTCATTGCACCACGTGTGTATCCCCAGCTGCTGCCACAATTTTGCTTGTTTTATTATGTGTCGCGCGGATGAATAATTTTATTATGTGTCACGCGGATGAATAATTTGTGCGGCACTTGGCGGGCTTTTAAAAAAGAACCTGTGCCAGAGGAACATGCGTAAATTCCTTTTACTGAACTCCTGTGCTGCACCTACGGAGGGGGACCTTGGAGGAGAGAGCCGTGGGTTGCAGGAAGAGCCCACAGGATAGTCACACTCAGAAATCCCTCCGAGGGCGCGGGGCGACGAGGAGCCTTCAGCAAGGGCTGGCCGCTGCAGCCAGGGCGAGGCAGCGGGGAGGGTCACGGCCTCCGCCCGACTGCAGTTGGGCGATCTCCCTGGCATGACCCGGAGCCGCAGTGTACCCCTCCCCCCACACACACACCTCTCGGAGGATGCCCGTGGCCCTTTCCCGGGTACTAAAGACTGTTGTGAGAGGTGGTGGGCGAGCCACTGAAAGCTCGAGCCAGGCTCCAGCCTAAATCTGGGTCAGCTCGAGGCTCTGTTGGAACCTCGCGCCCATAACAGCTTCATGGTGAGCGCTCCGTCCAAAGTGCCGGTGAGATTTCTTTGGTAATATTGTTCTCCCCCCTTCAAGTAAACTGTTTTAGGGTGTCGTCGGCAACGGGCTTTCTGGGTTTCTATAAATGCGAGTGCTTGTTGTTTACAGCAACTTCGTGGCGCGTCTTTGATTTACAGCTGTTTTTACGACCGCTGAGGCAGCCTCAAATCGAGGGAAGCTCATAAAGCAGAGAGTGACCGTCGCCTTCCTCTGCCGCTCCAGCGCAGTTTGTCGGCCACCATTTTATTCCCCTGAACAGGAAGAAATGATAATATCGCGCCCTCTGGGTCGATGTTGCGACAGATGTGTGGTTCCGGCATGCAAAGGGCACTCCTGTGACATGAGGGTACAACGCCCCCCATACAGCCCTGCATCCCCACCGATCCTGCTTAGGCGGGGGTGTGCACGAGGAATTAAAGTCCGTAGGACCGGGCCTTTAATTATTTGTATCATGGTTCGTGCAATTAGGCACAAGACTGTGTGCGCTGCACAGCCAGTATGTTTCCTTTTTTAGTAGGACCATAGGAATTATGTGGCTTGGGCTTAGGGACTGCGAAAGGTAAAGGACAGTGAGAGGGACTGCGAAAGGCAGAGGGCAGAGTGAGGGACTGGGAAAGATAGAAGGCAATGTGAGGAACTTCAGTGTGAGGGTCCTTTCAATGTCGATAACATGAATATGATTGTCATAGAATTCAGCACATTATTCAAGTACCAGGGCCCATTTGATGCTTGTCGCTGCCTCTTTAGTAGTGCCCCGTTCCCCACTGTACCGCAGTCATGTGACCCTAGTGTTTCTCCTTCCTTCTCCCATTTTGTCCAGTGTGGGCCTTCCACTGGTCCCACAGCCGATAAGTGTGTTAATTCATAAACTGCGCCTGCTCTGTGCGGTGGAGAAGCATCCCTTAAGCTGGCCCACCACGCTAAACACACTTTGGGTGCCTTCATCTCGAGCACCATGGAAGCCGGCTCTATTTCAGAACCCCCTCCTGGGTGTGAAGTCCTGTCTGCGTCTCCAGGGCTATTCCTAGCTCGGGTCAACCCAAAGCACTGGCATGTGTGATGCACCCTCTAACCCTTGGCACCTGGGACCGCTTCAGTCAGTCTCGGGCCTCTAGCCACTTGGCAGTGGCATTGTCTCGACGCTCATGGGGACTCTCCCAAGATGGAAGATGTAGGTGAGAGAGGGCCTTGTAGGTGCCTTCCCAGGCACAAGAGGTTTGCTCTTTATGCCTTCAGCCGCGAAGCGTTAAGTGATACAAATGGGGTGGAGCATCGGGAGGAGGAGGGTTTTCAGCACTCTTAATGGAACAAATGCAAAAGGATTTACTCCGTGACGGTTGGCATAACACCTCAAGATCTGTACCTGGAAGAGCACCAGGGAAGTGGAATACACTCACCCGGGTAAATCGGTTCATCCCTCCAGGCTGGTGGTCCTAGCATTGGCATTCATCTGTAGCATACCTACTTATTATTGGGTCATAATCCCAGGCCTGGCAGGCAGCCTGGTGCTAACTGCACCCTCTGGGAACATTTGGCGTATGGTTTCCTCTGGGTAAGTGGTGTGAGGATAGTTGCAGCAGTTTAGGAGGCCACAGCTCCTCCTTCCTGGGCAGGGCACCTCGGGGAGCGGATGCTTTCACTTTCGCTTCGGAGTTTCGCCCTTTCGCCTAGCTCCTGCTTCCACATCGCTGCCGGGGGCTGGAGGTAGCGTCGAGGCGCATCTACCACCATTACCACGTCCACAACCACCACATCCACCACCACATTCACCACCACCTCCACATCCACCACCACCTCCATCACCTCCACTACATCCACCAACACCACCACATCCACCACCACCACATCCACCATTGCCACCACATCCACCACCACATCCACCACCACCACCACATCCACCACATCCACCACTACTACCACATCCACCACCACATCCACCACCACATTCACTACCACATCCACCACCACATCCACCACCACATCCACCACCACATTCACTACCACATCCACCACCACCACATCCACCACCACATCCACCAACACCACCACATCCACCATCTGCACCACATTCACCACCACCACCCCATCCACCACCATCACATCCACCATCACATCCACCACCACATCCACCACCACCACCACATCCACCACCACCACATCCACCACCACCACATTCACCACCACATCCACCACCACCACCACATTCACCAGCACCACATCCACCAGATCCACCACCACCACATCTATGTGTGTGTGGCTCTGTGTGTGTGTGTGTGTGGCTCTCTGTGTGTGTGCGCGTGTGAGGCCCTGTCTTTCACAAGAGAGCGCTATGTCCGGGTCTTCTCTATCAGAGGCTGTCAACTAAGCTGTCTGATTTCTCCTGTCTTCACAAACGTAGACTGCTTGGAAGTTAAACTGCCGAAAGAAACAATATATAAAATCAGGGGACCTCATTTATGAGAAATGACGCATCGCTGCGTGAAAGCACTTCTCATTGCGCCCTCCTTTCGACATACCTGATGCGTCATATTTAATGTATTACGCATCATGTCGCAAGGAGTTACAGATACGTCAGTATTTCTGATGTATCTGTGTGGCACAAAAGTGACGCATTGCTGGAGTGTGTCACAAAAGTGACGCAACTCCAGCAATGTGTACTTTCACATGGGGCAAGCCCCATGTGAAAGGGCCTGCGTCAGTCTTACGCCTGCTGTGAGGCAGGCATATGAAATTGATGCATTTGTGTCCTAGAAGTGGCGCAGTGAAATCTTATAGATTTCACTGCGTCACTTCTACGACCCTTTCTTGCGTCAGAATGCCCCCCCTGCATACATTATACCTGGCGTAGGTATAATGTGGCGCAGGGGTTTGCAAAGTGACGCATCTACGTAGATGCGTCACTTTGTAAATATGGTGCAGCAAGGCCCATTTGTTATGCTGCTGGTGCGTCACAAAAAGTGACGCACCGGCGGCGTAAAAGTGACGCACGGCCTCATAAATGAGGCCCAGGGTCCCTAACTCTTTCCACGCAGACATAATCGGTGTAGGACCTGTCCTGATTATTTTATTGTGAGTTGCACCTGCCTATCCTATTATGGGCACGCCCCCAGGCCAAGTCTGGTGGGTTGCAAGTGACGGAAGGACACAATTGCTTCTAGAGTCATGCTGACAAGCACGGGCAGCCCAAGAAACACTACTTTTTTCACACATTACCATGCACTTTTCTGTTTGTTAACTATTCTCTATCTATTACGTGTTGAGTGCAGTGCATGCATGCATAGAAAATCGGCCTCTTTGATTGATTGTTGTTCCAGTGTTGGTATTAGCATCTGAAACCATAACCCCGCAGACAATGATCAGCCAGTAGCTGCCACGTGCTGGGTACCAGTAGAGCCTGTCTCCCTGCTGCAAACATCCCGTGTGGTCATTAATACAAGCCGCGTTCGGCTTGTCCTACCTGAGCAAGACCAGGAGAGAAAAGAGGCACTAAACATTATTTTCTTAGCCAGTCCTTTTGTTAGGATCGGATATGGAGCCAAGGAGGGAGTAAGCCAACTGGGCATGTTGTTTAACTGCAAATTATTAGATTTATCATTGCATCGTAATTCTGTTTTTGGCATGAGCAGTACCCAGCCTCCCTTAACAAGGTGGTTAGTGGAGCTGCCCCCGTGCATTGGATGCTGGCATAAAATAGCCCTCCCGTTGGTTTCGAGTGATACCCAAATATTGCCGACCCTGCAGGCCATGCTGTCCGTACAATTGAATAGTGTTTGGTGCAGAAAACCAATGAGTATCAGGGAAAGAAGCACTGTATATTGGTGTAGCGAGCTACCCATCGGCTAATGAGCTTCAGCGCTTTGTCAGGGTAATGAAGCGCTATAGGTTTTGTCACAATATTGCACGAGACATCTGCCTGACACACACTCCTTCACCCCCTTTGGTAGGTGGTGCACGCCGACGTAACTTTAGGCGATGCCTATTGTCTGTGGAGAAGAACCCTGTCCAAAGTAGCTGATACCTGTGAGAGCTCCAGCAGTCTACGTAGACGTGCATCTTGTACATGACTGGGCCGTCGAGCACCATCTTTAATATTCAATATTCAATATTCACTGAACATCGAAGAGTCAGTGAGGTTTCAGGAGACAACTGGTTGTTCTCCATAATTAGGTAGTCACCCTTCAGCAACACAAAACAAAAAAAACTTATGATTTTACTCCCATGTTTCTTTAATTTCTTAAAGACAGAAAATAGCTTATTATCGGCAGGACGGCGTTTGATTTCAATTTGTTAACCGTAAACCTCTGAACCGGAGTGGTATTTGAGCAGCAGCACCTTTTCGGCGCTTCTGTGTCTTAAAATGTATAGAAACACATTCAAAAAAGCACATTAAATGGTGTCGAACTTCCTTTCAATGCTCATTCAAAGCCAAATATTGGTGCACAGCTAGAAATACCACTCTCATGGAAAAATAAAATTGTGTTTTATTTAACACAAAAAGCGCCTAAACAGGTGTGTGTGGCTGTGTGTGTGTGTGTAGCTCTGTGTGTGTGTATGTGGCTGTGTGTGGCTCTGTGTGTGTGTGTGGCTGTGTGTGTGTGTGGCTCTCTGTGTGTGTGTGGGGCTCTGTGTGTGTGTGTGGGGGCTCTGTGTGTGTGGGAGGGCTCTGTGTGTGTGTGTGGCTCTGTGTGTGTAGGGGGGCTCTGTGTGTGTGTGGCTCTATGTGTATGGCTGTGTGTGTATTTATGTGTGTGTATGTGTGCAAATGCGATAGGTTGCGCATTTGCGAGAGATTAAGCTATTGGCATTGTATATGACAATGCCATTTATTTATCTGTTTTCAAAACCAACACATAAATAAAAATGTTGTCATTAACAATGCCAATAGCTCTAACTTTTGCAAAGGCGAGACCGTTGCATTGTAAATGCTTCGTTTAAGTGGAAGCATTCTGTAACCGTTTGCTCCTTTCTCAGGCTACCACCTTTGCACTTCTGCTCTTTTGCATGGAAGAGCTTTTATTTTTTAATGCTGTGCAATCTTGTAGGGGCATTAAGGGTGTCTTTCTCTTCTTTGACTGGGTAACACATTTAACAGGAGGGCCAGAGAGAAAAAACGTTTGGTAGTGAGTCAGAGGGAATCAGTTATAAAACATTTTTTGCAGTTTTAAATGTCGCAAACTTGACCCACTTGAAATGACCTTGAGTTACTTTACACATGTGCACATTCATTTTTGTAAGCACAGTGGGATTCAGTGATTTTCTGAGAGTCAGAACTGAGCCGACGCTGAGACGCGAACCTGGGGGCATATTACCAAGGGCCATTATCGCCGCTTTAGCGGGACTTTTTCCCGCTAATGCAGCGATAGTTTTATCGCCCTATTACCAAGCTGTCGCTAACACCAGTTAGCGACAGCTTGTAGGCGATATCGGGCATTTAGGGGCCTACTTTGCATGTCAGCGATAATTATCGCTAATGACATGCAAAGTGGGCGTGCCAAGATGTTAGTGACTGGAAACAGTCGCTAACATCGCTATCTCCTATTACCTACAAAGGCGTGGTTTTGGAAATATTCGCGCTAAGCGCGAATATCTCCAAAAGCTAACACCTGCCCAGAGCAGTTCTTAGCCATGTTATACAATGGGAGGTGGATAACATGGCTAAGAGCATTGTCACGATAATGTGTGAATATCGCTGTATTTCCAGCGATATTCACGCATTTCGAATGATTTTTATCGTTTCTGAGATAAACCTTGATGATAGCAAGGTATCTCAGCGATAAAAATCGTCTTAGCGCGGCAATAAAATTATTCCCGGTAACCCTGCTTAGCGATAAATATCGCTATTGCTAGGTAATATGCCCCCTGGTTCCCCAACTCTAAAGTCAGCAGCTTCGGCCGTTACACCACATTTTCTCCCCGATCATTTCGTTGGGCTGTTCTCGGCACTCTAATAACCCCTCCTGTCCTCAGGCGCCTTCCTGGCGACACTGGCATTCTTTTTTGCCATCCTTGCTCTGCTCTCTGATTTCATGAAGCGCTGGATGGGCTGGGGTTATTTACCCACCCAGACCCATCTCGCTGCCCCCTTGGGAACATGCTGCAGGTGGACACAGGCACTGGGCGGGCTGCAAACATCTGTACGAAGGTGAGTCAGATATGAAACGATGCCAGTCAGCAAGTGGGATTAGTATATGAAAGTGCAGTTGAAAGAAGACGCTGTGCGGTGGGCGCAGGGGTGCTATTTGTTGCCATAGAAACGTCGAAGCATGGCAAAATGGGCGAAAGCGTATTGTATATTTCAAAAGATTTTATTAGAAGAAGTTTTTACAAAACAGTACAGAGTAAGCCGGTCGGAGGCTACATTGGTAAGTGTAAGCATGCATATCGGTAATACTGTTTACAGGCTAGTTATGGCTAATTTGAGCTGGTTATACATAGGCTGCTTGAGTCCTTGTCTTTACATACCGGGCAATGCCTTGCCCCCTACGGTCGGAGAAGATAGTATGTAGAGGTAAGTAGGAGTGAGATGAGAGGGAGTGAGAGAAAGGACGGACAGAGGGGGCTCAAAGAGAAAGCGCTGACCGCTGACATCTACTGATGCCGGCTCCTCAAGAGTTCATGGCCGACTCAGCCTTTCATCCTTCCGAGCTTGAGAAATCGAGTATCAATAAAACTGAGTAATAGTAACAGTGCACCCCGGAGAGGTACTGAATGCGAGTCATACTTAGGCACAGTGGTCATACCTCTGATTCCTATGGGGATGAGTGGGGCATTTAAACGGTTGTGAAAAGTGTCAGGGGGCCTTTCATCATATTTTGCACTGAGGTTGAATTGTCAATAGGTCAATTAATTTATAACAGAAATTGGAGTGCATAATGCACCATTTTTCACCAATTAAAAAAAAAAGTTCTGGAGGTGGAGAAACCCCCTGCCCCCGTACTCCCTGTTCGTTACACTTGTGCCGAACTTTGTTAACTAATCTTTTGCCCCACTGCTTTCAATGTTCACCAGCCGCCACTGCCGGAATGTGAACCCCTACAAATTTCTGTGCTGTGTGCTTTACTTACCTGATTTTCCTGCCATAGGATTGCATGGTAGGTAATTGCGCACAACTTTGAACTGTTCGCTTATCTTTGGAAATTCATAAGAAATACAGGGGCATATTATCAAGGGATTTATCTCCGCTTTTTGGCTTTAAAAGCCAAGAAAGCGGAGATAAAATTATTTCCCTATTACCTAGCTGTCGTTTACACCAGTTAGCGACAGCTAGTAAGAGATAGCGACCATCTTGGGCCCCGCTTTGCATGTCAGAGATATTTATCACTAATGACATGCAAAGTGGGCGTGCCAAGATGTTAGCGACTGGAAAGAGTCGCTAACATCGCTATCTCCTATTACCAACTTTTGGAGATATTCGCGCTAAGCGCGAATATCTCCAAAAGCTAACACCTGTCCCTGAGCAGTTCTTAGCCATGTTATCCAATGGGAGGTGGATAACATGGCTAAGAGCATTAGCTCGGTAATGCATGAATATTGCTGACTTTACAGCGATATTCATGCATTTCGGCCTATTTTTATCGCTTAGGAGATAAACCTTGATAATAGCAAGGCTCCTAAGTGATAAAAATCACCGCAGCTCGGCGATAAAAATATTGCCGCTAAGCCAACATAGCGATAATTATCGCTAGTTGTTGGTAATATGCACCACAGTACTTATCTTTGAATGTAGTTCTTGGTTCGGAAATATATATATAAGAATTTTTTTTATTTTTCTAAATTGGTCTTGGATTTATTCTTTGAGTGTGTGCCTCATTTATTGCCTCTGTGAGTGAAAAACATGCTTAGAACTACCCTCTGATAAGCCTAACCACTCATCCACACCAGCAC
Organism: Lissotriton helveticus; assembly: GCF_964261635.1. Taxonomy (NCBI): domain Eukaryota; kingdom Metazoa; phylum Chordata; class Amphibia; order Caudata; family Salamandridae; genus Lissotriton; species Lissotriton helveticus. Next base: position 13,806,806 of record NC_136073.1, on the reverse strand, counting down.
AAAAGAGACAGTTATTATTATGTACTTTACTTTTATCCTCTGTAAACCCGTTGTGAACTCACTGGACTCTCTGTACAGTGTACCTCGTTTAGTGAGCTATATATAGAGCGCCAGTTTCCCACAGCACTTATTTCAGACAATATAAAATTGTGTGTCAATGGTTGCTGAACCCACTTTGTCAGTGACCCGTCAATCTGAGAGAACATGGCTTGATCTTTGGATTGGGTGTGCATTTAGCACTCATACGTACAGTCGTCACTGGCCCTGGACTATGCGTGGTGTGCATGTTCTGCACAAATCACTCATCAGCCCCTCCTGGATATGGCCGTAAGGCAAGTCCAGTGTGGGAGACTGGCCTTTGGTGAATTCCATTTTTTTTTTTAAATAACACATTTCTGTTCTCAGGAAAAAAAGCTAATTTAAGAAAGTTTTTCCAGTGTTTGTTTATTGGCTTTGTTCCCTAGTATTGTGCCCCTTAAATCCTCTGTGCCAGGCCTCTGGCAGCCATTATATCCTATGAGTCTAGGGTGTTCAGTCCCCCTGCCCTCAATGCCCACTTTGCACTGTCCACCTCCTTTTTTAGGTCTCACCTCCTTTTTTAGGTCTCGCCTAGGCAGTGCTTGTGCTATCTCTGTGAGACATGCTGTATTCAGGATATGGGTTTTAAAAGCTCCTCCCATTTTCAAGGACTACCCCTGTTACATGTGTTGTTACTCATAGCTTTGTGAGCACTATTTCTTTCTTTAAGCTGGAGCACTCAAGACCAGTGCTCTGGTTTACAGAGCTCTGTTGTAAACAGGGCTGCGAATCTTGCTCTTATCGTTCCACATTTGCTGTGCATTCAAACACCGAGGTCTCTTTTGGCTGCAGCTGCCTCCTCCTGCTTTTGAAGTGCACAGCCTGGCATTACAGTCCCTGCCTTCCTATGGCTGCTGCCGCCTCGGTCTCAGAGCTTAGGGCCATATGTATCAAGCCAAATTGACTTCTCAAACGCCGAAATTCGCAGAATTTCGGCGTTTGCGAATGCAATTTGGACTAATGGTATGTATCAAGGAAATCTGCTTGAAAAATAAGGAATCGCAAAATTTGCGATTCCTTATCTTGCGATTGCATGTAAGGAATCGCACATTTTGCGATTCCTTACATGCAATGTAAGAAGCCAAAAAAACGCAAATTGGCCTTAAGGAATCGCAAATTACCACCAAAGTTGCGAATTCCTTTCAAAATGCATATTTTTTCATTTTTTAAAGTGCCATGTGACGCACATACATGCCCTTAGGGCATGTATGTTCGCCACATGTGCACCCATGCAGATTTCAGGGGTGCAACAGGGTGTCCTTTGGACACCCCTGCAGCCTTGAAAATATTCTCAATTTGCGATTAGAAAATTGCGAATCGCAAATTTCCCCTTCATTCCTATGGGCCTCTTGGCCCATAGAAATGAATGGGAAATTATTCCTTAATTGGGATTAGCAATTTGCTAATCGCAATTAAGGAATTTTAAGAAATCGCAAAAAAAAGGGAATTTCTACATACATACCATTTTGCGATTTCTAAATAGCAATTCCTTAAAAATCGCTATTTAGAAATTGCAAAACGGAATGTTGATACATATGGCCCTTAGCAAGCTGTTGCAATGCAATAGGTCTCACATTTGTGAGAGTTTGAGCTATTTGCATGCTAAATGACAATGCATTTTATATATGTGTTTTGAAAGCCTGCATGCAGTGTGTAAACATGCACTTTGTACTTATATTTGTTGTTTACGAGAAGCAAGGCTGGCAGTAACTGTGCCTCTTTTACTGCCAGCCTTGCTTCTCGTAAGCATTGACTATAAGTACAAAGTGCATGTTTACGCACCGCTTGCAGATTTTCAAAACACATAAATAAAGACCATTGTCATTTACAATGCCAAACGCTCAAGCTCTCGCAAATGCAAGACCTATTGCGTTGAAAATGCTTGTTTTACTTAGCTGCATATCTGCAAAGGAATCTTCAAGTCTGAGGCGTGTGCCATGTTTTTTCATAAAAATAAGGCAGCGCAGTTCCTCAGGTTCTGTGATCCCCTTCTGGGACAGCAAATCTCTACATTGATTTGTGTATTCATATTTTTTATATTTGGAGAAGGATCTTCCTTAATGGGGTCCCTACGTCCTCTTGGGGTTGGAAGGTCTTTGCCCTGCCTCTGTAGGGCTCTTTTCTCAAAGATTTCACAGGTCCCTGGATTTGCAGAAGTAGTCTTTATTTCGAGGGAACACAGAAATTCAGTAGCGGTATCTTGAGGTTCTTCACGTGGATCCACAGAAAAAACAATGCATTCTGTAAATTTTTTCAGGACAGGGTTTGACCCTTTGAAATGTCTCGCTTTGTTCCCGTGGTCATGGTTTGCTTCCATTGCTCCGTAAAGCCCCGCTTATTAGGTCTCGCCTGTCGATGCGCATGCGCATCGAGCAAGCGAGACTATAGGGGCTCATCCAGACTTTATCTAACTTTCAAGGAATCGTGGCGATTCCTTGCAGTGCCCGTGACTTTTAAGCTCAATGCGCATGTGCATTGAGCTTAAAAGCGCGTGCACAGCCGCCCGCATTCCTCCGACACCTTTGAAGTGAAACTTAGCTTCACTTCAAAGGCCCGGCTTGTTCACACCCACATGCCGCTCTGCCCCGCTCCGCCCCCTCCCCTGAGTCATCCTGCCTGCCCCTTCCCGCCGTGTCGCATTTCTCCTCCCCCCTCCCCTCTCCCCTCTCCCCTCTCTTCCCTCCGTCTTGTTTTCTTTGATGCTGGTATTGCTGGCAGCGGCATTGCGCTTGGAGGGACAGCAACAACATAAAACTGACCATGAAGTTAATCACAGGACCCTGCAGCCGAAGGCTTCGTGCACTGAGCCCTCCCGGCATACACATAATTTTATCGCTCTCTTTCTCTCGCGCTCTCCCTACATCTATAGCTCCCCCTCCCTCTCTCCTGTCTTCCTCTGTCTCACTCTAACTGTGTTCCTCCCTCTGTCTCACTCCCCCTCTCTTTTTCCTCCTCTCTCCCTCCCTCTCCGTCTCGCAGCTTAGATTCACGTTTCTGCCTGTTTCACTCTCTCTTCCAACTCTCACCCCCCTCTCCATTTACTTACACAAATCTCGCAGATACCCCAAGCAGCGGTGCACGCAGTACCAATCCTTCTGTTATGCCACATCTCGCAGCTTAGATTCTTTCGCTCTTTCTTTTAACTCTCCACGTTTCTGCCTGTTTCACTCTCTCTTTTAACTCTCACCCCCCTCTCCATTTACTTACACAAATCTCGCAGATACCCCAAGCAGCGGTGCACGCAGTACCAATCCTTCTGTTATGCCACATCTCGCAGCTTAGATTCATTCGCTCTTTCTTTTAACTCTCCACGTTTCTTCCTGTTTCACTCTCTCTTTTAACTCTCACCCCCCTCTCCATTTACTTACACATATCTCGCAGATACCCCAAGCAGCGGTGCACGCAGTACCAATCCTTCTGTTATGCCACATCTCGCAGCTTAGATTCATTCCCTCTTTCTTTTAACTCCCCACGTTTCTGCCTGTTTCACTCTCTCTTCCAACTCTCACCCCCCTCTCCATTTACTTACACAAATCTCGCAGATACCCCAAGCAGCGGTGCACGCAGTACCAATCCTTCTGTTATGCCACATCTCGCAGCTTAGATTCATTTGCTTTTTTTTTTAACTCTCCACGTTTCTGCCTGTTTCACTCTCTCTTTTAACTCTCACCCCCCTCTCCATTTACGTTTCTGCCTGTTTCACTCAGCCACGCAACGCCACTCAGGCACGCAACGCCACTCACGCACGCAACGCCACTCAGCCACGCAACGCCACTCAGCCACGCAACGCCACTCACCCACGCAACGCCACTCAGCCACGCAACGCCACTCACCCACGCAACGCCACTCACCCACGCAACGCCACTCATGCACGCCACTCACACACGCAACGCCACGCACACATGCAACGCCACTCAGCCACTCACTGCCACTCTGCCACGCAACGCCACTCAGCCACGCAACGCCACTCAGCCACGCAACGCCACTCAGCCACGCAACGCCACTCAGCCACGCAACGCCACTCACCCACGCAACGCCACTCACCCACGCAACGCCACTCACCCACGCAATGCCACTCACCCACGCAACGCCACTCACCCACGCAACGCCACTCACCCACGCAACGCCACTCACCCACGCAACGCCACTCAGCCACGCAACGCCACTCAGCCACGCAACGCCACTCACCCATGCAACGCCACTCACCCACGCAACGCCACTCACCCACGCAACGCCACTCACCCACGCAACGCCACTCACCCACGCAACGCCACTCACCCACGCAACGCCACTCACCCACGCAACGCCACTCTGGCACGCAACGCCACTCTGGCACGCAACGCCACTCTGGCACGCAACGCCACTCTGGCACGCAACGCCACTCACCCACGCAACGCCACTCAGCCACGCAACGCCACTCAGCCACGCAACGCCACTCACCCACGCAACGCCACTCACCCACGCAACGCCACTCACCCACGCAACGCCACTCACCCACGCAACGCCACTCACCCACGCAACGCCACTCTGGCACGCAACGCCACTCTGGCACGCAACGCCACTCTGGCACGCAACGCCACTCTGGCACGCAACGCCACTCTGGCACGCAACGCCACTCACCCACGCAACGCCACTCACCCACGCAACGCCACTCCCCCACGCAACGCCACTCCCCCACGCAACGCCACTCACCCACGCAACGCCACTCAGCCACGCAACGCCACTCAGCCACGCAACGCCACTCAGCCACGCAACGCCACTCAGCCACGCAACGCCACTCACCCATGCAACGCCACTCACCCACGCAACGCCACTCACCCACGCAACGCCACTCACCCACGCAACGCCACTCACCCACGCAACGCCACTCACCCACGCAACGCCACTCACCCACGCAACGCCACTCACCCACGCAACGCCATCAATTAAAAAATAGAACGCTAACATCCCTTACGTAACAAACGTAAAGGGAATACATTGCGTAATACCCTTTACTAGAACAGAAAAACAAAAACTTTTATTTACATACACTACATAATTTTAGAAACGTATACACAAGCCAAGTGCGACCAAAAAACACGTACGGCAAAACGGAACACAATCCATGGCAACAAATACACCGAAATAGCAGCCATTGATAAAATAAAAATCAAATGCAAGAAGCCAGGCAGAAAGTACATGCGAGCAGAGAGACCTAATAAAATAATTACATTAGCTTTACAATAAGCAAATCAATAAACAAAAGTATAAAAGTCACAAAGACACGCTTTAATATTATGCAAATTAATTTGTCATTACCTGTCCATCGTAGCAGCTCATTCCCTGAAATAAAGAAAATATAAAAAAGAAAACACACAAAGAGAACATACACAGTGCATACATAAAACTTTTCACTACAACAATAAACAAACAAAAAAAAAAACTGTGCACGCACTACCAATCCTTCCGTTATGCCAGATCTCACAATCTTCCATCACACACGGAGCTGCTCCAGCACAGGCAACGGCAATGCAAGCTTCACTCAAACACGGAGCAGGTACAGCACAGGCAACAGCATTCCCTTACACATGGAACAGGTACAGCACCGAGAGCTGCAGTGCAATCTTCCCTCACACATACATCAGGTACAGCACAGCCGGCAGCAGTGCAAGCTTCCCTCACACACAGAGCAGGTACAGCACAGGCAGCAGCAGTGCAAGCTTCCCTCACACATAGATCAGGTACAGCACAGGCGGCAGCAGTGCAAGCTTCTCTTACACATGCAACAGGTACAGCACTGACAGCAGCAGTGCAAGCTTCCATCACACACGGAGCAGGTATAGCACAGGCAACGGCAATGCAAGCTTCACTCAAACACGGAGCAGGTACAGCACAGCCAACAGCAGTGCAAGCTTCCCTTACACATGGAACAGGTACAGCACCGACAGCAGCAGTGCAAGCTTCCCTCACACATAGATCAGGTACAGCACAGGCGGCAGCAGTGCAAGCTTCACTCGAAAACAAGGAGCAGGTACAGCACAGGCAACAGCAGTGCAAACTTCCCTTACACATGGAACAGGTACAGCACCGACAGCAGCAGTGCAAGCTTCCCTCACACATAGATCAGGTACAGCACAGGCGGCAGCAGTACAAGCTTCCCTCACACACAGAGCAGGTACAGCACAGGCAGCAGCAGTGCAAGCTTCCCTCACACATAGATCAGGTACAGCACAGGCGGCAGCAGTGCAAGCTTCCCTTACACATGCAACAGGTACAGCACCGACAGCAGCAGTGCAAGCTTCCATCACACACGGAGCAGGTATAGCACAGGCAACGGCAATGCAAGCTTCACTCAAACACGGAGCAGGTACAGCACAGGCAACAGCAGTGCAAGCTTCCCTTACACATGGAACAGGTACAGCACCGACAGCAGCAGTGCAAGCTTCCCTCACACATACATCAGGTACAGCACAGGCAGCTGCAGTGCAAGCTTCCATCACACACGGAGCAGGTATAGCACAGGCAACGGCAATGCAAGCTTCACTCAAACACGGAGCAGGTACAGCACAGGCAACAGCAGTGCAAGCTTCCCTTACACATGGAACAGGTACAGCACCGACAGCAGCAGTGCAAGCTTCCCTCACACATACATCAGGTACAGCACAGGCAGCTGCAGTGCAAGCTTCCATCACACACGGAGCAGGTACTGCACAGGCAACGGCAATGCAAGCTTCACTCAAACACGGAGCAGGTACAGCACAGCCAACAGCAGTGCAAGCTTCCCTTACACATGGAACAGGTACAGCACCGACAGCAGCAGTGCAAGCTTTCATCACACATACATCAGGTACAGCACAGGCGGCAACAGTGCAAGCTTCCCTCACACACGGAGCAGGTACAGCACAGCATACCCTCAGACCCTCACCCTCAACACCTCACCCTCACTAACTTCACCCTTATCACCTCACCCACAATTCCACACCCTCACTCACCCTCACCATCACTCACCCTCACTCACACTCAACACATCACCCTCATCTACACTCAACATCACCATCACTCACCCTCAACATCTCATCCTTAACACCTCACTCTTAACACCTCACTCACCCTCACTCATCCTCAACAAGTCACACTCACTCACCCTTAACACCTCACCCTCACCCTCAATACCATTCAACACCTCACCCTCACCTTCACTCAACATCACCCTCACTCACCCTCAACGACTCACCCTCAGTTACACACACTAACACTCAAAAACGCAACAGCACTCTGCCTCTCCATCATTCACACTCTATCCATCATTCACACACTATCCATCTTTCAGAAACTCTGCATCATTCACCCACTCACCATCATTCACCCAATCTCCATCATTCACCCAATCTCCATCATTCACCCAATCTACAGCATTCACCCAATCTACAGCATTCACCCAATAGACAGCATTCACCCAATAGACAGCATTCACCCAATCTGCAGCATTCACCCAATCTGCAGCATTCACCCAATCTGCAGCATTCACCCAATCTGCAGCATTCACCCAATCTGCAGCATTCACCCAATCTGCAGCATTCACCCACTCTGCAGCATTCACCCACTCTGCAGCATTCACCCACTCTGCAGCATTCACCCACTCTGCAGCATTCACCCACTCTGCAGCATTCACCCACTCTGCAGCATTCACCCACTCTGCAGCATTCACCCACTCTGCAGCATTCACCCACTCTGCAGCATTCACCCACTCTGCAGCATTCACCCACTCTGCAGCATTCACCCACTCTGCAGCATACACCCACTCTGCAGCATTCACCCACTCTGCAGCATTCACCCACTCTGCAGCATTCACCCACTCTGCAGCATTCACCCACTCTGCAATTTGAGGAATGTTAGGCCATTTTCTTACACATAAAGAAATTTCAGGACGGAAAACAAGGGGGTCGACGGAGTATAGCATCAGATACGTTAGACACAAAAAAAACTTAACATCATTGACCTAAAAGGATGCAAGGATGTTAATCAGTCTTCGGGCCAAAAAGTAAATTTAATTCGTACGATATTACAACAATATTACACAAAGGAAACAAATACAAATATGTGGCAGGAAGCGAGGACGAGGAGATACAAAGACACAAGTGAAACAGGCAACTTTTTCGCCGGGCAATAAACAAGCACTATTCATCCGGAGAAAGGGGACGGTTTAAAGACAGTAGTCAACAGTTACACAAAAAACCGGACGCATACAACAATAGCACTTCTTCTCACGGAATTCCGTCTAATATAAAGCAAATATGACGAAATAAACAAAAATTCAGAAACAATCAAATTTTTCAGAGGGAAATAAACAAGAACGATTCATCCGGAAAATGGGACGCATTGAATACAATAGTCGAGATTTACACAAAAAAAGAAACGCTTAACACAATAGCATTTATCCAGACGGAATTAGTTCAAATACAATAAAACATATTACGAACATAGAAAGAGTCAGTCACAAAAATCTAACGAAAAATACATTAGTTCACTGTACATGTCGTTCATACATTGCTAAAAATACTACAGTCAGCAAAGACACAAAGTTTCATTTCATACTTCAAGTACGTCAATAACAAATTATCCGACTACTTCAGCATCACACAAAAAAATAATAAAAAAACAACTTACATCAATATATTACAACACATTTACCACTTCGAAATGAAACAAACCCCTTTTGTATGTCAAATTACCAAAAAAAGGACATTAATACATTACATTACAGTTTAACAAAACATATGCATTACACATCGCCAATAAAAAACACTACTTTATGTTACATTACAAACATTTACAAATATTACGAGTGAATTAAATAAATTTAGCAAGTATTTAAATTTTACATAGTATATATACTACATTACATTACATTAAAATAAACTTAGGAATACATTCTTACCTGTCAAACGACGCAGCAACACCACCGGGACAAGAACACGCCTTCCGCACACCAACATTCTCGATCAATGGGGAATTCAACGGTTGACGTATGCAAATCGGAACGCTACGTCAAAAACGTCGCGCTCCGATTGGCTAGAAAAATACGTAAACAAAAAACACACACAACTCAAAAATAAACTAGACCGCTAAACATAGCAGACGTCGACGTGACGCTATACGTCGGCCATTTTAAAAAATAAATAAAAACGAGACTACACAAACATGTTACAAAACATACACATAGTTAGTACAATACATACACATTTAAAATTACATACTAATATACACATAAGACTGAAGTAATACAAAGGGGACACCTTTAGTTACAAACAACACATTACTTAATTATTATTAACATATACACACACTCTTAACATCACCCTCACACAACAAAACTATCACACTCTTTCACACACGCTCAGTAACGCTAAAACAACATCTCCCTCATACACCATCACACACCTTCAGCCTCACACACACTTACTCACCCTCACACTAACACACTCACACACTCTCTTACGCAAATAACTTCACTCATCCTCCCCCCCTCACACCCCCTAACACTCTACGCGATTGCAGCCTGGAATCCCTGATAAATTTTCTTGTATCCGTGGCTGGCATTCAGTCATCCCAACGTAAACTGGTGCATTTGTCTTTTCTTTGCTGAAAATAATTTTCTATACTTCTATTGCATGATTGATTGAAATACTTTATCGGACAATCGTTCACATTCTAGATAGGCAACTTGTACATCACACCCCTCGATGCATTTCGGGTTCGCGCCTTGTCCTTCCTCAAATGGTAAATACTTTTAGGGATGAAAAGGCGCCGGGTCCTGCTGCGTTGTTTTCATTTATATTTCAGACTCGTGCTGTCAATGTCTCAACTACGCTTAAACACACAGGACAAAAAATGACAGTTTATTAAATGTATAATTCTGTTTTTATCAGCTCTGAAGTAGCCTCCCTACCGAGCAAGTGCTATTTTATAACAATAAATACAACACATAAGCTCACAATTTTTTTTGTAAAATGTACCTATCGCATTTCATTCTTTTTCACATATAAGAAGATAATTGGGCTTTTCACGGGCAATCAGTAAGACGCTACCTCACCCTCACTGACACTCACTCACACTCAATCACTCTCACCCTCACTCACCAGCAACACCTCACCCTCAACGCCTCACCCTCAAATCCTCACTCACCCTCACTCTCACTCATCCTCAATCACCCTCAACATCACACACTCACTCACCCTCACTCACCCTCAACACCTCACCCTCACTCACCCTCAACTCCTCACTCACCCTCATTCTCACTCATCCTCACTCAACCACCCTCAACTTCAATGACCCTCAACGCCTCACCCAACACCTCACCTTCACTCACCATCAACATCTCACCCTCACTCACCCACAAAACATCAGCCTCAACACCTCACCCTCAATCACTCACCCTCAACAATTCACCCACACTCACCCTCCCTCACCCTCAATTCCTCACCCACACCCTCAACACTTCACCCTAAACACGTCACTCATCCTCAACGCCTCCCCCTCCCCCTCACTCACCCTCACCCTCACTCACCCTCAACACCTCACCATCACTAACACTCAACACCTCACCCTCACTAACTCACACTCAATCACCCTCAACACCTCACCCTCAACACCTCACCCTCAACACCTCACCCTCAACACCTCACCTTCAAAACCTCAACCTCAACAACTCACCCTCAACACCTCACCCTCACTCACTCTCACTCACCCTCACTCACCCTCACTCACACTCACTTACACTCAGTCACCCTCACTCACCCTCACTCACCCTCACTCACCCTCACTCACCCTCAACTCCTCACTCACCCTCACTCATCCTCACTCACCCTCAACACCTCACCCTCACCATCACCCACCCTCAACCCCTCATCCTAACTCGCAATAACCCTCCCTCACCCTCACCCTCACTCACTCTCACTCTCACTCACCCTCAACACCTCACTCACCCTCAACACCTCACTCACACTCAACTCCTCACTCATCCCCACCCTCACTCACCCTCAACACCTCACCCTCACACAGTGCAATAGGTCTCGTAGGATTTTTAGTTACAGCTTTTACAATTGTTTATTGCTTTTTTGATTTGTAATTCTTTAGCATTGGCAAAAAAAAAAAAAAATGCAAAAGATTTACAACAAAAAACCCATAAACAATTCTAAATGCACTAACTCTAATGCTGCGAGACCTATTGCATTTCCAATGCTTGTTTTTACTGCACTTGTGATCACTAAAAATATACCTATCACTCACTTCTCATAACAGCGACCACAGCAATATTTTTCCAGTTGTGTTCAGCCAATCAGATAACTTGGATCCGCAGATCCAGCCCAGATCAGTGGATCCTGCAATGGTCGACTGGGAAAAATGTTCGCTTGTCTAATCAGGTTTTGTGGAGTAGTGTGGCTCACTGGTTAGAGGCGGCAGGCCCGAGAGCAGAAGTCGGCCCGGGACCAGGGTTCAATTCCCGACGCGGCAGGGTCGTGGACCTTGGACAGCGGATTCGATAATTCTCGCTTTGGTGCTTACTCTAATCAGGGGTTCCACTCGGCAACTCTGGGCATTAGCTTGCCTAATCTCCACAACGGCCCCATCAATTCCGGGGATGCCTGGCTCCACCTTGGGGACTCCCATCAAGGGACCATCCCACAGGCAAAGCCAGGACGGGTTCCCCAGAGTTATACAGCGCCAGGAGACCTGTGGACGGGTAGCAGTGCGCTTTACAAGCTCAAAAACATTTACATTTAATACATTTTGTATCCTCAAATACAGATCCATGGACAATTTACACAAACAAACCAAATTAAGATTATCCTGAAAAATAGCCTTTCATCGCTCACCATTTTGTAATAGAATATTTCAAACTACTAGCTGAATTTACACCTTAACACAAAAGATGCATATTGTGAAAAAAAGCTGGACCGACATAGCTAGTTTGATGTAATTGCATTGAGTAGTTTTATTTTTGCTGCAGCAGAGAGCAAAAATTCCCATGGAACACAAAATGGAAATTGCTTCGCATACCTTATATCAAATTTAGGATGAAGTTACTAAGCAGGAAAGTGGCTGCAAATTTACATTCAGATGTATCAAACCGCGCCAAAGCATATAGCAATGCAGCTTTAGTATAACTACAGAGCCGCTTTCGCAGACTCTATTTATATACACAGACCTCTGCGTTATGTCTTGAAGGGTGTTCTCTGGGAATAGACTCCTGAAGAATCCCATTACATTTGAGCTGATTGTGTTGACACCTCCATGCCTTTATGAACTCTCTAACTATTGCACCATGTTTGACTAATTGGTTTGGGGACGGGGAATCCTTTGGAGCTTTGGAGATCTTTATAGAATAGAAATAGAATAACAGCCCTAAGACAGGCATGTCTTATCTAAGGCAAGGACCTAACCGTGTGTCTGAACAGAAGATGCAGAGACTGCCAGGGGTGGCCTGCCTCATTCGCTTCCTAAAGTCCAAAAGCATCAGCTCTATTATCCGGCGCATGATTGGGCCAGAGGGGTGGGAGTTTGTAAACAAGGGGCCATGATTGGGCCAGAGGGGTGGGAGTTTGTAAACTAGGGGCCCCATTCCAGGGGCCACAGCTACAGCATTAGACATAGGGAGGAGCTAAGTAAGTTTCATAAACCATACCTTAACCCGTTGGCTGCTTCCGCTTTTTGGCGGCAGTGCGGCCGTTTTAAAAAACGGGCGCGGTCGCGTCGGCCATTGGGCGACGGCAGCACCAGCGAGGTAGTGCTGCCGTCGGCCAATGGCCGACGGCAGCAGCCAACGGGTTAATGTGCCTATTGATGCAGCAGGTAACTGGGAAAGAGGTGTCTAGAATGCTGAGCCAAACATGTGCTTGTTGTCCAAAAGGGTATTTACCCATTGGAGCTTATCTGCTGTTTGTTCCAGTCTGCAGGGTCACTGGGGGTGTCTTTGCCGTCAGAGGTGGGGCCATAAGCACTTTAGGGTTTACTGAGTCACTTGGGGTGTCTTTCATATGCATTTGTGAGTTGTCTATAGGATTTAGTGCACAGCGAAAAGTACTACTGTGGTCCTTCCTGCTGGTGCTGGGGTTGTAACCTGTGCTGTTTCTCTATAATGACCCCTTTGAGGTTGTCTGTGCTTTAATATAGGTGTAGTGGTCAAATGTGGTAATTTTTGTAGGTGTGTTCCTAGTGTGTTTTTTAGGTTGGAGTGGAAACAGTTACAATTGTCAATTTTGGCAAAGTTAACCATTCAACGCTGATTGGCCGGGACTCTGGTATTTCGGGAATGTCTCTGATACTCTGAGGAGTTTGAAGTATGACTCCAGCGGCACTTGTGCATGGTGATTTGCACTAGTGCAGGCAGCCCTGATGTCAGAGACGCCAAAGGGGATGATGGACGGAGCGTTTGAGAAAATCAAACACCCACCCCCAGTCAACTGATCTGGCTTTAATCCATCATCATTCTTTAGCTCACCCCACCACCCCAGTTCAGACATGGCCATATGCAAATCAGTCTGACCCTGTGCCTCAAGGGAACAATCCAGCCCGAACTGCCAAGCCATGTCTTCCCTGGACCGGAAACAAGCATACTGGGACCGGTTTCGGGCTCATAACCCTCATCAGCCAGACTATTTTGAATCCAGTGGCAGAGTGAGCAAGGGACCCACGTCCAAACAAATCGATACAAAAGGGGATGATGGACGGAGCGTTTGAGCAAATCAAACACTCACCCCCAGTCTACTGATCTGGCTTTAATCCATCATCATTCTTTAACTCACTCCACCACCCCAGTTCAGACACGGCCATATGCAAATCAGTCTGACCCTGTGCCTCAAGGGAACAGTCCAGCCCGAAGTGCCAAGCCGGAAACAAGCATACTGGGACCGGTTTCGGGTTCTTAACCCTCATCAGCCAGGCTATTTTGAATCCAGTGGCAGAGTGAGCAAGGGACCCACGTCCGGGCATACCCTGCCAACTTAGGACGATCAAAGCGATACCATGCCACTGGAATCAAGTTATCCTGGCTGATGAGGGCTGAAAGCCCGAATCCGGTCCTAGGATGCTTGTTTCCAGTCCAGGGAGGACCTGGCTTGGCAGTTCGGGCTGGACTGTTCCCATGGAGCACAGGGTCAAGACTGATTTGCATATGGCTGGGTTCAAACTGGAATGACACGGTGAGCAAAAAAACGACGGATTTAGGCCCAGATCTCTGTAGTGGGGTGAATGTATGACATTGTTCTGCATTCTGTCCATCAACTGTTGTTTTTTGCTGATGTCAGAGACATCAGAAATTGTACTTATTTATTCGTGCCCACAGGTTGCTGTGATGCCAGTTTCATATCTCCACAGTTTGAAGAGGAGACTTTGCTATGGCCTTGCTATACGGCCCCAGTATGTAGGCTATTGCGTTCCAGCTGCCCCTTTGCCCTGCGTCTCAAGCCACACAGTCACACACAAATACTACACATTGTCAGAGTATGAGCAGCACCGTGTTCATTTAAAAAAACATCTCTCTCTCGGTGGCTTGAGTTTGTACAATATCTGAGATGTGCCTTTCTCTAGCCTCCATCCCTAGTCATGACTTTGGTTTGGGTGATGCTGACATGTGCCTTTACTGGCCCCCTGTGTCATGGCGTGTCTACTGTACATGAGTGGGGTGTCCTCTTCTTCCTTCGATGCCTTCCCTTGCTTTTTGTTCACATAATGGTGGGCGTGCCCTTTCTACAGCTCCCTTCCCTTACCGTCTGCACCTTTTTACAGCTCCTTTCCCTCGCTCTGTCTGCGCCTTTTTACAGCTTGCCCCAGTATTGGAACTTTCATAGATTCCCATGCTTTTGTATCATTCCCCGTCGTCGGAATGGGAGTCTCGGAAACAAAATAAAATAGCAGTAGGTACAAAAGAGAAAGAAAAAGGCCTAGGCCTCATTCCCTTTTGTATCATATCCGCCTCTTTTTGTAAAAGATTCCAAACTTAGGCGTCAGCCAATCAGAAGAACCCTCCTGAAGGAACCTCAGAGCCTCAGATGTTCTACCGCTCGGTGTGCTTAGGGAGTCTCCTATGAGCTCTGCTCAATCTCTACTCTTTCAGTAGTTTTTTCTTCAGGATTTCTCTCAAGTTGTTGACTGTTCCTTCCAGGATGTCAGATAAAGAAAAGAAGAAGGCGCTTTTCAAGCCATGTTCCACCTGTGGCAAGAAAAGGCTATTTGTTGAGGATAAGCATAAGGATTGCATCTACTGCCTCTATCCTGACCATACAGCTGCGGACTGCAAGATCTGCTGCACTTTTTCAACCAAGACCCTCCGGGATCATGAGGGTAGGCTTCTTACATGGCTCCAGTAATTGAAGTCCAGGAAGGACACAGTCTCCAGTGATGAGGACTCTTCCTCAGCGTCATCAGCTAGAAGGTCAGTCAAAAGGGGAAGAGGTTCCCCTTCTTCTTTTGTGGAGCATCCTTCTAAGGCCTCAAAAAAGACCCCCAGAGAGTCTGATAGCCAAGGTCCAGTCGAATCTCCTCACCATGGTGAAAAGGAGAGGGTAGGACCATCTTCTTTGGGTATGAAGACTGTTCCAGCCTTCAAGAAACCCTCTTCTCTGTCGACGAAGACGGTGTCCACGACAACAGTTGTAGCGGTGTCGACGAAGATTCCGACGACGACAGCGACGTCAACGAGCGTGTTCGCGACAACAGCGACGTCGACAAGGAAGTGTTCGTCGACGGTGGTGACGACGACAGTGTCAACGATGACAACATTGACGATGACGACGACAGAAGCGTCGACGGTCTCGTCGCCGATGGCATTGACGACGCCCATCTCGTCGTCGAGTGTTCTTTCGTCGACGACGACTGTTCCGTCGACGAGGCCGACGACAGCAGTATTAAGAGCACCGTTGTCGACGGATCGTCGACGATTTTGTCATCGGAGAAAAGAATTACAATTTCAGTGACCAGAATTACACCGGACATGACATCTCCTAGGAGAGTTACCCCTTTGCCTCCAGCTCTACCTTTAGAGAAGGATGAGGATGAATCAGAGTATGATGATCAGGACTCATATGGCTATGCCAACAGCCCATCCCAGCTTCAGGTTAAGTGCCAAGAGACAGATTCGGACGGAGAGTACAACCAGGAATGTGGTTGTCATCATCATTCTGTCCAACCACAACAATACTCGAGACAAGACATGGTGTCGGTACCATCGTCTCTCTTACAGGACCTTCACAGTATGCTACAGGACTATAAGTCTAGGTGTTCACAACCTGCTGCTGCCCCAATTGCTCAAGCCATGCCAGTCCCTGCTACTCCAACATTGGCTGCACCAGAATTGCCGGCCCAAGAGATCTCTCGGCCACAGACACCGGTTCCACAGGAGTCTTCGATTCCAGTGAACACCAATGATGATTCCTCGGATGAGGATCAAAATTTTGATGACAGGACTAGTCAAGATACCGAATGGGATGAATATGTCATCCCGGACCCAGCATCTCCATGTCCGGATCCGGTGGACCCCCCGCCAGCTGATGTAGGGGGATTTCATAAGCTAATGGAAAGGGCGCTGGGAGATTCAAACTGTCTATGCCCTCTGTTGCCACAGAATGTTTCTTGTACGATTTTAAAGAGCCTTATAAGAAGACAACAAGAACTCTCCCTATTGTCCAGCATCTTTGGGATGAGGGTCTTAAGGCAATGATAAATCCAGCGACGGTGGTCCCTGTGCTACCGCGCCTCGACAAGAAATATAAAGCGCCTGAAGATGGTCCGGCATCTCTGACGGGACATCCGAGACCGGACTCGGTTATTTCTCAAGCGGCGCAGAGAAAGTCACGCAACCCCTCAGCTCCATTGACAACTCCTCCGGATAAAGAGGGCAGGAGGTTAGATAATGCCGGAAAAAGATTCTCTTCCATGGCGAGTCTATTAGTGCGGGCAGCTAATGCCTTGGCGATATTGGGGAGATATGATCGCCAACTATGGTGTGATGTTTCGCCGTACTTGGAGCAACTTCCTACAGAGGCAAAAAAAGTTTTGCAAGAAGGTGAGGCTACGTCGATGGAAATCATTGACTGTGCAATGGAGACTGCCACGATGGCATTCCGCTCTTTGGCTGGTGCTGCGGTCCTTCGTCGCCAGGGGTGGCTTAAGGCGACTTGGTTTAGACCTGAAATCCAGAATAATATCCTGGATCTTCCTTTTGATGGAGAAGCATTATTCGGGAAATTGATAGATGACACTCTCCAAGATATTAAAAAAGATACTGAGACCGCTAGATCTCTGGGTACGCTTCAGTACCGTAAGGCTCCTTTTAGAGGTTCCAGAGGCAAAAGCACCAACTACAGAGGCTCTTATCAACAGCAAAGGGACTCATCCTATGGCTCAAGTTCACAACAGTACCGCCAACCTTATCAACAAAGGCAGGGCCAGTCCTCAAATTTCTCGAGACCTAATAACAGAGGGAAGCAGGCTCGCCAAGGGCTTGATACGTCCAAGAGACAATAGCGACCTCCTGCTCTTCCTACTGTGCCCACCTCCGAAAGATCATTGGTAGGAGTCAGGTTGTCACAATACCTTCAGAACTGGTCCAGGATAACATCAGACCGTTGGGTGCTAAACATCATTCGAAAGGGCCATACTTTGGAATTCACACAAATCCCTCCATCCAAGCCCCCTGCTGCCATTCCATCAAAACATCTGCATCTCCTGCGGCTCGAGGTTCATCAAATGCTCCTGAAGGGTGTTATAGAGCCAGTCCCCTCTGAGGAGAAGGATTCTATTCCAGGTTCTTCCTGGTAAGGAAGACGTCAGAGAAATGGCGCCCCATTTTAGATCTCAGGGAGCTCAACACCTATCTCATCTCCCTGTCTTTCCGGATGGTCTCTCTTCAAGATATTCTACGTCTAATCAACCCAGGGGATTTCATGGCCAAGCTCGATCTCGAAGATGCGTACTTTCATGTTCCAATTCACCCAGCACACAGAAGGTTTCTACGATTTACAGTAGCCAAGAGCCACTTTCAATTCAGGGTTTTACCCTTTGGTCTTCGCTCAGCCCCGAGAATATTCACGAAGGTGCTGGCACCAGTAGCAGCGTTTCTACGGAAAAATCGAGGGATGCGGTCGAGGCATGTACCATCCTGTTTCAGAATTTGGGGCTCACCTTAAACAAAGAGAAGTCTTCTCTGGTCCCGTCCAGGACAGCACGCTTCCTGGGAGCCCTCTTGAATTCGGATCTCAAGAAAGCTTTCCCAACCTTGGAGAGACAAGTAAAACTGCAGACCATGGCGCTAGACCTACAAAAAAGAAGGTGTCTTTCAGTACGCCGCTACAAATCTCTTCTGGGGGTGATTTCCTCATGCATTCCTCTAGTTCCACACTGCAGTTTGAGGATGCGTCCTCTTCAGGAGCAGCTGGTCATCTAATGGAAACAAGTCCATGGGTCGTTCGACGACAAGGTGACCATCACCTCGGCAATGAAAAAAGCGGCCTTGTGGTGGACAAAGCAGGAAAACTTGTCCCAAGGTCTATCCTTCATAAGCGATCCGTCTCCTCAGGTGGTGACGACGGATGCGTCGTTGGATGGTTGGGGAGCAGTGCTCCAGGACCTGCATGTCAGTGGACATTGTTCTCCTCAGACCCGTCGGCTCCACATCAATCTCTTGGAGCTCAGAGCAATCAAACTGGCTCTTCAAGCTTTTCTCCCTCGCCTAAGAGGTTCAAAGGTTCTTATCCGGACGGACAACACCACGGCCATGCATTACGTCAACAAAGAAGGAGGAACCAGATCTCTCCCATTGTCTCAGGAAGCTCAAGAAATCTGGGAATGGGCGATCCTGCACGAGATATCTCTGCAGGCAGAACACCTGCCAGGGGTTTTGAACGAGAGTGCAGACAGACTAAGCAGATTATCCTCGATCAGTCACAAGTGGGAACTGAACCAACAGATTCTGGACGAGGTCTTTCAACAGTGGGGCAAACCCACAATAGATCTATTTGCCACACCGACCAACAAGAAATGGCGCTCTTATGCAAGCAGGCTTCACCACCGAGGATCATTGAGGAATGCACTTTCGATAGCCTGGTCCAGGACATTTGTCTACGCCTTTCCCCCATTCCACTGATCCCGAGACTCATCAGGAAGATCAAAGTGGAACCTTGCAGGATGATTTTGATAGCCCCTGCTTGGCCGAGACAGTTCTGGTTCACGGAACTCCATCTGTTGTTGCTGGCTCCTCCTTTTCCATTGAGAACCATTCCAGATCTTCTCACAATGTCTGAAGGACAAATTTGGCATCTGGATCCGGAGTCTTTGCACCTGACAGCGTGGCTCCTGAGCAGTGAGAATTTATGAATCTTCCTATCTCTAATGAAATAAAATAAGTTCTCTCCCAGGCAAGAGCCCCTTCCACGAACAAGACTTACCGTCTCAAATGGAAGAGATTTTGTATTTGGTGCAGGAAGGAAGGGGTTGACCCCTTTTCTTCAAAACCTCATCAACTTCTGCCTAATCTTTTGTCCTTGGCTAAGACGGGGCTGGCCCATTCGTCCATTAAAGTCCATTTGGCAGCGATTTCTAGATACAGACGTTCTGTGTCTGGACCTTCTCTTTGGTCTTCCAGGATAGTGAAACAATTTCTCAAAGGGTTGTTCCGTGTCTACCCTCCGGTGAGGCCTCCGCCTCCTACTTGGCAATTGAATTTGGTCCTCACTCAACTCATGAAGGGCCCATATGAACCAATACATCGAGCAGACAAGAAATTCCTTTCTTGGAAACTGGCTCTCCTCCTTGCTCTCACATCTGCAAGACGCATTGGAGAGTTGCAGGCTCTTACGATCCAAGAGCCGTTTCTCCAGTTCAAAAGAAATACGGTAATCTTGAGAACAAACCCGAAATTCATACCCAAGGTGCCCTCGGACTTCCACTTAAATGAGCCGCTTATTCTTAAAGCTTTCTTTCCTCACCCTATTACACCAGCGGAAAGATCATTGCATTCTCTGGATATACAACGGTGCTTAAAATTTTATTTGGATCGCACCAAGGGATTCCGTAAATCCTCCCACTTGTTCATTGCTTTTGGTGGTCCTTGCAAACGTCTCCCTATATCAAAGCAAGGTATTGCGAGGTGGGTTACAAGTGCCATTCTACATTGCCATACTGCAGCGGGTAAGCCACTGACCAGCAAAGTTAGAGCGCATTCCACAAGATCGGTGGCCTCTTCAACAGCTCTCTTCGCGGAAGTACACATCAAAGACATTTGCAGGGCTGCGACTTGGACCAGCGTGCACACATTTACGAAGCATTACTGCTTGGACTCCTTGCAACAGGAAGACACAGCTGTGGGCCAGGCAGTCCTGAGGAACCACTTCCACTGATTGGTGAGCTTTCCTTTCTATCCCACCTTCCTTTTTCTGCACATTTTGTTTACATCATGTACTGATGGCTATTACAATGTATGTTTATGCCACAAAATGTGGTTTTTATAGCTGACTGCTTGCAACTCTGATACAAAAGCATGGGAATCTATGAAAGTTCCAATACTGGGGCAAGAAAACAAGTTACTTACCTGTAACTTTGGTTCCCCAGTATTGGTAACTTTCATAGATTCCCATGCGCCCACCCACTTCCCCGAGGAAAGCTCAGCCTCCAGCAGATATGGTGACTGTTACACAACGGCTACGAAAATCTGAGGCTCTGAGGTTCCTTCAGGAGGGTTCTAAGGGGTGAGGCTCTTCTGATTGGCTGATGCCTAAGTTTGGTCTCTTTTACAAAAAGATGCAGATATAATACAAAAGGGAATGAGGCCTAGGCCTTTTTCTTTCTCTTTTGTACCTACTGCTATTTTATTTTGTTACCGAGACACCCATTCCGACGACAGGGAATGATACAAAAGCATGGGAATCTATGAATGTTACCAATAATGGGGACCCAAAGTTACAGGTAAGTCAGTTGTTTTCTTCCTTCCCTCACTGTGTCTGCACCTTTTTACAGCTCCCTTCCCTTGCTGTGTCTGCGCCTTTTTACAGCTCCCTTCCCTCGCGGCCTGCGCCTTTTCACAGCTCCCTTACCTCACTGTGTCTGCACCTATTTACAGCTCCCTTCCCTCTCTGTGTCTGCGCCTTTTACAGCTCCCTTCCCTCACTGTGTCTGCGCCTTTTTACAGCTCCCTTCTCTCGCTGTTTCTGCGTCTTTTTACAGCTCCCTACCCTCACTGTCTGCACCTTTTCACAGCTCCCTCCCCTCACTGTTTCTGCACCTTTTTACAGCTCCCTTCCCTCACTGTGTCTGCACCTTTTTACAGCTCCCTTCCTTCGCTGTGTCTGCACCTTTTTACAGCTCCCTTCCCTCGCTGTGCCTGCGTTGTTTTACAGCTCCCTTCCCTCGCTGTGTCTGTGCCTTTTTACAGCGTCCTTCCCTCGCTGTGTCTGCGCCTTTTTACAGCTCCCTTCCCTCGCTCTTTCTGCGCCTTTTTACAGCTTTCTTCCCTCGCTGTGTCTGCGCCTTTTTACAGCTCCTTCCCTCACTGTGTCTGCGCCTTTTACAGCTCCCTTCCCTCACTGTGTCTGCGCCTTTTTACAGCTCCCTTCCAT
Source organism: Lissotriton helveticus (assembly GCF_964261635.1). Lineage (NCBI taxonomy): Eukaryota > Metazoa > Chordata > Amphibia > Caudata > Salamandridae > Lissotriton > Lissotriton helveticus. Next base: position 13,785,141 of record NC_136073.1, on the reverse strand, counting down.
CATTGTTCCTGCACTGAGTCTTTCTGGTACTTGATGTTTTAGATGCATGTTTTCTTTTGAAAGAGGTTCAAGCTGTGCCTTTTTCCCACTCCCGCCTTTCATTCGTTGGCATGGTGTTGATGATTTTCTTTTTCCATTTCCCATCCCTCATCTTGTCTTTAGTTTACATGATTCTTATATTTACATTTTCCAGCTCCTTTATGTTATGTTGTAGATTTGGCTTTATTTTTCATGATGTTAATGATTTGGTTTTTCCATAGTCCATCCCTCATCTTATCTTTAGTTTACATGATGCCTTTGATGTATCTCTAGTTTGCATCATGTTGGTGATTTGCTTTTCTAGCTCCCAACCCTCACAGTGCCCTTAGTTTACCTGATGTTTCATATGTATCTTTAGTTTAAATGAAGCTGGTGACTTGCTTTTTCTGACGCCCATCCCTCACCTGTGTTTAGTTTAAATGATGTTGGAGATGTGCCTTTTTCAGCCTCTATCCCTTGTCTTTAGTTTACATGATGTTTTACATGCATATTTGGCTTGCATGATATTCAGGATGAGTTTTTAATCTGGCTCCCATCTCTCACTGGGTCTTTAGTTTACATGTTGCTGGTGATTTGGTTTAAGTGCAGTGACCTCAGATATAAGGAAACGTATATATGTTGTGAGATGTGCAAGCACCAACTCACACAGGCTGCAATGGCAAGCCTGTAGTCACAGCTTAAGTGGACTTGGGTGACACAATACATGCTTCAGCCCATGGGAGACCCCTGGTGTACCTAGGCCCTGGGTACCTTAGTATTATATACTATGGACTTACAAAGGTGCACCAGTAGCCAATTGTGGAGGTACCAAAGTACTCACCATAGCCAATTTAGGTGAGAAAACACTGTTGCTGGATTCCTGATTAGCAGGAGCCCAGCAAACTAAGTCAAAAACACTCCGACACCAGGCAATAAGTGTGGGTAAAAATGCTAGAAGGATCCTACCTTCCAACAGTTTACATGATGTTTTATATGTATGTTTAGTTTGTTTTATATTCAAGATGTGTTTTTTCCATCTCTCACTGTGTCTTTAGTTTACATGATGCTGGTGATTTGATTTGCTGTCTCCCATCCCTCACTGTGTATTTAGTTTGCATGATGTTGATATGCTTTTCTGTCTCACACCCCTGTCTGTTCTCGTAGTTTACATGATGTTTGTGATTTCTTTTTCTCTCACTCCCATTCCTCATCTTGTCTTTAGTTTACATGATGCTCGTAATTTGGTATTCTGTCTCCCATCCCTCACTGTGTCTTTTGTTTACATGATGTTTTAGATGTGTGTTTAGTTTGCATGATGTTCAAAATTTATTTTTCTATCTCTCATTGTGTCTTTAGTTTGCATGATTCTGTGATTTACATTTTCTATCTCACATCCTTCAAAGGGCCTTTAGTTTGCATGAAGTTGTTGACTTGTTAGGTCTTGCCTATGCAGCGCGCAAGCGCTGCTTAGGAGGGACCTCTTGGAATCGCACTGTACTTTCTTGGAAACTCTTGCATGTTTTGCACTGTTTCCAATGAGTACTCGTGCATGCAGAGCATTTGCCTTGCGGGAGCGAGCAGCAGCCCCATCTGTTTGTAATTATTGTGCCTTGCTGCTCGCTCCCGCAAGGCAAGCGCTCTGCATGCACGAGTACTTGTCTTTCAGCGTTTGTTTCCATGAGCAGCTTGCGGCGGTCAAAAAAAAAAAGCATTAGCCGCTGCTCGGTGTCTTGTGGCTGTGCAGAGCGCCATGTGTGTGCTTAAAAAGGGCAGCAAAGGCTACTTCGCGGAGGTGCATTACAGTTTATCTGTTTAGGGCATCAGTCGCTGTCAGACAGACTGACACCCCCCCGGACAACAGCTGTGCCCCTTGCCGGTTTCCTGAACAAGGCACAGAAAGCCAGGGGGTTTTTAGAAAGGTCCTTTGTCCCAGGCCTATGCACTAGAATGGCTTTCACAGATCCCTGCTCTTGTGAATGGGGGAGGAGGGGTCCAGATGTGCCGAGAAAAGACTTCCTGTAGGAGGCATGGGCCTCTCTTCCCGCTCAGATGATTTATAATCGGGGTGTACCAGGCCCTCGCTCTCCTGGCATCCAGACGAGCCATTGGAAACCCAGGCACGCCGCTCCATTACAGGAACATCAAACAACAAGCCAAGAGCACACCCCGCCATTGTTCTTCTGCTCTGGCTGACACACACGCCGGCCTTCTGTTTTAATGAAGTTATTAGCACCGGGCGGCAAGGCGTGGTTGTTGTTAAACAACCACAGTTTCCCTTCTCTGGGCTGGAGGAGCCGGTGAGCGAGCGCGTACTATTTGCTAAAATAACGCACCTTTCAGTGAATGATGTCACAGCGGGTCCCAGAGCCCAGGATGATATCATCAAACAAACATTTTAGAAATATTATCATTCATTGGAGATTGTGGTTAATGGAGGGCTAGGTAATGAGACCTTTCGGTGAATTATGTTACAACGGGTCCCAGAGCCCAAGATGATGACATCGAACAAACATTCTACAATGCTTATCTTTGGTTATTGTGGTGAATGCAGGACTAGGTAAAGAGGGCTGTTCTTTTTTCTTCAAAGCTGATCCCAACCTTTTGTAGAATCCTTCACACGCAATACTAACAGGTTTGTCTGATACAATATCCCTCCAAACAGGGCCACAAGTTGGGAGAGTGGTCCTCATTGTAGTATATTAACCACAGATGAGTGAAAAACTAAAATAGACAGCCAGGATGCAAACCCGCAATCACTCCTAGTTTCGAGGCGTTTCTTCCCTTTCAAGCGAATGGGCCCCCACTCCCTTGGGGATCTCGTCCCCATGAGGAGAGAGATTGAAGTCTGCAGATTCAGCTAAAGACAGACTGGGGGTATTCACATCTCACTTTCTTCCTTCCACAGCTGCTCCCACTGTGCCTGTAATGAATGGCAGGGTTATACTGTCTTTTGCAGTATTTTAATGGGATGTCATCTCTTTGCTTTGGAATTTATGTAGAATGTGTCCCAGATGTATTCACGGGCCCCCTGTATTCATCTGAAAAGGGGCACTCTTCACCTTCTGCCCACTCCTCCGGCGATCATCCGGTAATGGGATTCCTTAAAGCTCCAGGTGCATTTTGTAACTCCTACTCTGATATGTCTATAGCTCTAAACTATACCACAGATAAAGGGGCCTAAAATGTGTTTAATTCTAAAAATAAAAAAAATACCAATAGGGAACACAATGTAAACGCTGATGCTTCACAATGTGGCATGAGTAATGTGCTGGTGGTGGTAGGCAGGCAGTCGTCACCACTGTAGGGTACATCGAATAACTAATCCCGCGTCATTCTGCAGCATCACAGTTCATTGTAGCATTCTCACTCAGGCAGCACCTAACGTTACAGCATCTTTCATCATCAAAATCCACACATACTTGCACATTAAAATCTTAAAAAGCACCGCGTTTGGAGCGGGTCCCTCCTCCCAGCTGCATTACATCACACCGCCAGAACGGCGGACATCTTGGGTGAGGGTTTGATGATCGGGGCGGTCTAGTGGTCACAAGGACGCTAGACGGGTACTTAAGCAGGTCATGCTGACGCGCAGCGGGCACGCGCGGCGGGCTCGCCGGAGTCACGCCAGAGTCCAGCCCGTCTGCGCCCGTCCGCGCACAGACGGGTGCAGGGGCTGGGACTACTGGCCAGCGGCGCATGTACTCCATGGAGGAGCTATATACCCTGAACAGAGGTGAGCCGCTTGTAGATCAGGCAGTCCTACTGACGCTTAAAAAGTTTGCTATATTGCACCCCGATAAGGTTACTCCCCCCCCGGGTCAGTACCCTGTATTAAAAATAGCCAGCCTTAACACTCGATCGCTCCACTGCCATCATTTGGAGGTTTATAGCATGCTTCAGGACAATGACATCGATGTCCTGACTCTTTCGGAGACCTGGACGGGCGAGAACTCGATGCCTGATATCATCGCCGCCCTCCCAAGCGGATATGATATGATGTAATGTGGCACAACCGCCCAGGGGGCTCACGGGGGGAGGGGTAGCTCGAGATTTCAACTTAAACTGGGATAAGCCCAACTGGGACCTGCCCACGTGCCAGCTTGACACCTTAATGTCTTCGGTGGGCTTTAAACAAATTGTGGATGTCCCCACACATGAAAAAGGCCACACTCTTGACCTTGTGTGGACCACAGGCGCTAGTCTAACCCTTAAAGATGTAGCGCCTTGCATTTGGTCTGATCACCATTTGGTATCCTGTGAGGCCCGCCTTCAAGGCTGCATTACTAGCTGTCCGCTTGGCATCAGGAAACCCGGAAATGGGCTGAGGTTGACCTGGCGTCCCTGACTAAGGTGCTCCCGGTAACACCCCAGGTCGTAGATCTAGGACGTAGCCTGGACCGTGAATACTCTGACTTAACGAGGAGCATGATCCGGGCCATTGACCAAATAGCGCCGGTGAGAACACAGCGAATAAAGGGATCCGGAAAAGGGGCCCCCTGGTTTACGCCACCCTTAAGGGAAGCAAAAAGAAAGCTTTGAGCTTTGGAAAGAGTGTGGAGGAAAACCAAGCAGGACACTGACAGGAAACTTTATAAAGCCTCCCTTCACCAATATAAAAATCTTATGACCCAAGCTAAAGCGGAACACCTTGAGTCCCGCCTAAGTAAGGCAGCGAATATTCAGAAAGAGACCTTTAAAATACTGGCAGAGTTGAGTAACAAACCAGATAACTCCAAGGTTCCCATTGACTGTAACACCTTTCAGGCTTACTTTTTGGAGAAGGTGAAGATCATCATCCAGGAGATGAAGAACGGGGTGGCAATGGGGACTGCTATAATATCAGCATCTGAGAACGTGATTGACTGCTCGCCGAGGAGACTTTGCATGCGTCAAGGATTGGGAGCATTGTGAGCTGCATTGCCACTTAGGAGCCCCGTTGGTGGTCTGAATCTGCGTGGGACCCAGCAAGCGCCGGAGGACGGGACTGCGAGGCCCATCAGGCTGTGCGAGTTCCACCAAGCACACCTGTTGCCTCTTCCCGCGTCTCCGCCCCCCTGCTTGCCTGCTTGCCTGTCTGCCTTTAAACTCCTCGCGGCCCCCGCTCCGCGGGTGCCGCTCGCCGAGGAGACTTTGCATGCGTCAAGGATTGGGAGCATTGTGAGCTGCATTGCCACTTAGGAGCCCCGTTGGTGGTCTGAATCTGCGTGGGACCCAGCAAGCGCCGGAGGACGGGACTGCGAGGCCTATCAGGCTGTGCGAGTTCCACCAAGCACACCTGTTGCCTCTTCCCGCGTCTCCGCCCCTATACCTGCTATCGTATTTAACCTGGACTGACCGCGCGTTAGCGGGACGCGTGTGCGGGACCTATCCCGGGACAAAGCCCGGACTAAGGGCGGACCCTCTGAGACCCTCCGAGAACCGAGGAAAACCGGACCGGGCGCATCTCTCTTTGTCTTACAGGTACTGGTTGTTAATAACATTGACCTATTCTGGTTGTGTGCACCGCCATTCGCCCGTAAATGTCTACAGTTATTTCAGAACAGCCCATGTCTGATAAAGCGGGAGTACTGTTGAATGGCACTCTAGACAAGTACTTCTCAAAGTCCACAACTGATGTTGCTAGGGAAAGTATTTTGGCAGAGAAGCGAGCGGATCGTCGCCGCTCGGTTGAAAATATGAAGAACGGGTCCATTCTTTTGCCAACATCCCCCGCCATAGGGTTGATTGACATTGTCACCGAAACAACACCTGGTGAGTTGATTAATCTATTAGACTCTGACCCCTTGGAACTAAACGTAGCTGTGCTCACACCTAATGTGTCAACTTCACTAGATTTGACCAGGCCAACTGCTACTTCTAAAGACACTAGTGAATGTACGCCAAAGGATGATAGCTTGCCATTGGTAACTACATCCCGTAGCAGGGCTGCAAAACAAATTCCCCAGGAGAAATGCTATGGCCCACCGCCTATTAAGAAACAGCGAAAAAGGAGGGACTTGCTGCAACCAAAGTTGAGTTGTAGAGACTTTGGTAAAAAGGCAATCACTGCCCAAAAGGCATTACATAATTCTCATGTTGAATCAGAGGGGAGCACTATATTGCCTTTATCATCATCCCAGCCTAACCCACATCTAGACCAAGAGCATAGTATGGACACTAGTGATGTTGTGAATGTATCAATAGTAAACAAAGGTTCTGTGACCCTATTAGATATAGAGAGTTTGATTAAATCATACTCTGCAAGTATCATTGAGAGGCTGATGGAAGTAGAAAGTAGGCTGTGTAAGATTGAACACGCATTAGGATGTAAGGATGATGTAATCGATCCTGGTCGGAACAATGTAGGTAAAAAACATCAGAATACCACTACAAAACCAACATCGACCCCTGTTCATGTGTCTAAACACATCCCAAACCACACTACAATTCCACCTACGATTGCACCTTCTGTAAAGCCCATGGGGAAAACGGTAACAGCACTGGTCCATCACCATTCTTCTCCCAAGCCCCCTCAAACCAAAATTGTTGACCAACCAGCTATAAGTGTCACAAATAAGACTACTGACAACACTAATACCAATACACTCTTGAGGAAACCAGTGAGGGAGGTGGGAGAAAATAGACACACCTGGGGGAAACCCAGAAGGACTCCCTTACCCGAACTTCCCCCAGAGGCTGTACCCTACGTGGTAATTTTAACAGGGGTGCCTGTTCTTGGTCAAAACAAGCGGGAGGGTTTTGCCCAATTAAAAAACAAAATTATGCATTGGCTGAGTATTTACAGGCCAATTGCAAATCACATCAATGGGGATATCACCCATGTCCGTCGTCTACAATGGCTAGGGGGCAAACCTAAAGACATCGAAGGAGATATAGTGGTTGTGAATTTCCGAGACCCCAATGCAGTACAATTCATTTTGAACTGGCAGTTGGGTGCCTCTAATAATACAATAATTCCCAAACCACTCACTTATTTCTATCCTAGATCTTTGGTGTTTTCATCCCAATACCACCCATCTCAGTACTGCCCTCCTCAGCGTATACAGCATCTACAGCAAAATAATCATCCAAGCGTGCAAGACGCTGTGAGTACCCAACATGCCCTGCACCCTTCATCACTTCAGAACATAAATAACATGTATCAAGCACCACACCCGGTGGAAACTTCAGATCCTAGGGTATGGAACTATGTAATGCCCAAAATATATAATCCCCAGAATGGAAGGATGGATCACCTAAAACCCTTCACCCCCCCTAGAAACCTTTAATAGGTTTGACATCTTTAGCGGTCTAGATGATTGTGATTGATGCCATCTGTTTGGGGGGGATGAGGGATCAAAGAAAACGTTTGTGGGTGATGTGGGTACTACAGTTAAGCTTGATGTATCTGATATCAATGTGCTTCCCTGTTCGGGCAAAACTGTACTCCATGATATGAATGTTTCTGAAGATATAAATGTTATGGGAGAACAGGTATTAGCCATGACCAGCTTGGGGAGTACCTTAACTGTTGAGGTAGCGCCCTTGTTACCCCCAGCGGTGCCTTTGCCCAATTTTGATGAGATCTCTGGGGCTGCTGTTGAAAGGCCATCAAATCTCACTGTGTCGATAAAAATGATCTGTTGGAATATAGCTGGTGTTGTAAAAAATCTGAGGGATCCTGAGTGGTCAAACTTTATAGAATCCTTTGATTTCTGCTTCCTTCAGGAAACTTGGGCAGTTGAGGTGCCTCACAGGGTGGGTTACAAGACTTATGGGATAGATGCGATTCCCTCTAGAAGTGGAAGGGCATCGGGGGGTCTTTTGATATGGGTGAAAATAAATCTAAAGGTAAAGATTGAGGTGGTGCCCACTAACTCTGTAGACATATTGGTGCTAAAAGTTATAGTATCCAACGGGAAAAATGTGTTCCTTGTAAACATTTACAACAGGCCCTTACCTTTATCTGGAGAATCACCAATTATTGCAAAATTAGACTGCTTTCTGAGCAATCTGGATCCCAGCCATGATTTTGTTATCTTGGCTGGAGATCTAAATTGTAATTTTGAGCCAGTTGAGGGTCTTAGCGAAATCTTCAATGAAGAAGACCAAGCAAACAAAATCCCTACTTTAGAGAATGTCAAATCAGTTAAATGCTCAACTTTGGGTCTTCAATTGTTGAGTTTATGTACGGAACACTCTCTTAGGGCTTGCAATGGAAGGTTACCATCTGACAGCTCTAAGAAACCAACATTCTCTAGAAATACTTATAAAAGTAACTTAGATTTTGTCATCGTTTCTATCCCTCTCTGGCCAAATCTCCTGGACTTTGAAGTACTGGAGCGATTTGAAAGCGATCATTTTCCCTTAATTTTGACATTAGATGCTTTACTCTTTAATAATACGGTCGAACAAAGCATAACTGAGGAAGGGGTGAACTCCAATTTTGAGATTCATATTAGTAATAATAGAAGATCTCTGAAATGGCCACTCATATTGGACCGTAATGATATTCTCAGTGAAATCTATTCACTTCTGGCTGGGACGTTTGGCCCTTATTTGGCGTCAATGGGTGAGGATGCAACAACAACTGCATTTCTGCCATTACACCAAAATTTTTTTAAAGAATTAAAATTACTGGTTACCAAGATGCCTAAAAAAACCCAACAGAAGACCCAGAATCTGTCCCATAGTAAACCTTGGTACGACAGATCCTGTAGAGAATCAAAGAGGGAATTATTGACTGCAATTAAGGCTAAATCTCCTTTTGATGTAAAACAAGCGAGGAACAAGTACAAATCTGTACAAAGGGCCGCAAAGATGGCATGGGAGGAAGACAAATGGGCCAATCTGCTGCAAGCAGTTAGGGCACGTGACAACGTCGCCTTTTGGAGGCTAGTGGCAAATGGAAATAAGGTGGGCAGGGTGGTCAAGGATGTTTTCCTAGATGAACAAACTTGGGTTACCCATTTTACAAATTTATACAAAAAATATGATGACCCATGTTTGGATATGCATGCAACTAATTATGAATCTCCGGCAGACCAACTCTCCTTTACTCTAGGTGAAACAGAACTGGCAATAACCCAGATTAAATCAGGAAAAGCACCAGGCTTGGACAAAATTCCTGGGGACCTATACAAGCATGACTTAGCTGTATGGGTACCATATATTAATTTTTTATGTAATGTATTCTCAGGCACTTTAGAATTTCCGGAGAGCTGGAAGGGAGCGGAAATTGTTTTAATTTTTAAAAAGGGAGATAGGATGGATCCTTGCAATTATCGGCCAATAAGTCTAATGGATATTTTACAAAAAATGTATTCACGCCATATTCTTTTACGCGTGAACAATTGGCTAGATGAAAATGCTATACTGACTAAGTTCCAAGCAGGATTTAGATCTAACATCAGCACAATAGATCAGATTTTTAGATTCTGCTGCCTCTATTGGAAGTACGTGGTGATTAAAAGGTGCCATTTATATGTTGCCTTTATTGATTTAAGGGCAGCATTTGATTTGGTGCCTCGCAATCTCCTATGGAAAACTTTGAGTTCAGCAGGTATGCCAAATAACCTTGTCACTCAGATAAGGGAGTTACACGCAGGGAATTTCGCTAGAATTAGATGGGGTCCAAATGGTGAATTAACCCAGAAGATACCCATCGAGCGTGGAGTCCGCCAGGGTTGCGTCCTGGCCCCCACGCTCTTTTCCCTGTTTGTAAACGATATTCCCCAATTTCTGGAGAGATGTAAAAATGACTCCCCGAAACTGAATGGTGAGAAGGTGACATCGCTACTATTTGCTGATGATACCATTTTGATTTCTCAAACGAAAAATGGTCTGCAGATAATTATAGATACTTTTAATGAATACTGCAGTCAGAAGGGGCTTGAAATCAACGTGAAGAAGACAAAATATATGGCCCTGAATCCCATAAAACCTGACAGAGGCTGCCTTACATTAAACGGTGAAAAGCTGGAATCCGTCCCTCATTTTTCTTATTTGGGGGTGACTTTGGACTCCAACTTTACTTGGAAAGCCCAATTGGATAAAAGCAAATTAATTTTTGTCCAGAATGTAAAACCTATTCTTAGGGAGCAAAATTTAAGTACAAGTAAAGCAGCTTCTCCCGTGATGGAACTTTTTAAAGCCAAGGTTCAATCAGCGGTCCTTTATGGGGCAGAAATATGGGGTCCCGGCTCAAAGGAAACGTTCAGTCTCCTAGACAATAACTTCATGCGAAGTTTGGCAAGGGTCCCGAGAGGCACTCCTTTAGTCCCCCTGGAACTTGATCTAAACTTCAAAAGAACTGACCACCAAGTCTTGATTCGACCATTGATGTTGTCGGTCAGACTATGGCATGTCCCTGAACTTCAAGATTATAGAGATGGATTAAAAGAAGTTATTAAACTTGACAATCAGGGTGACATCCCATGGTTAAGGCACATCAAGATTTGGTTAAGTAATATAGGGCTGAAACACTTTTGGGAGAACCCCGAACACTTACCCGTAAACCCCAAATCAATATTAAAAAGGGCATTTTGGAGTTTCATACTAAATAGGACTATAAGTAATAGTACTAGTGGGACCTTGGTTTCAAGGTTCCTAAACTTTAAGAATTAACCTATGTATGAGACTTTTATGGATGAAATAGAGCCCCCACTAGCAAAAACTTTATTTTTAAAATTTAGATATGGAAATTTACAAATAAAAACTACCTTGGCCCGTTGGGCTAGAAATCGTGCTGCAGGAACTCCGATAATGGATGAGAATTGCTCTATGTGTACTTACAATCAGATTGAAAACGAGCAACATATCCTCCTTTTTTGTCCTTGTTATAAACAGGCCAGAAAGAGATGGATTAAACCCATTTGCCTTCTTTTCGGCCTGAGCTCCAGTGCACAGGCGGTGAGAATCCTAACAACTAACACCTCTCAACAAATAACATTTAGTGTTAGTAGATTCCTACTTTCCATATTCTATACAAGGAAAAAATTGGGGCACTGTTTGTAATGTAATACAATCAATCTGCTTGGAATTGCTAGGATGCTCCCTATTTTGACCTATGAATGTAATGTTTCGTTCCATCTAGCTCCTTAATTGCCGTAGCTTTTTGCTTTTTAAACTAATGTTTTATTTATTGTAATGTTTTATTATAATGAAATGTAATGTAATACATGCATTGCTCTTTTATGGCACTCGTGCCGAAATAAAGATTTAATGATGATGACTGCTCCCTTGAAGTGTTTCCAGAGATGGATGCATTGACTCTGGAACAGCTGATGGGTAAAATCAAATCTGGTTCCCCAGCTGATCCATGCCCACCTGAGATCTTCCGTGTTGCGCGCCCCTTATTGGAGGAATGTATCAACTCCCTCCTCAATAGATCATTAGATACGGGGTACCTACCGGTTGAACTTAAGGAGGCGCGTGTAAGACCCCTATTGAAAAAACCTGGGTCGGACCCTGCGGTGTTAAAGAATTACAGACCTATTTCCCAGCTGCCTTTTCTCTCAAAAATTCTTGAGCAGCATGTGTTAAAATCCCTGTCCCTCTATCTGGAATCCCATCATCTACTCCATGAGCGACAGGCAGGTTTCCGAGCTCATCACAGCACCGAGTTGGTGATGCTCTGGGTGCTGGATGAACTAAGAGGCATGGCTGACTGCAAGAAACCGAGCGCCCTGATTTTGTTGGACCTATCAGCGGCGTTCGATACTGTCAGCCATGCCTTGCTTTTGGAAAGACTGAAGGATTTTGGGATTAAGGGCTTGGCCTTTCAATGGTTGCAATCATTCCTTACAGGAAGGACCCAAAAGATACAACTGGGGGACGAAACATCTGAGGTGGGGATCTTAGAGTGTGGGGTACCACAGGGGTCTGCCCTGTCCCCGCTTCTATTTAATCTCTACCTGCAACCGTTGATTGCTTCTTTGGCCACCATGGGCTGTAAAGTCTTTAACTACGCGGACGACAAGCAATTGCTGTTAAGTGTCGATGACACTACAGCCGCACAACTCCAAGCTCAGAACATCTTGCGGTTCACAGTGCAATGGATGACGGATAACCTGCTAAAAATTAATCCAGACAAGACTGAGGTATTAGTGATTTCATCCACTACCCCACCTTGGTGTGATCTCTGTTGGGTGCACAGACATAATATCGACTCCAAAATATCGTTTGGACAGAATATCGAGGAAAAAATATCGTTTGGACAAAATATCGACTGGACAGAATATCGACAGCCAAAATATCGTTTTTAAGGTAAGTGCAGTAATATCGACTGTAAATAATATAGAAAGTGAAAATATGTAAGTATATACTATAGATAGTAAAATAAATTGTTTTTATTTTTAGGGTTCAGGGTCAGTTTTGGGTTTTTGGGTAAAGGGGTATTTTTAGGGTTCAGGGTCAGTTTTGGGTTTTTGGGTAAAGGGGTATTTTTAGGGTTCAGGGTCAGTTTTCAGTTTTTGGGTAAAGGGGTATTTTTAGGGTTCAGGGTCAGTTTTCAGTTTTTGGGTAAAGGGGTATTTTTAGGGTTCAGGGTCAGTTTTCAGTTTTTGGGTAAAGGGGTATTTTTAGGGTTCAGGGTCAGTTTTCAGTTTTTGGGTAAAGGGGTATTTTTAGGGTTCAGGGTCAGTTTTCAGTTTTTGGGTAAAGGGGTATTTTTAGGGTTCAGGGTCAGTTTTCAGTTTTTGGGTAAAGGGGTATTTTTAGGGTTCAGAGTCAGTTTTCAGTTTTTGGGTATTATTTTATTATATTTTATTACTATATATATATGTTTAATAAATATGAAATAAAAAAATATTTATTTAACTTTCATTAATTATTTAATTATTATAAGTTAATTTAAGTAATTTTAAGTATATTTTAGTAATTAATTATTAATATTAATTTAATTTAACACTGTTTTTAGTAAATACAATATTTTTTACAACTATATTTTTGTAAACGATATTTTGTACTCGATATTTTTGTACTTACCTGTTTGTACATACAAACTCGATATTTTTGCTGTAGATATTTTTTCCTCGATATTTTGGGTAGTCGATATTTTGGTAGTCGATATTCTTTCAGTGATCCCTCTGTTGGCCCACGGAGTTAGGCCCTGCTCCAAAACCAAGCCCGTTTGTAAAGAGCCTGGGGATCAAGCTGGATGGTGACCTGTCAATGGCCCCTCAGATCTCTTCGGTTGTGGGAAGCTGTACAAACATCATTCGGCAACTGCGGAAGCTAGCTCCTGTCCTCTCACAATCCATGATGCGATCAATAGTAGCAGCCACCATCATCTCCAGAATTGATTATGGTAACGCCCTTTACCTTGGCTTACCTAAAACTCTGACCAGTAGGCTTCAGCTCATAATGAATGACGCTGCTCGGTTGATCTTCAGACTCCCGAGGAGATCTTAAGCCACTCCCCTACTACAAAGTTTGCATTGGCTCCCCATTAAAGAAAGAGTGGAATTCAAGAACTTATGTACGGCCCATAGGGCAATCTATGGCAAGGCCCCAGCCTACATTAAAGATCATTTGCAGCTGTATTGCCCTATGAGAACACTTCGGTCCTCAGACTCCCAGCTACTGATCTGTCCTCGCTACAGGTTAGTGACTAAGGGAGGGAGAGCCTTTTCAGTGTTAGTTCCCCAGTTATGGAACAGGCTGCCTGGGGTGCTGCGTGGGGAAGGGAACCTATTATGATTTAGAAAGAGCCTAAAAACACTACTGAGCACAGTATAATCTAGCTACGGCCTCAGCTTCCACCTTGCCAAGTTATTGTCTGTTACCATCTATCCAAGCGCTTAGAGACCTGCAGGTGATTAGGCGCGATATAAAACCACAATAACAATAACAATAACAATAACAAAATAAACAAGCAAGGGCATAGCCAATAGGTCTCCACTTTGGGACCTTATAAGTGTTTAGTTATCCAGCACAATATCCTTGGTGCAATAACATCAACTGTTGCATGGCTAAACACTTATCAAGGTCCCAAAGGCGAGGACTATTGGCTATGCCAATGCTTGTTTTTTTTTATCTGCCATCCCCCACCTTGTCTTTAGTTTACAAGACATTGGCAATTTGCTTTCTGACTCCCATCCCTCACCGTGTTGTAAGTTTGTACGATGTTGGTGATTCCCTTTTTCTGTCTCCCATTCTTTATTCTGTATTTAGTTTACATGATGCTTTAGATGTGTCTTTTAATTTGATTGATGTTCGAGATATAATTTTTTCTGTCTGCCATACTTCACCAAGTTTCCATGTTGTTGGAAATTAGCTTTTTACAGCTGCCACCCTCTTCCCATGTTTAATGTACATTATGTTGGTGATTCTGATAGAGACTTCTAGACACAGAATTATCCCCAGATGCCTGACTGGATCAGTAAAAAAAATTGTGAGCAGCATCCCTACGCGCTGGTTGGTGGCACTGTTTGGCTCTGCATGGCATTGTTGGCATCATCCATAGCGTAAATGATGTTTGTGGTGCCTATATAGGAGTATCCCAGATGTGCTGGTGTCAGTTCCCATCTTTCCACGCCAGTCAGCGCAGATCGGGGAACAGCTCCCCCATAGTCGCTTTTTGGCTACACGTTATTAATGTGTTTTGTCGAAATCTTTTGAGGTCTTACCTCCTGGTGTGGCACGGATGTCCTCCAAGAAGGCCGCATCAAGCCCTGCGGCGCCTGTCACCGACATCTGACCTGCACCTTATTTGCCTGTATTATATTGAGTGGGACCATGAACTGAAGACCTGTTCCGACTGCCGCTCCATGCATCCAAATGCCTTGAGGGAGCGATCCCTCTCACTTCTGGCGGTTCGACTTGCGACACCACAATGATTGAGGTCCCGGTTGAGAGGAAGGTCCCTGGTGCAGTCGCGGAGTCCGAGGTCGTTGTTGCATTTGAAGTTGTTGAGCCATTTTGTTAGTCCCACAAAAAGAAGAGTAAGAAGTCCGGACCAGTGTTGGACGTACCATTCTGGCCTTCCCCGGCATCGATCCCAAGACTGACGCTCCCGGAGGCGCCGGCGTCTGCCGGTGCTACCTTCCCCATTCTCATCCTCGAAACTGAGTTGGAGGGGCGTCATCCGACTCTGGCTTCAGCGCCGACTGGCGCTATGCCATCCAGACAAGAGCCTGAGCACTATTCTTACAAGCTAGGATTCGGGGAGGAATAAGAGGGTTGCATGACCCTGAGGAATACCTGCCTTATGAGTAAGAAAATATGGACTGGTGTGAGGATCTGGGTGAAGCCAGTGGACTGGACACTTGTCCAGATGCTGGCATGCTTTCTCCCTCTATAATGTCTACAGAGGAGGGAGTGTCCCATGCTGTGGTGGTGCAGAGGGTGGCTGAGGTTCTTGACTTTAGTCTACCCTCAGTGACAGTCAAGACAAACATATTGACAGAGGTCCTGCGATCTGGAGTGTTCCCTTCAGAATCGATACTCCTGTTTAGCGAAGCCCCCATGGACGTCCTACTTGGGAAATCTGTGAATAGGACAGATGCCCCCGCAACTGCCCCGATGCCCCGATCCAGGGGACCCAAACTTCCTCCCTAACACTCTATCCCAGAGAGCTTTGTGGTCCAAGCCTTTGCGTCCAATGTAAATCCCGAAGCGTTTTCTACTGCACTCCCAGACAGAGAATTGAAGAGGTTGAATGTTTTGGAGAAGAAGATGTTCTCTTCTGCCAGCCGAGCGTTGCGGTCTGTGAATACCACTTGCCTTTTGAGCCGCTATTCCTACTCCCTGTGGGACATGATTGCGCAGGTGCTTCCAGCAGTCCTGGACTGTACTTTCTTGGGCTGTTGCTGATGAGAAAGATGGAGCGAGGTTCGCAGTACAATGTGGACTAGACACCACTGATTGACTAGGTAGGACGCTTTTGTTGACTGTGGCCTTATGGCGCTCCGCCTGGTCGAAAATGACTGGCTTTTCAGGGGGTGTCCAATCCTCTTTTGTGGACATGCCCTTGAGGGCTCCCATTTCTTAGTAGACAAGGCGGATTCAGCGTTGGAGCGCTTTAAGGATAGCAGGGCTACGGCCAGGTCCTTGGGCCTTTCTTTGGCCCCTCATCACCTTCAATCCACCTTTCGCTGCACTTGTGGCCACGGAAAGGTTGTACCGCCACGTCCTTACCCATGTAGCCACCACGGCGCACAAGCTTTCCAGTCTCTGTGTGGCCATGGATACGACTCCTACCGGCCCCATGGGCTGGATGGCCATCGGTCTGGTCAGTCCACCAACCCCCCCCCAATCATCAGCCGCAGCCTCCAAACACTCATAGTCTGCCTGCTTGCCATCATGGCACCCAGTGGGTGGCAGGATTTGTCATCACCTACACCACTGGCAGTCCATAACATCCGACTTGTAGGTTTTGCAGATTGTCCAATGGGGCCACTCCTTCCCCTTCGAGACTACCACTCCCTCCATGCCAACTACTTATGGCCGGCTAACAGAGAACCGCCCATCTTTTCTCTGCCAGGAAGTGACAGCTTTTTTTTCCAAAGGAGCCATAGTGAGAGTGCCGGCCCCAAAAGTGTGCTGTGGGTGTTTTTCCTGCTACTTTCTGGTACCCAAGAAGGATGGAGGCTTTCATCCTATCTTAGACCTGTGCTCTCTCAACTTCTTCCTCAAGAAGGACAAGTTCAGAATGCACACTCTAGGTCAGGTCCTATCTGCCCTGGATCCAGGAGACTGGGTGGTAGTGTTGGACTTGCCGGACAGATATTTCCACTTTCCCATCCTGCCTTCCCACAGGCGTTACCTGCAGTTCACGGTAGGACACGGGCACTTTCAGTTCACTGTGCTCTCTTTTGGCCTCACCAGCACCCCTTGGTTGTTCACCAAGGTGATGGCGGTGGTCGCAGCTCATCTGCGGAGTTCATGGGTTCGAGTCTTCCCCTGTCTCAATGACTGGCTGTTGAAAGCAGGTCCACCCCAGGCTGCCGTCTCCCACCTCCAGACTACGGTGGACCTCCTGCATTCTCTGGGGTTCACTGCAGTGTGCCAAAGACACACCTGACTCCCTCTCAGACGCTAACTTTCAGCGGAGCTGTTCTCAGCACATAGCAGGTTCCGGCCTATCCTGCTGAATGGCGAGTCTAGGATATTCAGGTTATGAAACTGATGTTTCAGTCCCTATTCTGGATTTCGGTGAGAATGACTCTGAGGCTGCTGAGGTTGATGGCCACCTGCATCCTGCTGGTGACACATGCCCATTGGCTTATGCGGGCTCTGCAGTGGGACCTGATGTTCCAGTGGGCGCAGCATCAAGGGAACCTCTCCGACACGGTCCAGATCTCAGAGAGCACTGTGAAAGATCTGCAATGGTGTTTAACGAACCCCGATTGGGTCAGAGGCAGAGTCCTCTCCCTTCTCCAATCACAGCTCAAAGTAGTGATAGATGTGTTACTCCTGGGCTGGGGCGGCCACACGGGAGAGGAGGAGATCAGAGGCCTCCGGTCTCCGGCGGAGTCCAGACTTGACATCAAGCTGTGGGAGCTTCGAGCAATCCATTTGGCATTGAAAAACTTTTTGCCCTCCATACAAAAGAGGCTGGTGCAGGTGTTCATGGACAACACCACCGCCATGAGATACTGCAATGAGGAGTGCGTGGTGGGTTTCGTGGACCTTTTGTCAAGAGGACCTGCATTTCTGGACATGGCTGGAACATCAAGCATTTCCCTGGTGGTTCAACATCTGGCAAGGCTCTCTGAACGCCAGAGTGGATAAACTCTGCTGAAGATGCCTTGTGGATCACAAATAATGTCTCCATCCGGTGATGGGGCAGGTCTCTTTCAGCGGTGGGGAGAGAATTGGTTAGATCTGTTTGCCACCATCGAGAAACCTCAATGTCAGCAGTTCTGCACGCTAGAGTTTTCAAGGCAGCCCTCGCTCAGAGACGATATTCCCCTCGAGTGGAGCTCAGGCCCCAGGTACGCCTTTCTGCCCAAACCACTCCTGTCCAGAGTTCTCAAGAAGATCAGTAACGATTGGGCACAAAGAATCTGGTATCCCGAGCTGTTGAGCATGGCCATCGATCCTCCGATCAAGCTGCCCCTTTGGGAGGATCTTCTGTCGCAGGGGAGGGTTCTCCACCCAAACCTGTCCATGCTCCGCCTTCATGCGTGGAGATTGAGTGGTGACAGTGGACAGCTTTTGACCTTCCGCACGAACTCTGCAATGTTATTCTGGTAGCCAGGCGCCCCTCCACCAAGACAGTTCACGCCTACAGTTTTGGGAAAGTTGTGGTATTGTCGTGTATTTCTATAGGTTCTGAATCGATCCCCCTATTCCTGACCCTATTCTGGTTAAACTTACTAGCTAGTTAACTAACAGTCAGCCCATGAGGCAAGAAATCCCCCATGATGCAGATACCGTTATCTGACGCAGTCACACTACGGCACAAGAACGTGTTATCTGATTAGGTCATAACGCTTGAGATCTAATTAGACAAGCGATATTCCTCCAGCCCCTGATAAGGCATACGACGTTCTCATAACAAATCAAACCTATGACAACCTGGATAATCCGTGCGGCCATTGTTTTGATTTCACAGAGAACTTTAGTAAAGAATGTGCTAACGAGCAAGTCGTATGACATCTTTATTGACGTACCTATGTCCATCCTTACGTCAATCCCGGCACCTTTAAGGTATAAATATTGCCGACCTTGCCCTATGCAAAACACACGCGTGGTGACAAGACGGAGCAGCCATACTTGCCGAAGCAGAGAGCCGAAGCAGACCCCGCAGGCAGCAGCCCCGCCTTCCTGACGCGCTGAGAGACGCGCTGCTATCTCAAGCCGAGAGACCCAGCACCGGCGCTTCTGGGCAGCCCTCGCAGGCAGCCTGGAATATCGAGAGCAGAGAAAGAGATACCATTCCTCATTCATCCTAAATTTCAGGTACAGAACTGAATAACCCCTCCTAGAGAATTCTTTAGTTATTCACTTGGCAAAAACAAACTTAACTTAAACTGTAACTTTCTATTCCCGCCCACGTATTAGACTTAGGTCAGGTACACGGGGTAGGCGTATTTAGAAACACCAGTTGAGTACGTTTAGTCAAATGTATATGTGTATGTAAATATATTTTAATCATTTTAAACATCATATGGCTCAGAAACCATATCAATGTTTTTACAGTATTATTTTATACTATTGCTTCTAATGTATGCACTTTACTTAACTATAAGTATCGCAATAATATCGATCCATTTCTCTTGTACGAGAAAAGAGACTGATCAATAAATAACATCTTTTATTGAACACGCCCGTCTCTTCCTTTTCTCTACATTCTGATGAGACTAAGAATGCACGTACTGACTGAGTAAAATAATTGCCTTGTGCTCACACGACTCTTGAGATTGACTCTTGATTAGGGGAGAGCAAAGTTGTCATGTTCTATGGTTGTCAGAAACTAAATCCCTTCTTGTCTAATCAGGGAAGTTAATCCTTCCTTGAACATTCGAGAAAGTTTCTAGCGAACTCTGAGCTTAGCTGGCAAACCCAAAAATTAAGTCTAGTATCGACAGTAGTAGACCTAGTTAACGTCTGGCCTAGGCCTTTACTGCTGTAGGTACTATTCCAATGCGCAGAGCCTATTGGGAAAATAGGAGCTACACTACATGGCGCCCAACGCGTTTGGAAAGGGCGATAAAACTAACGTAAGACATTTAGAGTAACTCAGTCGTGCTTTCTCACTCAGACCCCTTTTTCCAAATACTCCAAAGACGTCTGGAGTGGGTGAAAGGTTATTATATCCTCCAAAACCTCGCAGGAGGGAACTCCTATGTATGGTTCTTGGTCTAGTCAACGTTGAAGGATAAAACAGTTCCAAAATATTGTGCACCTAATCTCTGTTTCCATAAAGAAACCTGATCTGCAAATAAACATAATACCATCCTGTCTGTAAAATGGGAGACAGTGATGGAGAAAGAGAAGCAGTTAGATTAGCGGCTGAAATAGCAGCAGCTGATAATGCTGCACTAGATGCGGACGCGGATATAATACTCATTCCGGTCGCCAAAAGGAGATCTATAACCTTAAAACTTATAGAAAATGGACTGACACCTAGAGGTGGCACAGTCATATTCGTAATCGAGGCACACGAATATCGGCAGACAGAGGTATACTATACATGGATACATTTTCCAGCAGCAAATGCTGTAACAAAGTACTTCCACTATTACAAAATAGAGGTTCCACCAGAAACGTACACTCCTTTCGAGGAGGTGGAAGTACCACTCAAATTCCAAGAGCATTTGCTCTTATTTGATGGCGCCCTAAAACATAATAATCACATTACAAGGCTCGGTCCTTTAGGTAGACCAGGAGCAACGTGGCCGGTCTTAGCCGGATACACACCACATCCAGACATCGACGAGATGCCTGCACCAGAGCTGTTAATACAGCTAAAACAACTACTAAAAATTCACAGACAATTAGTTCAGTATGTAATGCGGACTTCAACAATTCAGCCAGCGATTAAACTTCCACAGCTGACCCCTCACCAGGGGAACACAAATAAAATTACACCACAGAACATCCAATCCTGCCTAGGTAAAGTTCCAGCTAAACGGGAACAGATACCATTCTGGTTGGCACAGAAAATTACCCAAATAGAGGCGGTGTTTCCTGACACCACCCCATTAGAAAAACACAGGATTCTGACTATATGTCTCCCGATGGGAATCGCACCACACATTGAGGACTGTGACACTTGGGGTACAGTCTTTGCTTCCATCTACACAAAAACGCACGGTGTTCCATCCATTTCGGTAATACCAGATGTGCTAAAACAAATTCAAGATGAATATGGTCCAGAACCTGCTTTAACTCTTGGTATGAAATTACTAAAAGACTTCAAGCAGGTCTCGGCTATATTATTAGCCAACATAAAAGGTGAAGCAGCAAACGTGGCGATCCGCCAGAGGTTAAAAGAGACAGATATAGCAGACCAACCAGCTGAAATTGCCAGAATCATAGAAAAATCCTATGAAGAACTAGGCAGAGATAGTCTAGGTGGAATACCAGTAAAACCGCAACTGACTACAAGTCCAGAAAAAATGTTTTTTAATAATAATAATAATTCACCAAAAAAGAACTGGGATGGAAACAAACAATCCAATCCAAAAGAAAAGAAATTCCAGTCCAGAGGAAGGTCTCCTAGGCGAAGAGAGAAATCTCCAAACCCGAGACAAAGGTCACCTCAGAGTGAACCCTCTGGGAATAGATATAACCTTAGAAATAGGGATAATATTAAAAAACCTGATAGATATCAAGACATTGATACACGTCCCTCTCAATCTTTTCAGAATTCCTCGCAGAAATCGGAAAGAAGAGGACGATCAGAAGAGCACGCCAAGTCCAAAGACAAGGAACCTGCTCAACTGAAAAAGAAATCACAATTTCCAAAAAAGAAGGTAGCCAGTATCAAGGTAGTTAACAATGCCGAGAATACTGAGGACACAACTGAAAAACGGAGAATGGGCTCAGACAATGCTAGACAGCGCAGCAGAGGTGAGCATAGCTCGCAAAGTCCTTATGGATCATCTGGAGACAGTGGACACGAATGAATACCTTCAAGTGGAAACTGCAGATACCAGAGTTAGCAAGCCCCACAAAATATACGAGATAACATTACGTATAGAGGGAGATAAGACTAGGAAAATAAGGGGACTATTTTGGGATAACCTCTCAAAGGGTTATGACATACTTCTAGCTGAAAAAGACTGGCCACCAGAGTTTGTCAGGGAGTGCCCTCATGGCGAAGAAGTAATTATGCCTGCCTTCTTGAATCAAATACCGATTCATAAAAAATACACACTTGCTAGAAAGTGGGCAGTGGCCTTAGCACCTGCTTTATATAAAAATCATGTAGGATGGGATGAGGATTCTCCTCCTCACAAAATCCAGTTAAAATCACAACCTACTGCACAAAGGCAGTACCCAATTAAGCAAGAAGCTAAAAAACAAGTAAATGAAATACTAGATCAGCTAGAATACCAGGGGGTGATTGAAACTTGCACCTCACAAATGAACAATCCTTTGTTTCCGGTCTCCAAACCAGACAATTCGTACCGTCTAGTTTTGGATTACCGACACCTTAACACATATTGCAAAACTTTTGCAGTGCAAAACTCACACAGTGCTGCACTAATGAATAACATAGTGCGCAAAAAATACAAAACAACCTTGGACATCTCCAACGGATTCTTTTGTCAAAACATAGCACCAGAGAGCAGATATTTAACTGCATTCTCAGTAAATGGCACTCAAAAACAATTCTGTCGGTTAGCCCAGGGGTACAAGAACAGCCCGGGGGTATTCTCAGCGAGAGTAACAGAATTACTACAACTATATGATGATGAAGCATTATCTTATGTCGATGACATTTACTTAACAGATGATGACTTGGAGACTCACTTGAAAAGAGTGAACACCATAATACTTGGTTTCGCTGCAGAGGGTTACAAATTCAACTTCAAAAAGTCCAGAATTGCCCATCTGACGGTCCTATTCTTAGGATATGAGTTATCAAGTGAAGGCAAAAGCCTGGCAGACAATTTCCTAGAGAAATGTGCCGTAATCCAAGCTCCTAAAACACTAAAAAACCTACAGTCAATTCTAGGCTTCCTAAATTTCGGAAGAACATATATTGCAAATTACGCAGAAAGGGTCAAACCCCTTTATGATCTAATTAAACCAGACTTTAAAAGATCCAGTTGGACTCAAGCACACACAGAAATTTTGAGATCCTTACAAACAGACATGCTAATTAAAACAAAATTAGAAACCCGTGATAATACACGCAACCTTGTGATCCGAGTCATCCCAGGGAGATGCGGATTCACATACCTGACTTCTAATGAAGGAGATAAGGTACCAATTGCATTCAAATCACATTTGTACACAAAAGCTGAACAGAGATTCAACAACAAAGGAAAAATTGTTCAAGCAGTTCAAACCGCAATAGCTAGAGAAAAAGACATAGCTGACGGTAGACATATCACAGTCAGAACAGCAGAATCAGCCTTTGAGGCATTAACAACACCGTGTAATTTACCAACAACAACATTGGATCCAGAATGGTTACAATGGGTAAATTCAATCACAACGGACAAAGTATATTACTTCTTTGATCCAGAACTAGAAGAATTAAAAAATCTAAAATATGAAAAAACGTATCCTCTGCCAATCGACATTCTGCCTCTACGACACTACGCCTGTGTAATCTATACAGACGGACATGCTCAACCCTCCGTTTGGGGAGAACATGCATACAATCCCACATGTGAGATTACAAAAGAAGTGTGGCACGGAGGTAAACTAAGACCTCTATTAACAAAATCACACTCAGTAGAAACTAATTCAGAACTACAAACTGAAATATTAGCTTTGAAAATGGCGCTAGATAATGCGGATCGCGAATTCCCGACACTTATAGTGTCAGATTCATATTTCTGCGTCAAAGCATATAACAAGGATTTGCAGACCTGGATTCAGAACGATTACAAAGATGACACGGATGCACCAATAAAGCAGAGACTGCTCTGGGAACAGGTAGCTCTTTTGAAAAAAGAACTACCAAAGACTCACGTGACACACTCACTGAGTCACCAGCGTGATGGCGTTCACGTTGTAGGGAATTCATTGGCTGAAACAGCCGCAGCGGCAGCCAGTAAACCGGCTCCCGTAGATCGGAAAAAGCGTACATTAAAATACATTGACGGCGAAACATTGCTGGCAGTAAAAACGTCATCAAAAGGCGACTGCTCGGCGTTACCGATCAACTATCCACTCAATTACACATACATCATAGATGCAAACTCCATTCCTTTTGCTCGAATCCCTGGAGTGGGGGATAGAGTGATTCCAAACATGGACAGGAGAAACTTGTTAATCGCAGACGCACACATGGGCGAGGGTCACAGACACCTTAAATTAAAAGATTCTCTGGAAGATTTACAATCACGGTACTGGTGGCCAGGCATGAGCCTCCATCTTACCATCTTTGTAAAAAACTGCCCAAACTGCAACAGAGATCGCAGTGGGGAGAGAAGCAGTTTAATACCTCGTCGTATCAAGGCAGATAATATTACCAGCAAAAAGAATGGCTTGCGATTAACATATACAGGCTAGTTCCCACTTATAATGTAGATCCACAGCACTCGGCTGACGTCCGGACTGTTATACAAGATTTGCGAGTCTAAATGGCATATACGCTAAGAGCATGCTACGTTCGACCAATTTTTTCTTTTTCTCAGGCAATCCAGCCTGGGGGGGGGAAAGAATGGCCAAATGAGCACAGCCCAGCGGGAATCTTCTCACTTCCTTCCTGAGGGTATGGGATGGTGTAAAGAAAAAACCAAGACAGAAAGCAATCTATAATAGAAAGGATATTAGGTTCGGGAGCTGGGTGGGTCAAACATCTAATAAGTGTCCAACGTAGTCTAAATAACTTGCCAAGAAATTCTCTGAAGGGATTCAGTCCGTACGAATTATTATTCGGAACTAGGATGTTGATCTCTGACCTTGATAGTCAGACTTCAGTGGTAACAGAAAAAAGCTTTGATGTCAAAGACCGTTTGGCTATTTTGCAGGACTTAAACAAAACAAGAAAAGACCTGAGCAACATACAGTTGAAAGAACAGCCAACAACCACTGAAGAATCACCACCTGTCCCAGCAAGACCTGTCTGGATTCCAAAAGTCGGGGATCTAGTCAGGGAGAAGATCGCGGTAAAGAAGGAATTTGGGCCTTCTTACAGAAAAGCAGTTCCTGTCTTGTCTGTCAACGGGACAAGATCAGTTGTACTACCGCCACTTGCTGGAAAAAAGGAGAACCGAGTTGTATCCATCGACCTGGTAAAACCACAACATGTGGCCGATAACCAACGGTAGGCCAAGTGGACTCCCAATAAGTAGCAGAACACCAAGGTTTGCTACCAGTACAGAGGTCCTATCAAAGAGGCTCATCACATTCGAAACGCCTACAGAAGAACAACAAGGACTATGCAACAATGCAATAGAACTAAGACCTCTGAAAACCCAAATAAAGACATTTAGCAGAGACACACCAATCTATATAGAAGTACCGAGTGAAAATGCAAGAAACAAAAATCCTGAACCAATTGGAACAATTGACAGAACTGCATCCGGTTACTTCATCAACTTCGATGATTCCTCCGACGGTTTCAGCGAACAAAAGACACAGCCATCATCAAAATCCTTTAAAGACAAAGCGAAGGAACTTTTGAAACAACTAAAAGAAACATATCTGATTTCTCCATGGATTGAATTTTGGGTGGGTTTTGGTGCATTTATCCTCATACTTTGGCTCATCATGGTATTTACCTTGGGACGCTTCATTGAGGGAAAATATGCTAAAATGGACACAGCAAGTCAGAACATCAACTTGGTCCTCAAACCACACACATCTTCACACGTCGAGAAACGAGAACTTTCTTCAGAACTTTCTTCAGCCAACTTCACAGCAATTCCAATACCTGGTGGGGTAGCCTGGGACAACACTGACTATGAAATTTATGGTCCGGTCGAGATCCTGAAATATCCACACCAAATTAAGATCTCTTTGAGTGACTTTGCAAAACCAAACTCATTTGCTGATGATTGGGACTTTGAAAGTATTAACAATATGATGTCTGACTTAGTAATGTCTGCTAAATTTACAAAACATGATTATTTGCAGGGTTCTACAAATTATGACAGCATGTACTGCTATAACCATTATGGTAACCATTTCGTGCATAAATCTGCACAACCTAGAAATGTTTTAAGTTATAATCAATGGGAACATTGTGCTACACCTCCAAAAGGGAGCTCTAGAACCGTTTATGACAAATATTCATATTTTTCAGGTTTTAACATAACTAATGCTGAAACATTTTATTACAAATTGTCAAACAAGACAGGGATGAAAACCATGATAACCAACACAAAATTGATATATTCAGATTCTTTCTTTGAAAAAATGAATACTTTTGGATTTGATTATTGGGACAAAAATGTTGATTTGAAAAGTGTTTGGGGTACAAAAGAATGGCAAGTACAGGGTTTAGAAGCTTTGTTTAGAGCCTGCATGATCCCAGAACAAATGATATTTTTAAATGACACCGTTCAACAAACCACCTGTCTTGGCCTAGCAAAAATCAAAGATTTAAATAACCTGTCTATTCCAAAGCCAACAATGTTTAGCAATAACTCTGATATAGACATAAACCATATACTTAACCAAAACAGAACACATCCTGATTGGAAACAATGGTTGATCTGGCCCACAGATACAAATAACTGTCAAGATAGATTCCTGAATAAAACACAGGGTTTCAAAGTGAACAGGCCAGACCCTAGATATCCCCAAAGACATCACCCAGGGATAATAACAACCTACAGTGTGGGCAAATTATGCCTTCAATGGCTACAAACTTCCACACTGCCTGAAATTAAGCAACACCTAACTTTACTTACTGATGGTGCTGACTTGAGTGATTTCATACTGGGACCACGCAAACAGCGTCATAAGCGTTTCATAGCAGCCTCTGTATATGCAGCATACAATGAGGCCTGGAAGGTTACTCAAATTGAGACAGCAGAAAGAATACGGGAAATTGACCGTATTAATTTGGAAAAATCACTTTCTGTAGTGGACAATGGGTTAATGACTCTGTCCTCCAGAATTTTTTCATTGGACAGCATTGTGTCTTCAGCAATCGATATATTATCGCAAGACTTACTGTTATTACAACATGGTCAGTCACAATTGCGTTCTATTGTACAGCTTGGCTGGACGTTACAAAATCTGCGTTCAGGCTACGTGCCTTGGCGTTTAATCAACACAACGTCACTATTCCAAATCTTTAACCTTACTGATAGACAAATCGGTATGGCGCAGAAGGGTGCTGATTATACAATCTTGAGCATTGAAAAACTAGAAAGATTACCAATGACAATGTCAGAACGACCTGTCAGTGAATGGATAATCCACGGAATCATAAATATTCCAATCTCAACCTTCAGGTTTCAATACTGCCAAAAATATATACAGGCTGGCATGTACGAGAAATTGGGAAAGGGGTACCTTAAAACAACTTGGAACCTGCCCTATTCACATGCATGTGTCAGTAACAAAGGACAGAAAGTGTTTCTTAGTGGCAACAATTGTGCTATGTCACTAAGCGGCACGCTTCTGTGTAACGGTATTAGTTTGCACGGAGCCTGTGAAGGGAATTCATACAACCTTTCATGTCACCAGCAAGGCGCACCTGCAACTGAAATAGAACCATTCTTTCAAAGACTCTATAATGGGAGTTACATTCTTATTGTAGACCGCAGATGCTGTAGTCTTATGCCCGGGACTCCTTATCTCGTCACTACGACGGCGAAGGTCAAGTGCTGTGGACGTTCTTTGTTCCCCAGCTCCTTTCCAGACAGGGAGGCAAGGGCATGGCCCGGTCTGAAAATTACTTCTATTCGAATAGACACTTTAAGCAGAATGAAAACAGTGCTTCTTCAGACGCCTACAAGGCTCACGTCATCTAAAGAAACGTATGATCTACAAGTCGCAAGGACGACTGCAGAGATACATACATTATTATCAACCAATTCCCCCGTACATTTCGCGGAAATCCTGAGCGAAATCTTAAATATTTCTGATACCACTGGGGTCTCAAAGGTATTTAAGACAGTATTTTCGATGGCATTAACACCATTCAAAGCCATACTGGGTATTTTTCCAGATTTCGTCCATTCGATTTTTGGCGGACTTCCCCTGATCCTAGGACTAATTGCAGGAATCCTATTCCTGGTCCTTATTTTTCGTTATGGCAACCCATGTCACAGAACAAAATCTCACGACAATGGAAGATACGATCCTAGCCATTGGATACCGGGACCGGATATCAAAAATCCTGGGACTCTCCCGGCTTAGAGACCTAAACATGACTTGGTTTCTATCATTTCGACCAATGTGGCAAAGGTGTGTTTTACCTGTACTAAGGTGTCTGCTATGCGGAGAAGAATGCGTGTTAGACACCTGTCTGACGCTACAATCGGATGCGCCGGTGGATGCAGATACACTGTTGGTTCCTACCAAGGTTCACGCACTGTGCTGCCCTCAAAGGCTGCCAATTCTGATGACGGCATTCCTGGAATCTTCACCACTGCGATTGAAGAGTAGTGAAGTTCAAGATGAAAGCAGCATCGAACAGGTACGACCTTCTGTCAGCAATGCAAATCAGAATGTCAATGGAGACAATCATGCGCACGAATGCATGGTTACCCCTATTTCCGACTTAGAGGAACTTTCCCATGAAGCTGTTGACAGTTTTTTCGAAAGCCTGAATGATATGATGTTCTCTCCGGAACAGAAATAGAGACTTTTGAGTAAACTCGCACACGGCGTTCCCTGAATTCGGCCTTCAACTTTAAAAATAAAGTCACATGAACAATTACAATCCAGTTCACGGACAGCAACTTTTTTCAGCAAGCCCCTAAAATATTTTTCTATATATTTTTTCCCGGGACACTGATCTTCTGCTTAAAGTAAGAAACTATTCCTAGAGAACTAAGATTTCTATTTTTTTAGATACTTTATAGACTTTATATAGACTTTAGCTGCCCACTGGTATGTTCACAATAGATTTTATGTGATGAAATGGTTTCGACTTTTTTTCTGTATAGCCATATTAAGAGCCATTTCATGTGTATTTCTCATATACCAACAAGCAATAATGCATAACAATGCGTGTTTACTTTTGCATTTAATTCATAGCTTAAGTGCATACAATATATATGACTGCAATTTTTCAGTATATTTGAAAATTTCAAAATGCATTTATGTATTTTGGGGTGGTAAGGTATACACTATACTCTATAGTATGTTGTACTATGTTATACTATGCATAGATTAGTAGATATGACCATAGTTAGCGTGGAGTGGGTGTCGTGTATTTCTATAGGTTCTGAATCGATCCCCCTATTCCTGACCCTATTCTGGTTAAACTTACTAGCTAGTTAACTAACAGTCAGCCCATGAGGCAAGAAATCCCCCATGATGCAGATACCGTTATCTGACGCAGTCACACTACGGCACAAGAACGTGTTATCTGATTAGGTCATAACGCTTGAGATCTAATTAGACAAGCGATATTCCTCCAGCCCCTGATAAGGCATACGACGTTCTCATAACAAATCAAACCTATGACAACCTGGATAATCCGTGCGGCCATTGTTTTGATTTCACAGAGAACTTTAGTAAAGAATGTGCTAACGAGCAAGTCGTATGACATCTTTATTGACGTACCTATGTCCATCCTTACGTCACTCCCGGCACCTTTAAGGTATAAATATTGCCGACCTTGCCCTATGCAAAACACACGCGTGGTGACAAGACGGAGCAGCCATACTTGCCGAAGCAGAGAGCCGAAGCAGACCCTGCAGGCAGCAGCCCCGCCTTCCTGACGCGCTGAGAGATGCGCTGCTATCTCAAGCCGAGAGACCCAGCACCGGCGCTTCTGGGCAGCCCTCGCAGGCAGCCTGGAATATCGAGAGCAGAGAAAGAGATACCATTCCTCATTCATCCTAAATTCCAGGTACAGAACTGAATAACCCCTCACAGAGAATTCTTTAGTTATTCACTTGGCAAAAACAAACTTAACTTAAACTGTAACTTTCTATTCCCGCCCACGTATTAGACTTAGGTCAGGTACACGGGGTAGGTGTATTTAGAAACACCAGTTGAGTACGTTTAGTCAAATGTATATGTGTATGTAAATATATTTTAATCATTTTAAACATCATATGGCTCAGAAACCATATCAATGTTTTTACAGTATTATTTTATACTATTGCTTCTAATGTATGCACTTTACTTAACTATAAGTATCGCAATAATATCGATCCATTTCTCTTGTACGAGAAAAGAGACTGATCAATAAATAACATCTTTTATTGAACACGCCCGTCTCTTCCTTTTCTCTACATTCTGATGAGACTAAGAATGCACGTACTGACTGAGTAAAATAATTGCCTTGTGCTCACACGACTCTTGAGATTGACTCTTGATTAGGGGAGAGCAAAGTTGTCATGTTCTATGGTTGTCAGAAACTAAATCCCTTCTTGTCTAATCAGGGAAGTTAATCCTTCCTTGAACATTCGAGAAAGTTTCTAGCGAACTCTGAGCTTAGCTGGCAAACCCAAAAATTAAGTCTAGTATCGACAGTAGTAGACCTAGTTAACGTCTGGCCTAGGCCTTTACTGCTGTAGGTACTATTCCAATGCGCAGAGCCTATTGGGAAAATAGGAGCTACACTACATGGCGCCCAACGCGTTTGGAAAGGGCGATAAAACTAACGTAAGACATTTAGAGTAACTCAGTCGTGCTTTCTCACTCAGACCCCTTTTTCCAAATACTCCAAAGACGTCTGGAGTGGGTGAAAGGTTATTATATCCTCCAAAACCTCGCAGGAGGGAACTCCTATGTATGGTTCTTGGTCTAGTCAACGTTGAAGGATAAAACAGTTCCAAAATATTGTGCACCTAATCTCTGTTTCCATAAAGAAACCTGATCTGCAAATAAACATAATACCATCCTGTCTGTAAAATGGGAGACAGTGATGGAGAAAGAGAAGCAGTTAGATTAGCGGCTGAAATAGCAGCAGCTGATAATGCTGCACTAGATGCGGACGCGGATATAATACTCATTCCGGTCGCCAAAAGGAGATCTATAACCTTAAAACTTATAGAAAATGGACTGACACCTAGAGGTGGCACAGTCATATTCGTAATCGAGGCACACGAATATCGGCAGACAGAGGTATACTATACATGGATACATTTTCCAGCAGCAAATGCTGTAACAAAGTACTTCCACTATTACAAAATAGAGGTTCCACCAGAAACGTACACTCCTTTCGAGGAGGTGGAAGTACCACTCAAATTCCAAGAGCATTTGCTCTTATTTGATGGCGCCCTAAAACATAATAATCACATTACAAGGCTCGGTCCTTTAGGTAGACCAGGAGCAACGTGGCCGGTCTTAGCCGGATACACACCACATCCAGACATCGACGAGATGCCTGCACCAGAGCTGTTAATACAGCTAAAACAACTACTAAAAATTCACAGACAATTAGTTCAGTATGTAATGCGGACTTCAACAATTCAGCCAGCGATTAAACTTCCACAGCTGACCCCTCACCAGGGGAACACAAATAAAATTACACCACAGAACATCCAATCCTGCCTAGGTAAAGTTCCAGCTAAACGGGAACAGATACCATTCTGGTTGGCACAGAAAATTACCCAAATAGAGGCGGTGTTTCCTGACACCACCCCATTAGAAAAACACAGGATTCTGACTATATGTCTCCCGATGGGAATCGCACCACACATTGAGGACTGTGACACTTGGGGTACAGTCTTTGCTTCCATCTACACAAAAACGCACGGTGTTCCATCCATTTCGGTAATACCAGATGTGCTAAAACAAATTCAAGATGAATATGGTCCAGAACCTGCTTTAACTCTTGGTATGAAATTACTAAAAGACTTCAAGCAGGTCTCGGCTATATTATTAGCCAACATAAAAGGTGAAGCAGCAAACGTGGCGATCCGCCAGAGGTTAAAAGAGACAGATATAGCAGACCAACCAGCTGAAATTGCCAGAATCATAGAAAAATCCTATGAAGAACTAGGCAGAGATAGTCTAGGTGGAATACCAGTAAAACCGCAACTGACTACAAGTCCAGAAAAAATGTTTTTTAATAATAATAATAATTCACCAAAAAAGAACTGGGATGGAAACAAACAATCCAATCCAAAAGAAAAGAAATTCCAGTCCAGAGGAAGGTCTCCTAGGCGAAGAGAGAAATCTCCAAACCCGAGACAAAGGTCACCTCAGAGTGAACCCTCTGGGAATAGATATAACCTTAGAAATAGGGATAATATTAAAAAACCTGATAGATATCAAGACATTGATACACGTCCCTCTCAATCTTTTCAGAATTCCTCGCAGAAATCGGAAAGAAGAGGACGATCAGAAGAGCACGCCAAGTCCAAAGACAAGGAACCTGCTCAACTGAAAAAGAAATCACAATTTCCAAAAAAGAAGGTAGCCAGTATCAAGGTAGTTAACAATGCCGAGAATACTGAGGACACAACTGAAAAACGGAGAATGGGCTCAGACAATGCTAGACAGCGCAGCAGAGGTGAGCATAGCTCGCAAAGTCCTTATGGATCATCTGGAGACAGTGGACACGAATGAATACCTTCAAGTGGAAACTGCAGATACCAGAGTTAGCAAGCCCCACAAAATATACGAGATAACATTACGTATAGAGGGAGATAAGACTAGGAAAATAAGGGGACTATTTTGGGATAACCTCTCAAAGGGTTATGACATACTTCTAGCTGAAAAAGACTGGCCACCAGAGTTTGTCAGGGAGTGCCCTCATGGCGAAGAAGTAATTATGCCTGCCTTCTTGAATCAAATACCGATTCATAAAAAATACACACTTGCTAGAAAGTGGGCAGTGGCCTTAGCACCTGCTTTATATAAAAATCATGTAGGATGGGATGAGGATTCTCCTCCTCACAAAATCCAGTTAAAATCACAACCTACTGCACAAAGGCAGTACCCAATTAAGCAAGAAGCTAAAAAACAAGTAAATGAAATACTAGATCAGCTAGAATACCAGGGGGTGATTGAAACTTGCACCTCACAAATGAACAATCCTTTGTTTCCGGTCTCCAAACCAGACAATTCGTACCGTCTAGTTTTGGATTACCGACACCTTAACACATATTGCAAAACTTTTGCAGTGCAAAACTCACACAGTGCTGCACTAATGAATAACATAGTGCGCAAAAAATACAAAACAACCTTGGACATCTCCAACGGATTCTTTTGTCAAAACATAGCACCAGAGAGCAGATATTTAACTGCATTCTCAGTAAATGGCACTCAAAAACAATTCTGTCGGTTAGCCCAGGGGTACAAGAACAGCCCGGGGGTATTCTCAGCGAGAGTAACAGAATTACTACAACTATATGATGATGAAGCATTATCTTATGTCGATGACATTTACTTAACAGATGATGACTTGGAGACTCACTTGAAAAGAGTGAACACCATAATACTTGGTTTCGCTGCAGAGGGTTACAAATTCAACTTCAAAAAGTCCAGAATTGCCCATCTGACGGTCCTATTCTTAGGATATGAGTTATCAAGTGAAGGCAAAAGCCTGGCAGACAATTTCCTAGAGAAATGTGCCGTAATCCAAGCTCCTAAAACACTAAAAAACCTACAGTCAATTCTAGGCTTCCTAAATTTCGGAAGAACATATATTGCAAATTACGCAGAAAGGGTCAAACCCCTTTATGATCTAATTAAACCAGACTTTAAAAGATCCAGTTGGACTCAAGCACACACAGAAATGTTGAGATCCTTACAAACAGACATGCTAATTAAAACAAAATTAGAAACCCGTGATAATACACGCAAACTTGTGATCCGAGTCATCCCAGGGAGATGCGGATTCACATACCTGACTTCTAATGAAGGAGATAAGGTACCAATTGCATTCAAATCACATTTGTACACAAAAGCTGAACAGAGATTCAACAACAAAGGAAAAATTGTTCAAGCAGTTCAAACCGCAATAGCTAGAGAAAAAGACATAGCTGACGGTAGACATATCACAGTCAGAACAGCAGAATCAGCCTTTGAGGCATTAACAACACCGTGTAATTTACCAACAACAACATTGGATCCAGAATGGTTACAATGGGTAAATTCAATCACAACGGACAAAGTATATTACTTCTTTGATCCAGAACTAGAAGAATTAAAAAATCTAAAATATGAAAAAACGTATCCTCTGCCAATCGACATTCTGCCTCTACGACACTACGCCTGTGTAATCTATACAGACGGACATGCTCAACCCTCCGTTTGGGGAGAACATGCATACAATCCCACATGTGAGATTACAAAAGAAGTGTGGCACGGAGGTAAACTAAGACCTCTATTAACAAAATCACACTCAGTAGAAACTAATTCAGAACTACAAACTGAAATATTAGCTTTGAAAATGGCGCTAGATAATGCGGATCGCGAATTCCCGACACTTATAGTGTCAGATTCATATTTCTGCGTCAAAGCATATAACAAGGATTTGCAGACCTGGATTCAGAACGATTACAAAGATGACACGGATGCACCAATAAAGCAGAGACTGCTCTGGGAACAGGTAGCTCTTTTGAAAAAAGAACTACCAAAGACTCACGTGACACACTCACTGAGTCACCAGCGTGATGGCGTTCACGTTGTAGGGAATTCATTGGCTGAAACAGCCGCAGCGGCAGCCAGTAAACCGGCTCCCGTAGATCGGAAAAAGCGTACATTAAAATACATTGACGGCGAAACATTGCTGGCAGTAAAAACGTCATCAAAAGGCGACTGCTCGGCGTTACCGATCAACTATCCACTCAATTACACATACATCATAGATGCAAACTCCATTCCTTTTGCTCGAATCCCTGGAGTGGGGGATAGAGTGATTCCAAACATGGACAGGAGAAACTTGTTAATCGCAGACGCACACATGGGCGAGGGTCACAGACACCTTAAATTAAAAGATTCTCTGGAAGATTTACAATCACGGTACTGGTGGCCAGGCATGAGCCTCCATCTTACCATCTTTGTAAAAAACTGCCCAAACTGCAACAGAGATCGCAGTGGGGAGAGAAGCAGTTTAATACCTCGTCGTATCAAGGCAGATAATATTACCAGCAAAAAGAATGGCTTGCGATTAACATATACAGGCTAGTTCCCACTTATAATGTAGATCCACAGCACTCGGCTGACGTCCGGACTGTTATACAAGATTTGCGAGTCTAAATGGCATATACGCTAAGAGCATGCTACGTTCGACCAATTTTTTCTTTTTCTCAGGCAATCCAGCCTGGGGGGGGGAAAGAATGGCCAAATGAGCACAGCCCAGCGGGAATCTTCTCACTTCCTTCCTGAGGGTATGGGATGGTGTAAAGAAAAAACCAAGACAGAAAGCAATCTATAATAGAAAGGATATTAGGTTCGGGAGCTGGGTGGGTCAAACATCTAATAAGTGTCCAACGTAGTCTAAATAACTTGCCAAGAAATTCTCTGAAGGGATTCAGTCCGTACGAATTATTATTCGGAACTAGGATGTTGATCTCTGACCTTGATAGTCAGACTTCAGTGGTAACAGAAAAAAGCTTTGATGTCAAAGACCGTTTGGCTATTTTGCAGGACTTAAACAAAACAAGAAAAGACCTGAGCAACATACAGTTGAAAGAACAGCCAACAACCACTGAAGAATCACCACCTGTCCCAGCAAGACCTGTCTGGATTCCAAAAGTCGGGGATCTAGTCAGGGAGAAGATCGCGGTAAAGAAGGAATTTGGGCCTTCTTACAGAAAAGCAGTTCCTGTCTTGTCTGTCAACGGGACAAGATCAGTTGTACTACCGCCACTTGCTGGAAAAAAGGAGAACCGAGTTGTATCCATCGACCTGGTAAAACCACAACATGTGGCCGATAACCAACGGTAGGCCAAGTGGACTCCCAATAAGTAGCAGAACACCAAGGTTTGCTACCAGTACAGAGGTCCTATCAAAGAGGCTCATCACATTCGAAACGCCTACAGAAGAACAACAAGGACTATGCAACAATGCAATAGAACTAAGACCTCTGAAAACCCAAATAAAGACATTTAGCAGAGACACACCAATCTATATAGAAGTACCGAGTGAAAATGCAAGAAACAAAAATCCTGAACCAATTGGAACAATTGACAGAACTGCATCCGGTTACTTCATCAACTTCGATGATTCCTCCGACGGTTTCAGCGAACAAAAGACACAGCCATCATCAAAATCCTTTAAAGACAAAGCGAAGGAACTTTTGAAACAACTAAAAGAAACATATCTGATTTCTCCATGGATTGAATTTTGGGTGGGTTTTGGTGCATTTATCCTCATACTTTGGCTCATCATGGTATTTACCTTGGGACGCTTCATTGAGGGAAAATATGCTAAAATGGACACAGCAAGTCAGAACATCAACTTGGTCCTCAAACCACACACATCTTCACACGTCGAGAAACGAGAACTTTCTTCAGAACTTTCTTCAGCCAACTTCACAGCAATTCCAATACCTGGTGGGGTAGCCTGGGACAACACTGACTATGAAATTTATGGTCCGGTCGAGATCCTGAAATATCCACACCAAATTAAGATCTCTTTGAGTGACTTTGCAAAACCAAACTCATTTGCTGATGATTGGGACTTTGAAAGTATTAACAATATGATGTCTGACTTAGTAATGTCTGCTAAATTTACAAAACATGATTATTTGCAGGGTTCTACAAATTATGACAGCATGTACTGCTATAACCATTATGGTAACCATTTCGTGCATAAATCTGCACAACCTAGAAATGTTTTAAGTTATAATCAATGGGAACATTGTGCTACACCTCCAAAAGGGAGCTCTAGAACCGTTTATGACAAATATTCATATTTTTCAGGTTTTAACATAACTAATGCTGAAACATTTTATTACAAATTGTCAAACAAGACAGGGATGAAAACCATGATAACCAACACAAAATTGATATATTCAGATTCTTTCTGTGAAAAAATGAATACTTTTGGATTTGATTATTGGGACAAAAATGTTGATTTGAAAAGTGTTTGGGGTACAAAAGAATGGCAAGTACAGGGTTTAGAAGCTTTGTTTAGAGCCTGCATGATCCCAGAACAAATGATATTTTTAAATGACACCGTTCAACAAACCACCTGTCTTGGCCTAGCAAAAATCAAAGATTTAAATAACCTGTCTATTCCAAAGCCAACAATGTTTAGCAATAACTCTGATATAGACATAAACCATATACTTAACCAAAACAGAACACATCCTTATTGGAAACAATGGTTGATCTGGCCCACAGATACAAATAACTGTCAAGATAGATTCCTGAATAAAACACAGGGTTTCAAAGTGAACAGGCCAGACCCTAGATATCCCCAAAGACATCACCCAGGGATAATAACAACCTACAGTGTGGGCAAATTATGCCTTCAATGGCTACAAACTTCCACACTGCCTGAAATTAAGCAACACCTAACTTTACTTACTGATGGTGCTGACTTGAGTGATTTCATACTGGGACCACGCAAACAGCGTCATAAGCGTTTCATAGCAGCCTCTGTATATGCAGCATACAATGAGGCCTGGAAGGTTACTCAAATTGAGACAGCAGAAAGAATACGGGAAATTGACCGTATTAATTTGGAAAAATCACTTTCTGTAGTGGACAATGGGTTAATGACTCTGTCCTCCAGAATTTTTTCATTGGACAGCATTGTGTCTTCAGCAATCGATATATTATCGCAAGACTTACTGTTATTACAACATGGTCAGTCACAATTGCGTTCTATTGTACAGCTTGGCTGGACGTTACAAAATCTGCGTTCAGGCTACGTGCCTTGGCGTTTAATCAACACAACGTCACTATTCCAAATCTTTAACCTTACTGATAGACAAATCGGTATGGCGCAGAAGGGTGCTGATTATACAATCTTGAGCATTGAAAAACTAGAAAGATTACCAATGACAATGTCAGAACGACCTGTCAGTGAATGGATAATCCACGGAATCATAAATATTCCAATCTCAACCTTCAGGTTTCAATACTGCCAAAAATATATACAGGCTGGCATGTACGAGAAATTGGGAAAGGGGTACCTTAAAACAACTTGGAACCTGCCCTATTCACATGCATGTGTCAGTAACAAAGGACAGAAAGTGTTTCTTAGTGGCAACAATTGTGCTATGTCACTAAGCGGCACGCTTCTGTGTAACGGTATTAGTTTGCACGGAGCCTGTGAAGGGAATT
Source organism: Lissotriton helveticus (assembly GCF_964261635.1). Taxonomy (NCBI): domain Eukaryota; kingdom Metazoa; phylum Chordata; class Amphibia; order Caudata; family Salamandridae; genus Lissotriton; species Lissotriton helveticus. The sequence continues at coordinate 13,747,180 of NC_136073.1, read as the reverse complement.
CATACAACCTTTCATGTCACCAGCAAGGCGCACCTGCAACTGAAATAGAACCATTCTTTCAAAGACTCTATAATGGGAGTTACATTCTTATTGTAGACCGCAGATGCTGTAGTCTTATGCCCGGGACTCCTTATCTCGTCACTACGACGGCGAAGGTCAAGTGCTGTGGACGTTCTTTGTTCCCCAGCTCCTTTCCAGACAGGGAGGCAAGGGCATGGCCCGGTCTGAAAATTACTTCTATTCGAATAGACACTTTAAGCAGAATGAAAACAGTGCTTCTTCAGACGCCTACAAGGCTCACGTCATCTAAAGAAACGTATGATCTACAAGTCGCAAGGACGACTGCAGAGATACATACATTATTATCAACCAATTCCCCCGTACATTTCGCGGAAATCCTGAGCGAAATCTTAAATATTTCTGATACCACTGGGGTCTCAAAGGTATTTAAGACAGTATTTTCGATGGCATTAACACCATTCAAAGCCATACTGGGTATTTTTCCAGATTTCGTCCATTCGATTTTTGGCGGACTTCCCCTGATCCTAGGACTAATTGCAGGAATCCTATTCCTGGTCCTTATTTTTCGTTATGGCAACCCATGTCACAGAACAAAATCTCACGACAATGGAAGATACGATCCTAGCCATTGGATACCGGGACCGGATATCAAAAATCCTGGGACTCTCCCGGCTTAGAGACCTAAACATGACTTGGTTTCTATCATTTCGACCAATGTGGCAAAGGTGTGTTTTACCTGTACTAAGGTGTCTGCTATGCGGAGAAGAATGCGTGTTAGACACCTGTCTGACGCTACAATCGGATGCGCCGGTGGATGCAGATACACTGTTGGTTCCTACCAAGGTTCACGCACTGTGCTGCCCTCAAAGGCTGCCAATTCTGATGACGGCATTCCTGGAATCTTCACCACTGCGATTGAAGAGTAGTGAAGTTCAAGATGAAAGCAGCATCGAACAGGTACGACCTTCTGTCAGCAATGCAAATCAGAATGTCAATGGAGACAATCATGCGCACGAATGCATGGTTACCCCTATTTCCGACTTAGAGGAACTTTCCCATGAAGCTGTTGACAGTTTTTTCGAAAGCCTGAATGATATGATGTTCTCTCCGGAACAGAAATAGAGACTTTTGAGTAAACTCGCACACGGCGTTCCCTGAATTCGGCCTTCAACTTTAAAAATAAAGTCACATGAACAATTACAATCCAGTTCACGGACAGCAACTTTTTTCAGCAAGCCCCTAAAATATTTTTCTATATATTTTTTCCCGGGACACTGATCTGCTTAAAGTAAGAAACTATTCCTAGAGAACTAAGATTTCTATTTTTTTAGATACTTTATAGACTTTATATAGACTTTAGCTGCCCACTGGTATGTTCACAATAGATTTTATGTGATGAAATGGTTTCGACTTTTTTTCTGTATAGCCATATTAAGAGCCATTTCATGTGTATTTCTCATATACCAACAAGCAATAATGCATAACAATGCGTGTTTACTTTTGCATTTAATTCATAGCTTAAGTGCATACAATATATATGACTGCAATTTTTCAGTATATTTGAAAATTTCAAAATGCATTTATGTATTTTGGGGTGGTAAGGTATACACTATACTCTATAGTATGTTGTACTATGTTATACTATGCATAGATTAGTAGATATGACCATAGTTAGCGTGGAGTGGGTGTCGTGTATTTCTATAGGTTCTGAATCGATCCCCCTATTCCTGACCCTATTCTGGTTAAACTTACTAGCTAGTTAACTAACAGTCAGCCCATGAGGCAAGAAATCCCCCATGATGCAGATACCGTTATCTGACGCAGTCACACTACGGCACAAGAACGTGTTATCTGATTAGGTCATAACGCTTGAGATCTAATTAGACAAGCGATATTCCTCCAGCCCCTGATAAGGCATACGACGTTCTCATAACAAATCAAACCTATGACAACCTGGATAATCCGTGCGGCCATTGTTTTGATTTCACAGAGAACTTTAGTAAAGAATGTGCTAACGAGCAAGTCGTATGACATCTTTATTGACGTACCTATGTCCATCCTTACGTCAATCCCGGCACCTTTAAGGTATAAATATTGCCGACCTTGCCCTATGCAAAACACACGCGTGGTGACAAGACGGAGCAGCCATACTTGCCGAAGCAGAGAGCCGAAGCAGACCCCGCAGGCAGCAGCCCCGCCTTCCTGACGCGCTGAGAGACGCGCTGCTATCTCAAGCCGAGAGACCCAGCACCGGCGCTTCTGGGCAGCCCTCGCAGGCAGCCTGGAATATCGAGAGCAGAGAAAGAGATACCATTCCTCATTCATCCTAAATTCCAGGTACAGAACTGAATAACCCCTCCTAGAGAATTCTTTAGTTATTCACTTGGCAAAAACAAACTTAACTTAAACTGTAACTTTCTATTCCCGCCCACGTATTAGACTTAGGTCAGGTACACGGGGTAGGCGTATTTAGAAACACCAGTTGAGTACGTTTAGTCAAATGTATATGTGTATGTAAATATATTTTAATCATTTTAAACATCATATGGCTCAGAAACCATATCAATGTTTTTACAGTATTATTTTATACTATTGCTTCTAATGTATGCACTTTACTTAACTATAAGTATCGCAATAATATTGATCCATTTCTCTTGTACGAGAAAAGAGACTGATCAATAAATAACATCTTTTATTGAACACGCCCGTCTCTTCCTTTTCTCTACATTCTGATGAGACTAAGAATGCACGTACTGACTGAGTAAAATAATTGCCTTGTGCTCACACGACTCTTGAGATTGACTCTTGATTAGGGGAGAGCAAAGTTGTCATGTTCTATGGTTGTCAGAAACTAAATCCCTTCTTGTCTAATCAGGGAAGTTAATCCTTCCTTGAACATTCGAGAAAGTTTCTAGCAAACTCTGAGCTTAGCTGGCAAACCCAAAAATTAAGTCTAGTATCGACAGTAGTAGACCTAGTTAACGTCTGGCCTAGGCCTTTACTGCTGTAGGTACTATTCCAATGCGCAGAGCCTATTGGGAAAATAGGAGCTACACTACAGTATGGTGTACAGAAGAGAAACACATTGACCCTCTTTCTGCTCCCCTTTCTCAAGGTCTCCTGTTTGTTCTTTCCCTTGCACAGCAGGGCTCTGCTCTGGGAACTGTTAAGGCTTTATCTTTCTGAAATATCTGCTTTTCTATGTTTGCCTGACCAACCTTCCCTAATGTTAACATTGGACAATATGATGTCGATTTACACCATGATATATGTACGTGTAAAAATGAACTCACATCTCTGCTGTTGAATTTACCAGATGTGACCTCCACCTAAACCCCAAGTCAGAAATACGTTGTTAGGCTGGCCCTGCGACCTAGGCCTGAAGCAGCAGATTGACGGTTCACAGGTGGGTGGGTCATGTAACCCTTAGACAGAACGCACGAACAGGAAAACCCGCATCAATCCCACAGATAGGCAGCAACAACACAATAGTTTCAGGAGATTGGCCCCAATAAAACATGATTGGCTGGAGAGGTGCGTATTCCCAAAAACACCATAAAGTCAGATGCCACACGAAGTTAGGAACACCTGGCCAATGTGAACACAGCATGCACATTAAACGCAGTGATCATACGCCCCTCATGCCGGAAATCTGGGCACGTAACCACTGGCCCTGCAATATGTTCACACAAGGACGAGGCAAACCTTCGCTTCTTATCAAACCTCTGTGACTAGGCCAACACTTCTGTCTCCAAAGTAATGCATAAGTTATTTTATGATGTTTCATGTAAAGTATAAAAATGACGGCCAAAACCAATGTGCTTTGAGACAGTCTTCAGACCCCCATCTCGGTTGCCTGATCTCCCGGCCGCTGTGTTTAATTAACCAACTGTTCCTGCTTTGCCAAATGCCTTTCGTCTTTCATTTTTTCTAAGGTAAATTCATATTCGAGCAACACCATTCCAGTCCCCTATGGATGTATGATGTTACAATGCGATCAAAATGATCGCGGCACATCACAACACATCTTTTACAACGCAAGTCGTTACCACGACTTGCGCTGTAGGGCTCTGGATTTAGGAATAGTAAGATTTAGTATTCCAACTCCAGCCTACGTACAGTAGGGAAGGTGTTGGAATAGTAAATCTACTATTCCTTAGTCTAGAGCGCCCTCCAGCGCAAGTCGTGGTAACAACTTGCGTTGTAAAAGACGCGTTGTAATGGCACCGCAGTGTTTTGGCCGCATTGTGAAGGATGTTTACCGTCCCCTATTATACGTAGGCTTTTGAAAGGTTTTGACATATGTTTCCTCTTTCTCCCTTCATTACACCTCAGTGAGACCTTAATCTGGTTCTGACGTTTCTGATGTCGCTCCATTTGAGACCTTACATAACTGTCCTCTCAGGCTCCTCACCATCATGAGGGCCTTCCTGGTGGCCATAACATCTGCCAGAGGGTCAGTGAGCTTCAGGCCTTGTCATTCAAACCTCCTGATCTGACCATTTTCCAGATAAACTATGGCTTCGTACGATGGCTTCCTTTCTTCTGAAAGTGGTCACTCCATTTCACGTAGACCAAACCATCACTCTGCTTACTTTTTACGTTCCGCCTCATGCCTCCTAGGAAGAGGACTGACTTCATCGTCTGCAACCAAAAAGTGCTGTCCTTCTACCTTGACCGCACACAAGAGTTCCGGCTGGTCGAGCAACTGTTTGTGGGGTATGTCGGAGCGAAGAAAGGATGGGCCGTGCAGAAGCGGACCATCGCCCAATGGATCATGCCCTGTACAAAGATCTGCTAGGATTGGCTAAGAAGCAACTCCCTGAGGTCGTGCATGCTCATTCCACCAGAGTTAAAGCTGTCACCATTGCGTTAGCTAGCAGAGTTCCGGTCATCTGCCAGGCGGCAACGTGGGAATCCATGTATAAATTTAGCAAACACTACTGCCTGGACTTTCAGGTCAGTAGGGATGGTCATTTTGCCTGTTCAGTCCTGCAGGACTTTCTCGTGGGTGCGGTGGACCCTGGGGTGCGACGGCGCCCCGTCTGTCCTACGGGCGGTTGGAAACCTGTACAACCGGGGGTCGCTTGAACGCTCCGCCCCTCGTAGGGGGGGGGGCATGAGCAACAGGGTGGACCGTTGGTTCACCGGAAGTGTGAGTGGCTATCCACTCACCACAACCGTTAAGCACCGATTGGCTAAGGCCACGATGCAAGTTGGCCCATCAGGTGGTAGGTCGCGAGGGGCGGCTTGCCTTTGGATCGTCTGTAAGATAACCCACCATGTTGGCATATGTTATGCTAATAAACCTGCAGCGTCTTTATCCCAACAAAAAGTTGTCTTGTCTGCTTATTTACGATACATGCATGTTGCTGCGGGAGGGCTGGTGAGTGGGCAGATATTGGCACTATGCGGGCCGACCGACACGTCCCCGCAGGGGACACACATAAGAGGGCGGCCCCCTTAGTGCCACAAGATGGCACACGGGGCAGCCCAGTGTTCCACGACCCGAAAGGGTGCTAGACGTCACTTCCGGCCGTGGTGGGAGGTGGGGAGAGGTATATAGTCCTCCCCCGCCCACCTGGCGGCCTCTTTGTCCCCTCACCCTGACGCCTTTTCCCTCCCTACTGCTTACCCGGCGCTTCAGGGTGGGGGATATATGTTCTAATCCTTTTTATTTGTGTTGCAGGTGGGGTTACAGGGCGATCCAGAGGCGGAAAGGTACTCAGGGGTACCCTCTTCAGGAGCACAAAGGGTGCAGAGGCCTAATATCCCCAGGAAGTCTGTGCGGTGGACCCTGGGGTGCGACGGCGCCCCGTCTCTCCTACGGGGGATTGGAAACCTGTACAACCGGGGGTCGCTTGAACGCTCCGCCCCTCGTAGGGGGGGGCGTGAGCAAGAGGGTGGACTGTTGGTTCACCAGAAGTGGGAGTGGCTATCCACTCACCACAACCGCTAAGCACCGATTGGCTAAGGCCACGATGCAAGTTGGCCCATCAGGTGGTAGGTCGTGAGGAGCGGCTTGCCTTTGGATCGTCTGTAAGATAACCCACCATGTTGGCATATGTTATGCTAATAAACCTGCAGCGACTTTATCCCAACAAAAAGTTGTCTTGTCTGCTTATTTACGATACATGCATGTTGCTGCGGGAGGGCTGGTGAGTGGGCCAATATTGGCACTAATTGGTTCGCAGACCCACCTCCGGGATGGTATGATTTGGGCATCTATTCTAAGGTAAGGAATCTACAGCTAGAAGTCTCTATGGGATGAACAAGTTACTTACCTTCGGTTACGCCTTATCTGGTAGAAACTCTTATCTAGCCACAGATTTCTTACCGATCCACCCATCCTCCATGCTCTGCAAAGAGATTTCTAGGGACCGGGTTTTTCCCGTTTCAGGGCCCTAGTTCGGACACACTAGTGGTTAGTGTACTCCATAGGTCCGCGCTTCTGGTGTGGACAGTCGCAAAAAGGGTGGCTGGGTGGATATCTATATAGGCACTGTGAACATCATTTCTGGTGCGGATAATGCCATGTGGAGCCGAACAACACCACCTACTGGTGCACAGGGGTACTGCTCATGAAAAACAAAATTGTATCTAGTTTGCTGGCACTTGGCGCTAATTCTAAGATAAGACCTTAGTCCAGTCAGCGACTCTCGTCATGCACCTGCAGAATTTGGCCACCGTGGTGGAGGGATCTTCTGATAGCAGGAGGATGAGCTGGGTGTTGTCTGCCGAGGATATGATGTTTAGTCCAGTGGTTCCGACGATGTCTTTTGTTTCCGTGATGTTGGTGGTTTTTTTTTGCGGCTCCCAGCCCTCATCGTGTCTTTAGTTTACATGATGCTGTGGGGATTGATTGTCTGTCTCTCATCCCTCACCAGGGGCCTCATTTATGAGAAATGACGCATTGCTGCGTGAAAGCAGCGATGCGTCACTTCTCAGTGCGCATTCCTGATGCGTCATATTTAATGTATGACGCATCATATTGCAAGGAGTTACAGATACGTCAGCATTTCTGACGTATCTGTAAGCGCAAAAGTGACGCATTGCTGGAGTGTGTCACAAAAGTGACGCAACTCCAGCAATGCGCCCTTTCACATGGGGCAAGCCCCATGTGAAAGGACCTCCGTCAGTCTTACGCCTGCTGTGAGGCAGGCGCAAGATGTTGACGCAACGGCGTCCCAAAAGTGACGCAATGAAATCTCATAGATTTCACTGCGTCACTTCTACGACCCTTGCTTGCGTCAATACGCCCCCCCTTGCATACATTATACCTGGTGCAGGTATAATGTGGCGCAGGGGGTTACAAAGTGACGCATCTACCTATATGCGTCACTTTGTAAATATGGCGCAACAGGTGCATTTTTTATGCCACTGGTGCGTCACAAAAAGTGACGCACCGACGGCGTAAAAGTGACGCACGGCCTCATAAATGAGGCCCCATGTATTCAGTTTACAGGATGTTTTAGACATGTCAGAGTTTGCATGACATTCGAGATGTTTTTTTTCTGTCTTCTTCCTTCACCGGGTGTTTAGTTTGCACCATGGCGGTGTTTTGTTTTTTCCGGCTCCCATTCCTCACCGTGTCATTAGTTAACCTGATGTCGGTGGTTTGTTTTTCCATCTCCCATCCCTCCCCGTGTCCCGACGCCTCTTCTGTGATTAGGACAGATTGCCTTTCAGCCCCTGGAGCAGGGGCGGCCTCGCGGCCCTCCGAGCTGTCCATTATGGCACACGGGCCGTGGACACGGCAGATAGCTATCTTAATGCCTCCGTCTGCAGCCCTAATGTCAGCGCTGCCAGATATTATGGGATGTCTGTTATTGGAAGCTGTCTAATAATCCCTCCGTGCCCGGGGCGGGTGGGGGGGGGGGGGGGAGCGTTGCTTGGCAGATCTACCCAGCAGAGCAAACACAGCAGAGAGAAGCCGCCTCCCTGCAACAAAGAGAACTGAGAGGGGTCGCTCTGTTTACTCTGAGGCTGGCAGGGCTAGGGCCTAGGAACCGCTGCCGGAGGTGGCAAGGGCAGGGCCTGCTGTGGCCTTTCATCCTCTCTGACACGTACACCTCTCCCTACCTCGGGCTGTATGCACTGCTTTCTTCTACCTCTCTGTGGGCCATATGTATCAAGCAAATTCGCAGAATTCCGGCCTCTGCGAATGCTAATTTGCTAAATGGTATGTATGAAACATTTTGGCAGCGAAATAAGGAATCGCAAAATTTGCCATTCCTTATTTTGCGATTGCACTTAAGGAATCGCATATTTTGCGATTCCTTAAATGCAATGTATCAAAGAAAAATTACTTCAAAAATGCCCATAAGGATTCGCAAATTACCACCAACTTCTAGTTGGTGGTAAGTTGCGAATTCTTTTACAAAAGCCATTTTTTTAAAATCCAAAGGTGCCATATGACGCTCATACATGCCCTTAGGGCATGTATGTGCACCATATGCCCACACATGTCATTTTCAGGGGTGCAGCAGGGTGTTCTTGAGACACCCCTGCACCCTTGAAAATATGCACAGTTTGCGATTAGCAAAGTGCTAATCGCAAATTTCCCCTTCATTCCTATGGGCCTCCTGGCCCATAGAAATGAAAGGGAAATTTGCGATTAGCAATTTGCTAATCGCAATTTAGGAATGTTAAGGAATCGCTAAAAAAAGCGATTTCCTACATACATACCATTTTGCGATTTCTAAATAGCGATTCCTTAATAATCGCTATTTAGGAATCGCAAAAAGGAATGTTGATACATATGGCCCTGTATCGCGCAGTGCGCGCTGCTCACTACGGGGCGGATTTACAAGCACTGACGCATATCAGCAGAGTTGCGCCAGTTAATTTGTGTCACTCAAAAAAAACCTTGCGCCACAATGGATGCGTCGCCTTTACAATGTGGCGCACCGTGGCGCAAGGATTGATAGAGGCATGACGCATCTATTGGCGTAAAGGCAACGCATTGCTGGAGTCGTCTTTTGGAATGCCTGTTTCTATGTTGCTGCGTCACTTCTTACGCCTGCTTCAAGCAGGCGTAAGGTTTTCACGCAGTGGCATCGTAAAAGGGACTCGGTGTTCACTGCGTCACTTTTCCGAGGCTTTCTTGTGTTCGGACGCCCACCCTGCATACATTATACCTGATGCAGGTATAATGTAGCGCAGGGCTTTACAAAGTGACGCATCTCACTAGACATGGCGCATTGTTCACGACGCCACTGCGTCACAAAAGTGACGCAATGACGGTGTAAAAGTGTTGCAAGGGGCTTGTAAATCTACCCCTACCTTCTTTAACGTACACCTCTCCATACCTCGCACTGTCTGCACTGCCTGCGATCTCCTTCAACGCACACCTCTGTACCTGCCACTATCTGTGCTGATTAAGGAGGAGGCTATGACGAAGAGAGTTGCACAGGGAGGCGCCACCCCCTCTCGACTTCCTTCTGGGAACAGCCTTTCCCTTTCCAGATGTGTCTGGTGTGGCGGCTAGGTGGTTATCATCACCACCCTCCCACCTCACACCTCCATTCCTGCCTCTGGAGTCGATAAAAGAGGGCACGGGCATGCTGAGGGCTTCAGGGCGCTTTCTTCTTCGCCCACTCTCCTCTGGCAGAGTCTGGCCGCTTGCAGGTGTTGGGGTGCTGGACAGGGGCAGCGTAGAGCATCCTGGGTATACGGTGGACTCCAGGGATGAGGGTATCTTTTGTGGAGGTGCAAGGCAGCCGATTGGTTACGCCAAGGTGCAATTCGGCTCATCAGGTGGGCAGGCTGCCTGCCCGTGGATCGCCCGTAAGTTGACCCATCATGTTGGCATATTTCTTATTCAAAATAAACCTGCAGCAATGTTTTCTCCAACAACCAAGGGGGCATATTACCAAGCTTAAGCGAAAAATATTGCTAAGCGTGGTTAGCGGCTACATTTTTATCGCCGTGCTTCTCCTATTTTTATCGCTTAGGAGCCTTGCTATTATCAAGGTTTATCTCCTAAGCGATAAAAATCGGCTGAAATGCATGAATATCCCTGAAAAGTCAGCGATATTCATGCATTATCGTGACAATGCTCTTAGCCATGTTATCCACCTCCCATTGGGTAACATGGCTAAGAACTGCTCAGGGCAGGCGTTAGCTTTTGGAGATAATCGCGCTTAGCGTGATTATTTCCAAAAGTTGGTAATAGGAGTTAGCGATGTTAGCGACTGTTTCCAGTCGCTAACATCTTTGCACGCCCACTTTGCATGTCATTAGCGATATATATCGCTGACATGCAAAGTGGGCCCCCAGAAGCTCGCTATCTCCTACAAGCTGCCGCTAACTGGTGTTAGCGACAGCTAGGTAATAGGGCGATTAAATTATCGCCGCTTAAGCGGGAAAAATTCCCGCTAAAGCGGCAATAAGGCCCTTGGTAATATGCCCCAATGTGTCTTGTGTGTGTTCTTTATTCTGGAATTGCTGTGTTTGCGGGTTGGGTGTGTTGCCAATATTGGCACTAATGACGTCTCACCTTGTTAAGCATCTCTGCCTCCTGCAGTAGGACAAGCTCCCTGGTCTTTCCCTGAAAATCAACAGATTTCTAGAAACATTAAAGCCGGCACCCTCCCCAGCTGGGTCATTAAAAGGCCCTCATTAGAAGCCAAGAAAACGGCGCAAGATATGGAGGCGGTGCGGCTGGTGTCGCCCAGATTACCAACTCAAATATTCCTTTTACGTTCTGCACTGTAAAAAAAAAGACTTAATTTGGTCTCTATATATTTTGAGCGCCTACTGCAAAGACTTCTGGGATTTGACATTTGCCAGCTGCAAGCACAAAAGTAAAGCAATCAGAAGCAACTGTGCCCCGGTCTAAGCTGGTTGAAGTAGACGAGGTGGGTGAATTGAATGATATCACCCGAGACAGACAGACAGACACGAACGCACACACACACACGCGTGAAAGCAGCCATTCCTGCCCCCAACCCCTGAATGGCTGCCCCGGGACACCAAAGGTGGCCAACTACGAGAGCGGCCACTGTTAGTGCCATAGGATGGCACAGACCCAGGAGCGGTCTAGTGGTTGAGGGACCGGATGGTCCCCCGGGTGATGTCACTTACTATGACCCGTAAGATAACCCAACATGTTGGCATAATGTATATGCTAATAAAGCTGCAACAACTTTCTCCAACATATCATAGTGTGGTGTCTTTTATTTGGAAAGTTGGGGGAAGAGCGGTCCGGGGTTGGGCCGATATTGGCACTATGCTGCTAGTCAGTGACACCGACAGCCGCTGAGAGGCGGAGGCCTGCTGAGACCTGTAACTCGGCACTACCTGCTGCATCCTTCGAGGCCAGCAGAGGGCAGCCATCCTGCACACACCAGGTGTCACCTGCTTCAGTCGCGGCAGCAATTTACTAGGGAGATTTGGAATTTCTCGAATCCCACTCAAAGGTGTAGTAGAAATCAGAGCCCCCGGATGGAGCCACTGGATTCGGAACATGCCGAAGTTGGGCCGTTAAGGCTCTTAGTTGAGGGGCTTTTATGTCTTTGAGGCGAGGCGTTTGAACTATGCTGCACAAAGATGACCCAGCACCCTTCAGTTATCCTTACAATATTTTTCACAGATCAACAACAGTGTTCTCAATTTTCATTAAAGATTCCAACGTTCTCCCAAGAATTTTCAAAGTCAAATCCTTCAGTTTCAGTAGATTCTTTATTCAAATGACGTTTAAAATGAATAGCCAACGCGTTTCGTCCGAAACCGGACTTCTTCAGGGCTTGTCAACTGTCGTTATGGGAAAAGAACAGCTTCATACAAATCTTCATACGTTGGTGAGATTTAAGTAACTTTTAGGGAGCGACTATCATCATGGTCCCATAATGAGTAATTCAAATTTGATATTTCGAGAAGAAAAGTAAGGCCGCGCGAAAGTATCGGCAATTCATCCGTCATGTGGTCATCTGGTTCATCTTTGTGAAGTTTAATTTTTTGAAAGCTAATTTCTTTAGTTTTTGACTATTGGGGATTATGTCCTAGACCACTTGCGCCTTCAACATATAAACACTGAACTTAAGGACTTTAGTGCCGGTGCGGGCAGTGCAGCCTTAATCCCTGTTCTATTGTGATTTCCGTTTGAACTATGCCACTGCAGAGAGAAGGAAGTCTCACTCCATTTCCTGCCCCCCTACAGCAATGTTTCCCAGTGTTTTTTTCTTACCACGTAATACGGGAAACAGTCAAATAAAAGGGTAAACTGGGGAGTTTCCAGAAACATTTGTACGCCTTGGAAAGCCCTAGTCCTATCCCCATGGAGCAGTGTAGCTACAAGAAAAAGGGGTAGATGTATCAAGATTCCATTTTGCGATTTCTAAATAGCGATTTTTAAGGAATCGCTATTTAGAAATCACAAAATGGAATGTATATTGAAAATCGCTATTTTTTAGCGATTTCTTAGTCTTCCTTATTTGCGAATTCGCAATTTGCGAATTCGCAATTAAGGAATAATTTCCCATGCATTCCTATGGGCCAGGAGGCCCATAGGAATGAGTGTGAAATATTTCTTAATTTGCGAATCGCAATTTGCGAATTCGCAAATTGAGAATAATTTCAAGGGTGCAGGGGTGTCTCAAAAACACCCTGCTGCACCCCTGAAATTATACATGTGTGTGCATATGGCGCACATACATGCCCTATGGGCATGTATGTGCGTCACATGCCACCTTCACAAATGCCAAATAGGGCATTTTTAAATGAAATCGCAAATTACCACCAACTACAAGTTGGTGGTAATTTGCGATTTCGTAACCCAAATTCGCAATTTCTAAAACCCACATACATCGCATTTAAGGAATCGCAAAATTTGTGATTCCTTAAATGCTTAAGCAAAATAAGGAATCGCAAATTTTTGCGATTCCTTATTTTGAGATTTTTTGATACATTTCAAAAAATGCAAAAAAGCATTTTGCGATTCGCAAAGGCCGAAATTCGCAGAATTTCGGCCTTTGCGAATCGCAAAAGGCTTGATACATCTACCCCCAACCTTTTGCTTTGTCCGTTGTAGAAATGTCTTCATTGTGGAACACAGTGAAGTAAGATTGGCCTGCCCCCTCTAACAGCTGTACCACAGGGGCAGCTATCTGGCCTCCTGATTACATGACACCCAGTCTGAGATCCCGGAAGTGACGTCCGTGACAGGCCGGGTGTTCTTTCACAGTGGCAGGCCTGGTGTACAGGGCGGTGAATGTCGCCGGTGCTTACATGAGATAAATACAGCCCTAGGGTATACAGCGCGCCCTTCAGAATGAAAGACCTCAGCTCCTAGACACTCCTAAATTCACGGAGCACAGCACCCTGCATGCTTCTTCAAAGGGGAAACAACCTTTACAACGCAACTTTTACAACGCACTACCATTACAATGAAACTTTTACAACGCAACATCCATTACAACGCATGCATTTACAACACGACCATTACAACGCATGCCACTACAACGCACACCTCTACAACGCATGTCATTACAACTCAGTCATTACAACGTATACCATTACAACGCATAACATTACCATCCAACACTTACCCTACTGTTGCACCCCCTGGAGTTAGAATAGTAATTTTTACTCCTACACTATCCAACGCTTTCCCTACTGTTGCACCCCCTGGAGTTAGAATAGTAATTTTTACCCCTACACTATCCAACACTTACCCTACTGTTGCACCCCCTGGAGTTAGAATAGTAATCTTACCCCTACACTATCCAATACTTAACAAAACATGCAATGTTATGTTATGCGTTGTAATGGTATTCGTTGTAAAGGTATTATGCGTTGTAATGGAATGTGTTGCAAATGTAGTTTTTAAAATTACGTTGTAATGGCATGCGTTGTAATGGAATGCGTTGTAATGGATGTTGCGTTGTAAAAAACGCGTTGTAAAGGTATGCGTTGTAAAAGTGTGCGTGGTAATGTCATACATCCCTTCAAAGATGTACCCCAAGGGCTTAAACCCTTACCCCAAGTTCTCCACTAGTTCGCCTTGAAGCCCCTCGGCTAAGTTTGCGCTTTATAAAGCTTATATTCATTCATTCCCATCATCGTCACCCCCAGTTCTCCACCGGTCCCCAACATTGGCAGAACCAAGAAGAAAGAGAAGGTTGTGCCGATTCCCTCAGCTCTTACCCATGAATCTCCTCGTTGCACTGCTTCATAAACTTGTGTTTAGCCGGGCAATAGCTCAACCCTCTTCCTCCTGTCCACCACTGTCCAGTCAAGCCTCCTTGGTAAGTTTTCGTTCACAGAATCCAAAACTGCTTCTCTGCAAAGCCTTGGAAGGGATGCCCCCCCCCCTTATTTCATGCTTTCCCAATGAATGCATTATCTCTGTAACATTTTATTTGCACATGTGTCAGCAGGCAAATAACAAGAACTATACGTATATCTGATCATCATTCAACATAGTGACTTGTACAGCGCTCTGACACCCTTCAGCCCTGGTTGGCACTTAAAGAAACTTGGGAAAACGGAGAAAAACCAAAGGAAATGATGGACGGAGCGTTGACAATACAAGCACTCACCCCCAGTCAACAGATCTGGGTTTAATCCATCACCGTTCTTTAGCCGACTCTGCCACCCCAGTTCAGACATGGCCATATGCAAATCAGTCTGACCCTGTGCCTCATGGGAACAGTCCAGCCCGAACTGCCAAGCCATGCCTTCCCTGGACCGGAAACAAGCTACCGAGGACCGGTTTCTGGCATTTCAGCCGTCTTCAGCCCGGCTTGCTTGAATCCAGTGTGTAATGATGAGATCTCTTCACTATTTCTAGACTACACCAGTGTGTAGAAGGGTTCTCTCCCACCCTCCCCCATACACCACATGACTTCCATCTTGAGCTCAGCTCAACATCTAGACTCGCCTAGTGGACAAGGCTTCAATTTATCTTCTAGAGGTGGCCATTTAATAAAGATTAAATCCTGTGTGCATGAAACTAGCTTCTAGGCCACAGACTAAACTTTGGTGCCCTCCCATCATGAAGGAGGAAGTCCCCTCTTGGAGAGATTTCCAAATCTGCCGTAACCCCAAAAAATATGCTGTGGCAACAAACGATGGACGGAATGCTGAATACATCAAACATTCACCCCCAGTCAAGAGATCTCGACCCCACAGAAGACATCACTGCACATTGCTGTGTGTATACATTTATATAGCTATAAAATGGCCCTTGCTAAAATAGACAATGTTTTGTAAGAAATAGGGATGTGATTGAATCGTGCCTTCGTGTCCAATGAGTAATTTATGCCTCAAGTAATTGTATGTTGTTTTGACAAGTGTTTTGTGCTTGTACATTAAATGTGGTTTCGAAGATTTCCACAAGAATGAAGGGTGTGGTTCTCCTCTTGCCCGAACACCATCTTTACTTGGTGGGACCAAACCAGGGCCTCTCCCTCGAAACGTTTGAAGTGTTAAATAAAGTAGGCTTGAAAATTATACACTACAGGCTCTGATGTTTTGTCTATTGGGCGTCTTAATTCGGGGAATTACCAGTGATCTTTACTTAGATACAGTAGAACCAGGAAATAGGTGGAATAATATCATTGAACATCCCTTTCCAGCACTGGGACCGGGCATGCATCAACCTATAGAGCATTGTCCAGTTTGCAGAAATCACCACAAACCCAAATTGGTCCATCATGTTTTGGTGCTGATACAGAGAGAGAGAGCCTTGAAGCTTGTCCCTCAAATACTTCCTCCTGCTTGTGCGAACGCTACTCAAGGGTTTGTACACATCACACATTCGTAGAACATGTAGGAGATTTCACTTTCCAAGAGTCATCGCTGTTTCAAACAGATCTAAGCCAGACCTTGCAGCTTTCTCAAAGAAGGGCTCTCTTTGGGATCACCCGAGGGCAGCCACATGGTCTACTGTGCTCTTTTTGTCCTAAGCTATAGTACTGTTACTACTTGTCAAAAGAAACAAGCATTTGCAATGCAATCGGTCTTGCCTTTTAGACCTTATATGTATTTAGCTATGCAGCACATTAGCCTGGGTGCTGAAACATCTACTGTTCTTTAACCTGGAGGGAAAATAAGCACCAAACTGCGTGACATGCCAGGTATGGGAACACATGGAGAGAAATATTGCCTTTCAGCGGGAAATAGTATAGGCCAAAGCTCTGTGTTTAATATAAAATCAGGGCCTTCAGGGCATGCAGTGGTCATATCACTGAAAATACAAGATTTGAAAATAATATTGTTTACGGGTGCTTGTGGGCGACGCGGGGGGGAGGGGGGCCGCGCGCGGCGCTGCAGTGCTGATGACGAGCTTGGCTGGTCATGCAGCACGGTGGCGTTGTGCTGATGATGATGGCCACGCCCACTCAATGGACGCCCAGCATAGCGGGGTAATTATCCCTGCGTGGGCGTTCCGGGGAGGTCATGACGAGCTCACCTTGTCATCAGCACAGCGCCACCGTGCTGCATTACGAGCGGAGCTCGTCATCAGCACGCAAGAGGTTAAGCGGAAGCAGACAAGTCCTAGGGCTGATCTCCAGAGCCCACAAATTACATACACATATAAGTATATACCAAAGTATATATATGTGGGCGTGGGAGGGGGTCTGGTAGTGGGCTCTGGTTCAGAATGAGGCGGTACACCCGTATATTTCTTCAAACTGGGCTTTATTTTTATAGTACGCTTTGTCCTAAAGGTTAGTCTTTCCTTGGCGAACTCCAGGTTGTTCGTGGTGGCGATGTCTTCGGGTTGCTGTTGTCCGGACTGTCCTGGCCAGCGTCTACTTCGTCCTCTTCAGTTCTCCGGTATACCGAAGGAAAAAGGAGACCAACAGAGGGAGCCGTTAGAGTCAGGTCTTGAGATGGCGTATGTTCGAGGGGCCAAGTGAGTGAGGGGACACCCGTGTATCTATTACTCTAGCCGTGCTCGTGCTAAGGAAGGGTAGACTCGTGATGGTTTGCAGGACGGGTATGGAGGGAAGGTGGGACTCGGGACACACACGGGAAAGGCACGCACAGGGATATCTACAGATTTACACAGGGGCGTTCTTCTTCCCCACCCAGGCCGCCCAACGCCTCCGTACCTGGGAAAGCCACACTCCTCCCTCGGGAGTGTGGCACGGCGGAACACGGGGTCGTTGGCCTCCTGGCTCTCCTTCACTCGCTGTTCTCTCGTCTTCTTCCGCAGCTCCGGTCCTCTTCTCTCGCTCCTCTTCTCCGCTTCCGACCTGTGGTAAATAAATAAATAATACCCTATTTTTGACTAGACTTATAGCATAACAGATAGCTCAATAAAATAAGAGTCAAGATTCGAGGTAGTAGGAGTTTCTGCAGGTTTATTACAGCATAAGGACAGGATCAGGACAACCTGCATAGGAACAGAATGACAGGGCCCAGCAGGACAACTGGGGCCCAACAGGGGAAAAGAGGCCCAGCAGCTGCTGGGGCTAGGTCTGGGATGAGCGCGCTAACTTTCAATAACAAAACACAGGCATATATACATAGCGCGAACACATAGCATTACATTGCAGTAGGCGTAGCAGTCGCGAAAGATAACAGTAAAAATGGGTGTAACTGGGAGTATACATAGACATGTGATGCAAACGTAACAGAATACGTCATGAATGGGCGGAAACATAGGAGGGGGCTACCTAAGGAGCCGGGACCTCTAACCTAATGGTGCGCGAAAACTGGCAATGACGTGTTACTAGGAGAAGCTGGGGGCTACGAACTCTGTGCTAGGAGCAGAGACTAGAGTCGGGAGGGTCGGAGCGACATGTACCTAAACCCTATCTGGTATCTAATGTTTAGGGAACATGTTGATATAAACTAGAAGTCATGAGGGGAAAAGCTAACTTGATTCTAAGACTGGACCATGCATTATTCTACATGTAGTGCGTGATGAAGAATATTAAATGACCATTAATACAGTATTTCTCTAACGTGGAGCCGAAAAGGCTAGACAATGACGGAAACTATTGATGCAGTTCAGTAGCTCAGGAATGCAGAAGGAGGACTGAACTGATAACTGGAACTATAACATACTTTTGGCAGACTCAGAGGCAGAGCCAAGCTACACCGGGCACTGCGAGGCAGGAAGTAAGTGAAGGGTCGAGGATACAGGTGGGGGCTGTATCGCTCCTCAGCGAGGCTTTCAGGAGACAGGAGCTGAATCTGTGGTCCGGGCCCTTTTGAGGCCTGGAAACGGGGACTTTATAATGGAATAACGTGCACACTGAGAAACGTGGCAACATTACTTTACATAGGCCTGATATTCGTAGTATTCACGAGGACTGGAAAATGACATACCAGAGGTGGACACAACTGGAATTGCGCCTTTAATCGGACATGGGGAATAACATATGCATATTGGTCATGCACACATAACATATGATGGATGAAGCGTAGGGACACAGAACATGGCAAAATTTACTTTTCCACATTCCCTCCTTGTCACTACGTTTCCATCAGGAAACATCAATTTTCATGATACCATCTATCATTTCATACAGTACCATTTGCTCGTCTCGAATTGTCTTGGAACGGGATTTAGAACGGGGCTTGGGACTAGGAATACAAGAGGTAGCACACATGCTGCAAATCGCAGGGCCACATTGTATACAGAGGCAGCAGCTAAATATGATCGCTACTGCAATACCTAGAAAGGACAGGACTTTCCATCCCCATGCGGAAATTATATTCCAGAACCAACCTGACCATGTCCAGGTGCCTGGATCTTGGTGTAACAGATGGGCAATTTTATGGAGTCTGGTTATAGCTGAATAAACAGACGGCGCGTTATTTGGAATGAAAATGCAGCAACTAGATCCGATGACTCTACAGGCCCCGCCCCTATCGGCCAGTATGACGTCAAGGACGAGACGATTTTGCAAAACAACAAATCTCATAGCAGATTGTTCCTCGGTTAGGTTACCTAGAGCAGAGGCAGTCTCATTAACTACAGCTTCAAGGGTTCTTGTTAACCTACGGATCAGTTTACTATTCTGGACAGGTCCTACAAAGAAGAAGAAACCTTTATTAAAATCTGTATACTGTTCTAGAGTAGTTTCAGTATAATCGACAATTGGGGACTCCCTTCTATGTCTAATGTGTACTAGATGTGTGTTTCTGTGATAATCAGATGGGGCTAGAAAAACAGGTGGCAGTAGGAAGGCAATGTAACAGGTTCCCTCCCAATCGAGGGGCAGACGGACATATGCAGTTTGACCACAAATAAAATAAGAATGACGTGAAGCTTTGAAAACAGATTTCCCACTGTCACTATACTTGATAACAGTAGTACAATCACTATGACCTATATGTACAGAACCATAACTACGGACACATAATTCGCCTTTGACAGGTAGTACTGAAATAGCAGGTAAGTCTGGAGTAGTATCAGACTGAACATTCAGGACCATGAAACTCGACGAATAATTACCTAAATTATATACTTCATTTTCTAGATCTAAACCTGTTCTGTGGGGGAAACCTTGCTTGTCTGGAAAACATGTACTGTTAAGAAAAGACATATCTGTTGAGGATGACGTTAACGTGGACCATGCTCCACACGAACCATTATGTGAGAATGGATAAGGGAAAAGTGGCAGAACTCCCTTCGGTGTCTGGAAAGGGGGGAGTCGACCACACACCCAACAATTAGTGGCATTGCTGGTCTGGTGTGAATAATGTAACATACGGATAAATGTGTTGTTGCGCATAGCGAGGCGGTATGAATATTCGTGAGGAGGCAGATCACTAAACGTGTGCTCTACTGTAGTATTAGCAGACATATTTACATGAGGAACTGGAAAACACAGGAAAAGTGCGTAACTAGTGCAGGAAATCATTATGCTGAGAAATAATATGAAACTCAGAAAAACGATACATTGAAGTGAACTTCGACTGACTCTCTCACTATGGGGGTCTATTTTATACATGTCAGAAACAGTCTAACCGTTTCACCTAGGGGAGGACTTATACAATCAAACTGACTGACTTATTTTACTAGACCTGAGCTTTAACTTATACTCCTGTTGCGGGGTTTTCTCTAACAAGGGAGGGGTTGTAATAATGTCTTGTGCGGGACAGTCCTTTAAAACAATGTTCTGGCAATCTTTCGAATCCTGGAAATCCTTGGAAATGTTCTTGGAGGCTGATTTCAATCCTTTGAAAAGTTTTACATGAGAAAGGTGGACCCACCCCTTCCTGCCTTCCAACTTGACGGCAGTACGGGTGGTCAAGAGGACCTGACGTGGCTCCTTCCAACGTGGTTCCAGCGGACTTGAACTGTCAAAATTTCTGATCATCACAAGGGAGCCCGGAACGATCTCGTGCAGTGCCACTTCGGTATTGTCTGGAAATGCAGCGGCAACCTGTGAACGACATGAGTTGAGGGCAGACATCAAGGAAGCTAGGTAATCTGTCAGCATATTACATGAAACATCGGTAATACTTCGGGGTCTAGGAGTACCCCACATGTTAGGGGGGCGGCCGAATACGACCTCGTACGGGGACAGACCTGATCTGGAATGTGCGACCATGCGCATATAAAACAAAGCGACTGGCAGAGCTATTAACCAGTCCACACCTTTGTCTTTACAGACTTTTGCAATGCGGATTTTCAGAGTCTGATTATGTCTCTCTACGAGACCGGCTGCTTCAGGATGGCGTACACAATGGAACTTCCACTGGTACCCTAACAAAAGGGAAACGTGCTTCATTAACTCTGAGGAGAATGGCTGACCGTTATCAGAATATACGACTCTAGGGAGTCCGTATCTAGGGAAAAATTCACGAACCAACTGCTTGGCAGTGGTCGCGGCTGTGTAATCTGGGACTGGATATGCTTCTGTCCACCTGGACAAAGCGCATACAACTACAAGGACATACTTGAAACCTCGACATCGCTCCATTTGAATATAATCCATCTGGAGGACCTCAAAAGGGTGGTCAGGGGGCTGGAAACCACCTTGTTCCACCGGGACACTTTTACCTGGGTTAAACTGACAACATATCATACAGGTACGGACTTTCTGCTTGGCTGCAGCTCGTAAATGCTTATTGAACCAAATGTTCTGGATACTGTCTAACATAGCTTTTTCTCCTAAATGGGCTGGACTATGTGCGGTATTGATAATGACTTGAACCATAGAATCGGGGAGAAACCATGTGGCTCTACCCTTCGTTAACCATCCTTGATCTGTCTGGACCCCTCCTTGTTCAGACCATTTCTTGATTTCATCGGGAGTAGCATGTAACTGGATATCTATGACATCTTGTGTAGGGTCCTTAACTGTCATACATGTAATCGGATCTGGAGTATGTGTCTGATTAACTGGAATGTCTGGAGTCTGTGCTGTAAGCTTGGCTGTGCGGTCTGCTAGATCATTACCTTGGGAAATAATGTCGGTGACTTTCGTATGTGCTTTGCACTTCATGATAGCAATAGATGTCGGTAAATGTATGGCATCTAACAGGGCTTGAATAAGGAGACCATGCTGAATCTTGGTTCCATGAGAAGTCATGAAACCTCTCTCCCGCCAGAGCACTCCGAAGTCGTGTACAACTCCGAATGCGTAACGTGAATCTGTGTAAACATTAACCTTCAGGTTCTTGGCGTGTATACAGGCTTGTGTCAGAGCGACTAGCTCTGCTGCTTGAGCGGACAGGGTGTCAATACGGTGTGTTTCAATAACTTCAGTGTCAGTAGTCACTGCATACGCGGCGACTAGTTCTCCTGTACTAGTTCTCATACATGAACCATCCACATAAAGTGTCAGGTCAGGATCTGGTAACGGAATATCTGTCAGGTCTTGTCTTGGCTTTGTCGTAATGTTAACTACTTCCACACAGTCGTGTGGGTCTGGATTTGAATTAACTGATGGTAACAGTGTAGCGGGATTCAGAACGTTGCAGCGTCTGATTTCTATGTGTGGCTGGAACAGTGTCAATTCATAACCTGTTAAACGTGCAATTGTCAAGTGCTGAGTTTGTGTTCGGTTTAAAAGAACTTCTACTGAATGTGGGACTTGTACTGTCAGGGAATGTCCTAAAACTATGGAATCACTTTGCCTGATAGCTAGTGCTGTGGCTGCGACTGACTTGAGGCACGCAGGCAACGCCTGGGCGACTGGATCTAATGTGCTCGAAAAATAAGCACAGGGCTTGTATTGTCCTGCTTGATCTTGTGTGAGAACAGACAATGCTGTACCTTCGCGTTCAGTAACAAAAAGTGTAAAAGGCTTACTGTAGTTCGGTGTAGCTAGAACTGGAGCTTGACATAGGGCTTTCTTTAACTCGTTGAAACTAAGTGTATGGTCAGATGTCCAAGGGAGGACAGTCGATACGGCTGCCTCCTGTGTCGTTAACTGTATCAGTGGCTTGGCTAGAAATGCATACTGGGGAATCCATTGTCTACAATAAGAAGTAAGGCCGATAAAGGCACGTACCTCCTTCTGGGTTCTGGGCTGGGGGAGACTCGCTATTAACTGGATACGGTCTGGTGTCAACTGCCTACCCCTCTTGGACAGCAAGTGTCCTAAGTATACCACTTGCTGGACACAGAATTGAAGCTTCGAAGGTGACACCTTGTGCCCCATCTCGGCTAGAAAATACAAAACTGTAAGGGATGCTCGCTCGCAAGCACGTTCAGAACGGGCTGTGATCAGTAGATCATCGACATACTGGAGCAGGGCAGTGTCAGTTGGCATGTGAATATTGTCTAGTTGTCTCTTGAGTGCTTGACTGTAAATACTAGGACTTTCTGTGAAACCTTGAGGAGCGCGTGTAAACATATAGCTCCTTCCATTTAAACAAAAACCGAAAAGAAACTGGCTGTCTGGATGAATTGAAACACTGAAAAATGCATTCTTGAGGTCTATGACAGTGAAGAACATGGCTTCGGAATCGATGGCTGTTAACAGGGAAGAAATATCTGGGACAACTGGGTACTGAGGAATAATACATTTATTAAGCTCTCGTAAATCAATCACTAATCGATATACTGGGGGTGCATTTGGATCAGTACGTTTCATGACTGGAATGATCGGAGAATTGCATACATTGGAGTCAGTTTCTACAACTACTCCTTGAGCCATGAGCTCGTCAATAATTTTGGATAAGGCTGCTACAGCCTCGGGTGGCAATCTGTACTGCCTGATTCGTGGTAACACTACACCTGGCTTGAGAGTCACACGATGGGGTGTGATTTGCATGTAACCTACATCAGTTGGACCTTGCGCCCATAAATGCTGTGGAACATTAGACAATCTTGAATCAAAATCTCGTAATACATAGTGACCCTTAAAGTCACGTAGGAACGGACGTATTCCCTCTGGGGAACAACAAATAACTGCACCTAATTCTTTCAGTGTCTTAATACCTAATAGGTTTTCTGGACATGACTTAGTAAGTAACAGATCAGTAGTACGGGACAATGGACCTACTTCTAGAGTAACTGGCTTTGATATCTCATTAACTATTGGCTTTCCTGAAAATCCAAGGGAAACATTTCTTGAGCCTGAGAGCGGAGCCCCTGGAACTTCGGCATGACTAATTGTGGTCCTACTTGCCCCTGTATCGATCAAAAACTTTCTGTCTTTCCCTAATACTTGACTGTGAACATAGGGACCTTCTTGATCTACAGGTATCTCGATGAGAGGCAAGCCTACCTCCCTCTCTAGGCTGTTTCATGAATATGACTGGTACTCTGGATACTCGGACTGTGCATACTGATACATCTGTGATGTAACATGCTGTGTTGCAGCAATAGGCTGCGGTGCGGAAACTGTCTGTTGTGCATTCTGTGACTGAGGAATCTGTGAAACTTGTTCTTGTCTAGGCGGACGTGGTCTTTCTTTAGTCTTACCAGTGGCTATGTTGTGTTTCAGAACTGCACACTCGTTTATAAAATGACCTGGCTGTTTACAATAATTGCAGTTCCCTTTAACAGGAGCTGCAGGATGACTGGCTTGATTCGGACCCCTCTTCTGACTGTCTTGAGGAACAGATTGTGCAACTAGCACTTTCATTTTCGTGTCTTTCATACGTTTTCTCTCGTGTTCTTGCTCTTCTCTGATTCTATTCTGGTGGTACTGGAGCATCTGGAGCATCTGGGACGGAGTATTTGCTTGCCAGGTGCTTTCGACTTTCAAAACTCGATTTTTAATTTGTGGGCTTGAATTCTCGACTAATTTGGTGACGAAAAGATGAGGGTATGACTCACTACTTGTCTTGAGACCACTATTAATACTAAAACATTTTTCAAATCTAGAATAAAAATCACTAATATCTTCATCTTGTTTCTGTTTACAGGCTGAGATTGCATCCCAGTCTTCTTTCCTAGTTGTCAATAATCTGGGTAAAACTTGAATCAGTAATTCTGGTAATTCTTTACATTTATCTCCAAGACCGGTACCTGGTACTCGTGCTTTGTCTTCAGCTTCTAGAGCTGCCCAATCGATCTTTTTCTCTCCCACCTCCCATTCTTTTTCCTTTAACTTTTCATACACCCCTGCGGGTAACAGGACCTTTAACATTTTAATAATATCTGGGTAAGTGTATTCTCCCATACGGAGCATGTCTTTTAATTCTCTATGGAACCCTGCTGGATCTTTGTCATGACAGGGAATTAATTTCTTCATTTCAAGAAGTTCCATCTTTGAAATCGGAGTGTATACAAACACTCGTTGCATTACGCCACCCGCCCCTTGGACTGGGTGGACTTCTCGTAACGGATTCTGTCTGTCTATGTAAAACGATTTACTTTCTAGAGGTGAGACATGAACAAAATGCGGGTTCAGAAACGTTCTATATTTGTGGCGCTGTTCTAGAATGACACTAATTAAATCAGTACCTAGACCTCTCCATCTATACTGGAGTAACTCGTTCAGGATATCGTGCAACGGACCTGGATCAGAATGTTGACCCTCATACAAAGTAATGAGGTGCTGGATCATATACATACCCACCAGTCGTTGCTCGGCTGGGGGCAGTTTCAGAAACATTTGTGCCACTATTTCGTCTGGAAAAGTGGTAGAATCAGTAATCCATCGGACTGCTGATCGGGCTAGTTCTTGTTCATGCATAGTACTTAATTCACTGTAACCGACTCGTGATTTCAGAATGTGATCGGTAGCTTGAAATACTTGTTCTAGAGAACCTTGTTCTGGTGCTAGATGAAAAATAGACTTGGGTTCTAGACGTAAATGGCGATCTGGAAATCTGGATTTTCCTACATACGCTATTCTGGCGGGATTCTCGTTCTCTTCCTCTTCAGGATCAGAGATACTTTCTTTCTCGCTTACTTGTGCTGCTTTACGCTGGTCGTGTAACCTTATTATTTCTTTACGAATTTTCTTGTACATACTCTCCATAGCACCGACGGTCTTGTGCTTACCCTCGGCTATATTATCACTCCACCTTGTCAGGATTCTCATTTCGGCGGAATCTTTAGACGGGTAATCTTGTTCTCTTATTAGACAATTGATCAGGAACTTTAATATCATGAGCTGAATCTCGGCTTTCCTTTGAGACATAATCTCGCCAATACTTTCTGGATCATCCCCTGTACGGATGAAACGATATATTCTGTCTAGATCTTCTTTCATATTCGGTAAGGTGACTAGATACTCGGTCACTCTCCTTACACGTAAGGAATATAAAACCATAGTATATTCGCCTGGGACTGGATCATAGACACATTCGTTAAGGGCTTGCCTGATTTCTGTGACAGACTTATTACTTTTAGGAGTACGCTGTGATGCTTGAGCATGTAATTCGAGTGCTGATAAACGCTTGTGTGGCGGCGGGGTTTGAGGAGTAGCTCCTCCTGCGGCCCCTAAACTGGAGTCGTCTACTGAGGCTCTACGTCCTGGCAGAGTGGGAAATGGAACTGTAGGCTGGACCGGGGGTACCGTAACAGGTACTCCGGTGTCTGGAGGAGCGGGAGGTGCCTGATTTGCAAGGACTGGCGGAGCGCGAACAGGATTTGCATATTCTGGGACTGTGTCGTCCAGATAGGACGAAATAAAAATATCAGCTGCGGTCGGTTTGTGACGTAGCTTAGTCGGAACTAATGGTGGCGGGAAATTACTGGATGCCTCTGGGGTCGCTTTTGGCAAACCTTCGGCAAGGAGAGGATACATACCCTTAATGAGGGCATGCCTCTGTCTGTCTGACTGTTCGGCTTTGACTTGTTCACCTATCTCGATTAACTCTCTTTCTTGGGCTCGTTCTTGGGATTCTCTACTTAACTCTGACTTTCTGACTTCCTTTTCCGTTCTTCTATGAGCTTCCTTACGCCATAACTCGATGGCATCTTTCTGTGACTGTCTGGCTTTCTTTTTCCATAATGCTTCTTCTACTCGCATGATACATTCGGCATCCCATGTACCCGATACGGGCCATCTATACTTTTCTTCTAACTGTTTGGTATACTCTACCCATAAATCTAGATACAATATGGCGCTTATGCCATGTTTCTGATACATAAAATGACCTGGACTGTCCCTAGGCGGGACAGGAACCGCTTCCTCTAATAGACCTTTTCTAGTTTTTAACTGACGTAACTTGGAAAATATAGGCATGACTGAACTGTAATCTGGACACAATACAATACACAATAAAAACACGAAATCACATCGCACTCATACCACAACAGTAAATTACATGAAGAACATTATAAATAACAGTTCGAACAGAATATTACCTGGAATACTGAAAACAGAAATAGAACAGATTTTCTCGAGAACGGAACAGACTAGAGTTACTGGATGCACTGCTGTAACAGTACGGAACATACCGGTCCCATAAAGGGACACATCAAGACCCGTATCCACCTAGGTGAACACTTCGTTTGTGAGTCTGGGCACCACCAACCCACGGACCAGGAGTCAATTTAGATTGGTCCTGTCTAGATACTACCCCAGCAATGGTACTCACCGGGCAGCACGGAACGGAAGGCCTCGGACGGGACTGGACTGCTACGACGACGGACGACGAACTTCGGACTTCGGACTTCAGTTACAGGTGGGCCTCCGGATACCTCGGATCTTGGACTCTCGGCTTGGGCTCTGGTCGGGACTCGCCGCGTTCCTCCACCGTCTCGTTCGGATGCTGGACCGCCTCCTCCGTCTCCTCCGTGGGCCTGAGGGATACTTGAGCAGAAATATCTGCCACTGCGCAGAAGAGTTCCGTCACGACTGCAGAGGGTCAGGGGGTCGGCGTGGCTTCACCGACGCGTGGGGAAAGGGCAAGTCCCTGTTCGGGCGCCATTATGTGGTAAATAAATAAATAATACCCTATTTTTGACTAGACTTATAGCATAACAGATAGCTCAATAAAATAAGAGTCAAGATTCGAGGTAGTAGGAGTTTCTGCAGGTTTATTACAGCATAAGGACAGGATCAGGACAACCTGCATAGGAACAGAATGACAGGGCCCAGCAGGACAACTGGGGCCCAACAGGGGAAAAGAGGCCCAGCAGCTGCTGGGGCTAGGTCTGGGATGAGCGCGCTAACTTTCAATAACAAAACACAGGCATATATACATAGCGCGAACACATAGCATTACATTGCAGTAGGCGTAGCAGTCGCGAAAGATAACAGTAAAAATGGGTGTAACTGGGAGTATACATAGACATGTGATGCAAACGTAACAGAATACGTCATGAATGGGCGGAAACATAGGAGGGGGCTACCTAAGGAGCCGGGACCTCTAACCTAATGGTGCGCGAAAACTGGCAATGACGTGTTACTAGGAGAAGCTGGGGGCTACGAACTCTGTGCTAGGAGCAGAGACTAGAGTCGGGAGGGTCGGAGCGACATGTACCTAAACCCTATCTGGTATCTAATGTTTAGGGAACATGTTGATATAAACTAGAAGTCATGAGGGGAAAAGCTAACTTGATTCTAAGACTGGACCATGCATTATTCTACATGTAGTGCGTGATGAAGAATATTAAATGACCATTAATACAGTATTTCTCTAACGTGGAGCCGAAAAGGCTAGACAATGACGGAAACTATTGATGCAGTTCAGTAGCTCAGGAATGCAGAAGGAGGACTGAACTGATAACTGGAACTATAACATACTTTTGGCAGACTCAGAGGCAGAGCCAAGCTACACCGGGCACTGCGAGGCAGGAAGTAAGTGAAGGGTCGAGGATACAGGTGGGGGCTGTATCGCTCCTCAGCGAGGCTTTCAGGAGACAGGAGCTGAATCTGTGGTCCGGGCCCTTTTGAGGCCTGGAAACGGGGACTTTATAATGGAATAACGTGCACACTGAGAAACGTGGCAACATTACTTTACATAGGCCTGATATTCGTAGTATTCACGAGGACTGGAAAATGACATACCAGAGGTGGACACAACTGGAATTGCGCCTTTAATCGGACATGGGGAATAACATATGCATATTGGTCATGCACACATAACATATGATGGATGAAGCGTAGGGACACAGAACATGGCAAAATTTACTTTTCCACAGACCTCCGGGGTGTGAACACACCCACTGTACAGGATTTCCTGCCTCTTGTCCAGTCCGTGGTCACTGACGTCAGAGAGGGTCGGAGTCGCGTCTTGTTCCAGGAAGGTCCAGTTAAAGGCGCCGCGGTCTCTTTTCTCTTTCTGCTCCAAAACGCTGTCCCACTCAGCCCTCGGGTCGTAGGTCTGTGGGGAACGAGGGCAATTATGAACAGGCATCCACCAGTTGGTACGTCTTTCCACCCCGACCTCGCTACAATATACAAGAGGCCTCGAATGCTCAACCTAAAAAGCATTAGAGTGACATAGTATTTTTGTTCACCTGCTGTTATAAGATAGACTCAGAAAAACCAAAGGTGATGATGGACGGAGCGTTGACAATACAAACGCTCACCCCCAGTCTACTGATCTGGGTTTAATCCATCACCGTTCTTTAGCTCACTCCGCCACCCCAGTTCAGACATGGCCATATGCAAATCAGTCTGGCCCTGTGCCTCATGGGAACTGTCCAACCCGAACTGCCAAGCCATGCCTTCCCTGGACCGGAAACAAGCTTCCGAGGACCGGTTTCTGGCATTACAGCCATCTTCAGCCGGGCTTGCTTGACTCCAGTGGCAAAGTGAGCAAGGGACTCACGTCTGAGCATACCCTGCCACACTTAGGGCGAACAAAGAAAAACCAAATAGATTCAGCCATTCCAAGTGCATCCCCTTGTCGGTAAATCCCCTGATTTCCCTGTCGCTCACATGTGTTGTCGCAGTCCATCTTCTCAGCTACCGCCCCACGCTAAGCTGGTAATTTTCCAGCCCTTCTCTGCCTCCGAGGGCCACCTTTTACCAGATACAGCTTGAAAATCAATTACGGTTATTTCCTTTTGCATTGACGAGCCATCTCTTACACAAAGCAGGTTTGATAACAGCTGCCCTGTTATCTGGACACAGACGTGCCTGTCAATAGGAGCAGGAACAGCTTATTGCATCCTCTGGCTGCTCGTCAGAATTGGTTCCCTCTGCTCACCTCAGCCCCACAAACCTGCCCTGGGGGAGGGGGTGGATTGCCTGTGGATAGGGGCGGCTTAATTCTACACAAAATGTATTTTTTCTCATTTATAAGAAGAGGCCTGCAGAACTACTGGTGGTCACTGTGTCTAAAGTCTGCAATGTGTTGTGTTCATAATTGCAAATAAATTCTTCACTAGAGGATGAGGAGAGCTGCAAGGCAGCTGCATGGTCGGGGGAACATCCTTTTCAACGCAACTTTTACCACGCAGTGCCTTTACGACGCAACTATTACAACGCATGTCATTACAACGCATTGCGCTGGGGGGGCGCTCTAGGATAGGGAATAGATTTAATTTACTATTCAACACCTTCCCTACTATCCACGGGCACTGGAGTTGGAATAGTAAATTAAACTATTCACTATCCAGCACCCCTTAACGCTATGCGTTGTAACAGCATGCGTTGTAAAAACTGCGATGTAAAGGCATGTGTGGTAAAAGCATGCGTTGTAATGTCATACATCCGCATGGTCGACCGAGAGCCATTTTATAAATATTACTCTTATTGTGTCAATTACGGCAGGCACTCGTTAGATCTTGAAAGCAAAAGACACACAATTGATGGATGGAATGCAGAACAAATCAAAACTTTCACCCCCAGTCAAGAGATCTGGATTAAATTCATCATTCTTTTGCTCACCATGCCACCCCAGTTTAGACCTGGCCATATGCAAATCAGCCTTGACCCTGTGCCTCATGGGAACAGTCCAGCCCGAACTGCCAAGCCAGGTCCTCCCTGGACCAGAAACAAGCATCCTAGGACCGGTTTCGGGGTTACACCCCTCTTCAGCCAGGATAGCTTGATTCCAGTGGTACAGTGAGCCCAGGACCCACGTCTGGGCATACCTGGTGCACTTAGGGCGAGAAAGCAAAAGACACACAATTGAATTTGTTAGGTCTCACCTGCACAGCTCCGGTTTGTTCACAAATAAATGTATTTTAGACCGGAAGGGGATCGTGGGCGAGGGAGCAGCATACATCATACCGATTGGAGATAAAGGTGTACCGGCTCAGCCCTACCTCTGATGTGCATTGAAAGGTATCCCAGGGCGTCCCCACCTCAGAGCAGCCACTTCTGACCGACAGAGTGGACACAGCTTCTTTTCCACAAATGAGATCTGAAGGCGGGTGTCGGTTCTCTGGCCGCAGCCTGTTTGGCAGGAGGCGGACAGCAGCCTTGATGTTTATTCTGTGAGATCTCTTTGACATCATAGCTCGTTCTCACCTCAGCCCCACTGAGCAGCACTGCCGAGTGAAGCGTGTGGGCAGCAAATGTCTGTTCTCTCCACAGATAGCCTCATTGCTTGGTTTAATTGTGTGAATATAGGCCTGTAGCATCATTCCAGACAGCAGTGTTTATTAACCCCTTCCGTGCGGCCGCAATTCCCCCGTGTGCGGCCAACGAACGAACAGGGTGGGCCCGTGACGAACCCCAGCCGTCATCAGCACACGAGCACCATGGAGCGTGACGGCTGGGGTTCGTCACCAGCATGGAAGGGGTTGAACCTCTCTACCAAGCTAAAAAAAAAATAGTTTTTTGGTCTATGCCAGCTCACCAGGGTGGAACTACCGAACTAAATAAAGAGACCACTATAAAAAGTCTTAAAGCAAGTGCTTAGAGGGAAAGACAATTGGTTAACATACAATATTATAGGTAAACATAGTTTACAATGCAGTCGATACAACGCATGCCATTACAACGCGGGCGTTACGACCAAGTTGTTATATCGCATAAATTGCACACTATTACAATTGTAGTCGTTACAACGACTTGCAGTAGGGGGCAGAAGACTGGAGTTGGAATAGTAAATTATACTCTTCCAAACTCCAGCGCCCCCTCCCACAGCAAGTCCTTGTAATCAGGGCCGGACTGGGAACCACAACCGGCCCTGGCAAAGTGCTCGGGCGCCCCCCGCACCCCACTCAGGGGGTTGGAGGTGCTGCGGAGTACTTTACCGGGCCGGTTTTGGGCCGATTTTGGTACAGGGCCGATTTTGCAGCTAAGCTGCAAAAACGGCCCTGTAACAAAAACGGCCCCCCAGGGTCCCAAAACCGGCCCCCACCCGTGCGGCGCACCGGGAGATTGCCCGGTGCCCGCTATGGCCAGTTCGGCCCTGCTTGTAATCACTTGCGTTGTAATGGTATGTGTCGTAACAATGCAGTTGTTGTAATGACCGCGTTGTAAAGGCATGCGTTGTAAACACGTTCGTTGTAACGTGTCCTAGTCAGTGATTTAAAGATAAAAATTACTAAACTGAACACTTTGCACTGTAACAGCTTCGTTTCGAGGAAAGATTTTTAAAAACAGTAAGTGCTCTTTCCAAGTTCCTCCTTTTCTGCATTCTGGGCTGGGAACCCAAAGCCCTGGCCCTGGCAACTTTGTCCGACCAGCCCCCAAGGGGAAAGGTATGGGGGGGCTGTTGCAAATGTCAAGCACTTTTGTGGCTTGGGGCTGATATTGCGGCACCACTGCAAAACCGCCCCCCAGTACCAAACACCCCCCACCACTGCAAAATCAGCCCCCACCCTTCCAGCCTCCTGGGGAAACGCTGGATGCCCGAGACGGTCAGTCTAACCCTCATTCTGGGATATAGCGGCCATCTTGGGGGAAGTGTTTAGACTTTGCTAGGTAATAGGTTTCTGTGGAGCATGGGTAATGCATGCCTTTACAACGCAGTTTTTACATCACAACATCTTTTACAACGCATACATTTACATCACATACCACTACAACATATTTTTTCCATAACATCGCATTATAATTTCACAAACCAATACCATTACAACGCATACCATTACATTGCATTTAAGGTAAGTGTTGCATTTTGAAGTGCCCCACTTCTCCAACAAAGCGATACAAAAGGGGATGATGGATGGAGCGTTTGAGCAAATCAAACACTCACCCCCAGTCAACTGATCTGGGTTTAATCCAGGGTATGCTCAGACGTGAGTCCCTTGCTCACTTGGCCACTGGATTCAAGATAGCCTGATTGATGAGGATTATGAATCCGAAACCGGTCCCAGGATGCTTGTTTCCGGTCCAGGGAAGACATGGCTTGGCAGTTCGGACTGGACTGTTCGCATGAGGCACAGGGTCAGACTGATTTGCATATGGCCATGTCTGAACTGGGGTGGCTGAGTGGGCTAAAGAATGGTGATGGATTAAACCCAGATCAGTTGACTTGGGGTGAGTGTTTGATTTGCTCAAACGCTCCGTCCATCATCCCCTTTTGTATCGCTTTGTTCGCCCTAAGTGAGGCAGGGTATGCTCAGACGTGAGTCCCTTGCTCACTTGGCCACTGGATTCAAGATAGCCTGATTGATGAGGATTATGAATCCGAAACCGGTCCCAGGATGCTTGTTTCCGGTCCAGGGAAGACATGGCTTGGCAGTTCGGACTGGACTGTTCGCATGAGGCACAGGGTCAGACTGATTTGCATATGGCCATGTCTGAACTGGGGTGGCTGAGTGGGCTAAAGAATGGTGATGGATTAAACCCAGATCAGTTGACTGGGGGTGAGTGTTTGATTTGCTCAAACGCTCCGTCCATCATCCCCTTTTGTATTGCCCACTTCTCCAACAGGCACCTTCTTCTTGATCCAGAAGAGCGCCATATTTATATTTATTTTATTTATAAAGTTTTATATAGCGCGAACAAGATCCCGAAGGATATCAGAGCGCTTTACAATAAGTTGGTGGAGAAGACAAAATGAAATGTACACAGCAATTGTGACACAAAAAAAACACAATGATAAACAGTAAACAATGGTACACCTAAAAGGTACAATATTAAGCAGACGATATGGACCGTGACTGTTAGTTGTGCTATGGAGCTAGGAACCAAGAGATAGCCACCTTATGAGTATCACAGCCCCTTACGGTAGGAATTTACTCATTAGGAATCTCTTGGCTACCAGTTTGAAAGCGTCGTCGAGGGGAGTCTGCGTACATCCGAAGGAAGAGTGTTCCGTATTGCCCCCTGAGTCCTGTTAGTCCCTCCTCTTCTGGGGTGATGGCTAGAAAGGGGGCTCCACCCCATCTAATCACGTGTCTCACAGTTTCCAGGCCCTGGACAGGCTAGGGCTTGCTATTGTCATGGTTGGACAGGACTCTCCGGTAACGTCAGCTCGTGCAGGATTCCAGCTGTAGCGCTGTGATTCTTGCACGGACCTTAGCAAGGCTTCTGACCCCCTCACTCTGGATAGGGTGATAGAGCTCTGGCTTTTACTACCTCTGACCGCCTGGGTGTCTCGTGCAGACTCCGGCTTGGAGGTGTTTTCGTGCACAGATGCTGAGCTGTAGGTTGAGAAGGTTAGGCTGCAGCACTGCGGTCCAAATAAAGGGTGGCTTTCTCCATCTGGGGCGTCCAGCGCTGCTTGACCAGGAATAGGCGATGACTCTCCCTGGACTTCCCTTGTTTCCAGTGCCATGAGTGAGATCGAACACTTTCCGCACGTGTGCTACGGTTTCTGCCGGATGATTCTATTTGAGGACTCTCTGGGGCATATTATCAAGGGATTTATCTCAGCTTTTTTGGCTTTAAAAGCCAAGAAAGCGGAGATAAAATTATCTCCCTATTACCTAGCTGTCGCTAACACCAGTTAGCGACAGCTAGTAGGAGATAGCGACCATCTTGGGCCCCGCTTTGCATATCAGAGAAATTTATCACTAATGACATGCAAAGTGGGCGTGCCAAGATGTTAGCGACTGGAAACAGTCGCTAACATCGCTATCTCCTATTACCAACTTTTGGAGATATTCGCGCTAAGCGCGCATATCTCCAAAAGCTAACACCTGCCCTGAGCAGTTCTTAGCCATGTTATCCAATGGGAGGTGGATAACATGGCTAAGAGCATTAGCTCGGTAATGCATGAATATCGCTGACTTTACAGCGATATTCATGCATTTCGGCCGATTTTAATCGCTTAGGAGATAAACCTTGATAATATCAAGGCTCCTAAGCGATAAAAATCGCCGCAGCTCGGCGATAAAAATATCGCCGCTAAACCAACATAGCGATAATTATCGGTAGTTGTTGGTAATATGCCCCTCTGCTCCCCTCTACGGGCTGAGTGGACTTCTATGACATTCAGGGAAGCTTTAGGGAATGAGCCACCCGGAGTAACTAGGGGGCCACTATCAAGAGATCTTTTCTCTCTGGGGGTTCTTTCTTGAGCACCGTGTCCATGCTGGAGATTCCCCATGACCTTGTCAGCCCCAGAACACCCCTTTGACTATTGATGAAGCCCCCTCTCAAGTCTCCTCTGACACCTTGAGGGCTGAGGCCTGCAATCTAGGAATGTGCTTCCTGCTTTCATAGTCAAGAAGAGATAAAACACCCTGCCTCAGCATGCCCCCTAGATCAGTGAAAGTAGCGTCTCCCAGTTACAAGATGTACCAGGACTCTTGGGTGTTTGGGCATCCCCCGCTCATCTTGTCAGTGATTCTGGGGTATTTCACCAGTGCAATGAGGCTTGTGTCGCGAGAGTAAGCAGTTAACCAGTTAACATGACAGCAACCAGGCTGTATTCTACCAGGCGATGTCCAAGGAAGGTTAAGTAAGGAGATGGCCAGCAGACGTCCTGGAGAATGTCCAGCCCCCTGGTGGAGATTCCTAGGGCAGCCGAAGGGCGGCGTCAACATTGGCGACGAGGATGCGTTCCTCGATTCTCGCGGAGGCTGCTCCTCAGAGAGGCTGCTCTTTACCACGCTTGGAAATAGACGTGGCTACTACATCTAGCAAAACTGACAGGTGTCTCTGCACCCGTGTTTGTGTCAACGCATGTCTGCAGTGTGGACAGGCGGTCTCTAAGAGAAAGCGCTTTATAAGACAGAACAAGAAGGCGTGCTCCGAGAGAGGACCGTCTGACCCTACACAGAAGTCCCCTCTGATGGATCGCGCACCCTCTGGATAGTTATAATGACCTCATTACTGGCAGCAGCGTCCTTCCGCGCCCTCGTAGCACTACTTACAGAGAAGTTAATGACATGCATTGGCGAGATGGAGAGGGGCGCCGGGTGTGAAGTGGCAGGGTTAGGGGGCACGTGCCCTGGGAGTGCTGAGTGCACGTGCACTGGGAGTGCTAAGGGCACCTGGCCTGGGAGTGCAGGGGGGTACGTGCACTGGGAGTGCTTAGGGCACCTGCCCTGGGATTGCTGAGGACACATGCCCTGGGAATGCTGGGGGCACGTGTCTGGTGATCAGAGGGTGTCAAGAGATGAATAGACTTTTTTGGGAAAACAAAGATGTGTTTTTCTTATCTTAACTAGGTCCTAACTACTACTGTGTGTAACATGCATGAGTCTGTTCGGAGTTCCCTCTTTGGCTGGCTCCTTCAAGACGGACACACGGCTCTTTCTGTCTCCCATTATGTCCCCAATGTCATTCCTTAATGTGTCCTTGTGTTATACTTGTTTGACTTTATAACCACTTAATGCTGTATTGTTCAACGATGACTCTTATAAATCGCCTCGTGTACCTCTTGTAAATGGTATCACATAACATGTAAGGCGCTCTGATACCCCTGGGTCCAGCTAGCGCTATATAAAACTCATAATAATAATAATAATGTGCACACACATCTTGCCCGTATCTACATGTTTTGTATTGTATTGTAATTTCATTTATCTAGCGCTTACTACCCATGATGAGTCGTCAAAGCACGTTTTCGGCGAGTAGCACTGTACTCGGGAACCCATAAAGGATTAGTGTTGAATTAGTATAGTGAAATATGAAAGTAATTTGATTGAAGTTAATATCAGTAAATCTAGTCTTACATCAACAGCAGTTTTAATGGTGATAGTCTGTCTCTGATAGTGCGCAGGTGGCGGTGACCCCTGTCTCGGACTCCTGGTGTAATACTCTTGCCTCCTTTTTTAGGGACAAGATACTTCGCATTCAGGAGTCCCTCGGGTCGGTCCCTAGGAATTCCAGGGCGATTTGCCCTGAGTCTCCTTCCAGTATCAACCCTACATCCAACTTTTCTGAGTTTAATCCAGTCACACTTGCCAATTCTCTTAAAATTCTCAAGGCCCTTCGATCTGGCTCACCGAATGATCCTTGTGCAGCCAGACTGTTGGCTGATGTTGCGGTCGCAGTTAATGGGGAGGTGAACCTTATGATTAACAAATCATTGTGCCATGCGTGGGTTCCTTAAACTTGGAAATATGCCCTAATCCTCCCTCTTCTCAAAAAGCCCTCTTTGGATCCAGCTACTCCTGAGAACTACAGGCCGATCTCGCTGTTGCCTGGTTTGGCAAAGATTTGTGAGAAGCCCAAGCGGGCTTCCGCGTTTCTCACAGCACTGAATCGGCATTACTGGAGGTCGCAGAGTCGATTCGGGAGTGTCTGGATGCCGGCGGGAGAGCAGCACTGATTATGCTGGATCTCTCTGCGGCATTCGACACTGTGCCCCATGCCATGCTCCTCAAGAGCCTTAGTGAGATTGGTATATCGGGCTCGGCCTGGAAATGGATATGTTCGTTTGTGGAAGACCGCCAACAGTAGATCTGGTTTCCCCCGTGTGTGTCCGATCCTCTGCCTGTGCTGACTGGGGTCCCGCAGGGGTCATCACTTAGCCCTCTTTTGTTCAACATACATATGACTCCGCTCGTCTTTCTGGCGGAGTCCTTGGGGGCGAAGGTGATGGCCTATGCGGACGATACTCAGCTGCTGTTTACCTGGCCCAAGGACGACGACTCGGTTGAGTCTGTCCAGCATTGTCTATCCTCTGTTTTTCTTTGGCTCGCAGAGGCTCAGTTAAAATGCAATGAAGGAAAATCGGAGGTGCTTTTATATGGCTCCTTCTCAGTGAAATTCAGGGAGAAGCTGTGGCCCTCCGACTTCCCCTGTCCTTTGGAGCATAAAGGTGCGGAAAAAAACCTTGGAGTTTGGTTTGATGAAGATCTCAACTTTACTACGCATGTCAAGAAATTGGCTGGCACCTGTTTTGGTGTATTAAAAAACTTGAGGACATTTTTGCCCTTGCTGCCGGGTTGTGCCAGGGAAACGGTAGTTCGCGCCCTGATCTTGTCCCGATTGGACTATGCAAATGCATTGCTGATTGGCTGTCCGGGCTACTTAGTAAAGAAATTGCAGGTGGTCCAGAACTCGGCCGCCAGACTTTTGAAGGGACTATCTGCCAGGCAGTCGGTCCGGATGCACCTGCATGCTCTTCACTGGCTTCCGGTGGATTCACGCATAAAATTTAAAATTCTTACAATCATACATAGAGCCCTTTATGGGTTAGGTCCCGTCTACCTGCAGGCCAGAGTGGCCTTTTATAAACCAGGGAGACAAAAACGCTCTTCCAACCAGCTTTTGCTACACACCCCCCGTTTCAAGCATCAGCGCTTGGGTGGCAATTCTTTTTTGCGTCGCGCAGGGTTGGCTTGGAATAATTTGCCTTTCTCCTTACGCAATATTCAAAATCCCCTATTGTTAAAAAAAACCTCAAAACTCTGCTCTTTTAAGTTCTGCTGCGATGTTGGTTTATTCTGATTTCAGATGCTAGCGCCGGGATACTCTTGAGTAGCTGTGCGCTTTACAAATGCAGCATAACATAACACAACATCTTTCTACGTAATATTTTTGCGGGGTTATATTCTGACATGCAACCCACACTGTATCTCTACTGGCACCAGCGAGCAGCCTCTCTAACAAGAAGTTAACAGGTTATAGTCCCCAATGGGGGACACTTTTAGAGTTCCTTGTCACCCAGAAGCATCCCAGGGCTGCGCTAGGGGCTCTGCAGCCATTGCTTTGGTCACCAATGAGCATACGGGACACTGGATACAAACTGGGAACATTAATAGGAAAACATTGATAACGCACAAAGTGTAAGAGCTGGTGCCTTCACCTCTATTCCTTTCATACTCTGGCCTTTGATGAGACTGCGCAAACGAGTGTATGATGGTATTCCACATGCGTTTAGCACACATGCCTTCTAAACGTTGTCATTAGAACAAACGCGTCTTTAGCACACATTCTTTCTGCATGCAAGTTGTTATAACGACTTGTGTTAGGAGAGGGGGGTGTTGGATTTTGGAATAGTTTCATTTATTATTCCATCTCCAGTCTGCACAACAGTAGGGAAGGTGTATGACTTTAAATCCAACACGATTCCACCAATACACCCCCATAAAGCAAGTCGCTGTAACGACTTGCGTGCCGAACAAATGCATGCAAAACACACGTTCGTTCTGTTGCTGGTGCTGTGAAGGCACAGCGTGATTCCGGCTTCGTCCTAAAGGACGTTTCCATGTGCAAACATTAACCCTTTGATGGCTGTACGGTATCTGCCGCAGGAACACAAAACAGGTTCAGTCTTTGAAAGCACTCAGACGAGGCTTCACTGCCAGCAGAAATATTGTCATCGCTAGCAGATTCACGCAAATTTGACTTTCATCAGTTCCTTTGAAACACAGCACAATGTTTCTAATACAATTAGATGCCTTTGTCTGGCGATTGCTCTTGAGTCATTGTTCGAGATACACTGAGACACTGAAGATTCTGCTAAGACTTGGCAGGCAGACTACACTCCTGGCTGCACCAGAAATATGGGACCCTCAGCCAGATTCATCAAGCCAAAATCGGCTCGCAAAGGGCCAGATTCTGAGAATCTGGCCCTTTGCGAGCGCTATTTTTGCATTTGGGATTCATCCTCCCAAATGCAAAAATCGCAATTTTAGAAATCGCTAAATTGCGAATAATTGCATTTAAGGAATCTCAAATGCAATTCATGAACCATTTTAAAATTGCGAATTCGCAATCTGGGCCTGCTATTTACCGCGAAGTCTAACTACGTAGTAAATAGCGAAAACTTAGAAAAATGCACTTTAGTGCATTTTTCTAAGTTGTATGTTACACACACACATGTCCTTTGGACATGTGT